>NC_134830.1:165147488-165500265 GCF_004210375.1 Tachypleus tridentatus | reverse complement strand
AGCCATTATTGTATCCCAAAATTCAAATTTCATGCCTACTGTTGTTCAGGGCTTTCAAAGTACATAATATACGAAAGCAAACAGCGAAAAACATTATCTCGTACACTCCACCAAGTAAATAAAAACTGTTATTCCAACTTAAAGTGTTTTTTTTTTTCTGCTTACAACTGCTTAGCGTTAGAATTTGTTTTTTATGCTACTGTCAACTCAGCTCTGAAACAGAGCAAGCACTGGCGGCATCCATTACCCCTGTAGAACATTTTCCCTATGCCCAAGAAGCATAATGGAACCCTAACCCCAGGGTTAAATATTAGTTATTTTTTTAATTCACAATCCTAAAAAATTACTCAGTTTAAAAAACTGATCAAAATCTAGGTGAAATCACTCGGTTTCCATATTAAGTACAGGGGAGACCCCCACCCCAGTAATTGAGTGGTTTAATTAAAATTGTTATGACATTTTTCTTTACATTTTGTTGTGGCTGTGTATCTCATGATAGCAGCAGCGCTCCAGCCGTGTTGGAACGCCGTTCAGGACAACTTTGACAATAAATGAAGTCTTTTTAGAGCAATCTGTGTTCGAATTTGGCCTTACACGTGTTAAAATGTATCGTAAAAAAAACAAAAAAAGGTGCCAACGGCGTCGTTTCGTTCCGTAATGTTTTCAAAACAAACTTACACTGCTTGAATATTAAAAAAAGAAACAGAATATTAGTGGGTTTTTGTCGATTTATTGTGCGTGTGAGTGTGAACAATATTTTCCATAGACGTGCCTCAAATAGTGTTTTTTTTTATTATTTATTGTATGTGTCAGCGACATTTCCCATAAATGTGATTCAAATAATTTTGTCTATTCGTTGCATGTGTGAACAACATTTCTCATAAATGTGGATAAAAGTTTTTCGAGTTATCGTGTGTGTGATCAATATTTCCCATGTGACACAAACAGCTTTTGTCGATTTATTGTGTGTGTGTGTGAGAGAGGCCCCCCGCTAGTACGGCGGTATGTCTCCGGATTTACAACGCTAAAATCAGGGGTTCGATTCCCCTCGGTGGGCTCAGCAGATAGCCCAATGTGGCTTTGCTATAAGAAAACACACACACAAACACGTGTGTGTGAGAGAGAGAGAGAGCAACATTTCCCATACATGTGACTTAGAGTTATTTTTGTCGATATATTGTGCATGGCCAAGCGTGTTAAGGCGTGCGACTCGTAATCTGAGGGTCGCGGGTTCGCATCCCGGTCGCGCCAAACATGCTCGCCCTTTCAACCGTGGGGGCGTTATAATGTGACGGTCAATCCCACTATTCGTTGCTAAAAGAGTAGCCCAAAAGTTGGCGGTGGGTGGTGATGACTAGTTGCCTTCCTCTGGTCTTACACTGCTAAATTAGGGACGGCTAGCACAGATAGTCCTCGAGTAGCTTTGTGCGAAATTCAAAAACAAACAAATATTGTGTATATGTGAGCAACATTTTCCAAGGATGTGGCTCAAATGGTGATTTTGTCGATTTATCATGTGTTTGAGCAACATTTCCCATAGATGTAACTGAAATCGTTTTTGTCAATTTATTGTGTGGGTGAACATTTTCCATAGATGTGGTTCAAACAGTTTTTTCGTCGATTTAGTGTGTGTGTATGTGTGAACAAATTTTCCCATAGTTGTGACTCAATTTATATTTTGATTTAGGCTTAATAGACACTGGATAGCAAATCAATAAATATAGAATATACAATCGCTCATCTACAAATCTGCAGATCGGGGGTTCCAATCCCCCTCAAAGTAAACATGCGCACTATTCTTCATAATTTCTGTGTTAACTAAAATACCCTTTCTCACAAAACACCTATTGAACTATTAAGTTGTTTTAAAGAAGTAAGAAGCTCCATGATTTTATTGTTATTCTTGTTATTGGGTATAATCATCATAATAAGTAGATCAAAACTCTGTCTATAGTTTTAATTAATCTGCTTTCCGTAAGTTGGAATACAACGTGTTTATAAACTGTAAGTCTAATCCAGTGATTCAAGCAAAGTTCTGTATTTTACGAAATAACCGACTATTTGTAACGAAACTAAGAAAACAGTTTCAGAATTGAAAATGTATAATTTATTATACTAATTAATAAAACATATATGACCCTCGTGGTAACTACAAATTATATCACTGTTAACGTTTCTTCCCACTAGGGGCATACGTACTGTATTAAAATAGGCCTAAGGTTAAATTACACTTTCCTGCCCTGCAAGACGTCATACAATTTTGCAGAGCATATTTTGCATCTCGCGAACAACTACATATCCGTTTGCCGACCCTTCACGATATAACACCATCGATCCAATTAACAAATAGCCTTAAGCCATGTAATCCAGACGACCAATCACGAATCCACCACAAATTGTTCACGAAGGCCAAATTTAGATTTCAGTTTACCACTCCATCAGATTTTACGCAGATTATAACATTTAGTTCTGGAAAACCGTACCTTATACGTATTTTATTTATTCTTTTATCTTTAAAATTTGTCACATGAGCACGAATAGCTAAATATTGTTCATACAAGGTGGTATGCAAGTAACGTATTAAAATGATTAGTTGCCTTGAGTTATTACCTTAATGGCCGTGGTAACTCGGAAACCATAAACAAAAGTACGTTGACGGTATAATTTTGGAAAATATATTACTCACTAATAGAATGATTATAAAAGCACTATTAGGCCTATTTGTTATGTATAATATTACGGAATATTAGTCTATAAAAATCGCAAACGAAATTATCTAAACTTTATTTTGAACTTGAATTTTAAATATACATACCTTTAATATTAATTTGTGTCACTTAAATATTACAATCCGATAAAAATAAAACCGATATGGTAAACTAGGGTCTTACTGGCAAATAAAACCAACTTGTCATTTATTTACTTGCAAATTATGTATTTTATTCAAACACAAAGTCAAAATTTGTAATGGTGAACTAAATTATGAACTCTTTAATTCACTCATTGTCTGAATGATTCAATAACTAACTCACTCACTCTGGCGCTTTTATAAAATATTTTGCCTAAAGTTTTCTGAAAAATCGAGACATCATGTTAAATGTCTAGGCGTTACTCATCCTCAATACGTCATGACAAATCCAACTAGCAAAGAATATAAAATATCTAAATTAAAAACAAAGCTTAAAACACTTTCACTCCCTTGAAAAATCCTAATCCACAAATAAAACATTAAAATGTTATATTATATTAAGTATGCTTAATTAGTAATAAAATTACTATTTACGATTAAGAAAATTACTTTTCATAAATATGCATTAAACCACTAAATTACTAATTAAATCTGTCGAACAAAGTACAGTCACATTTGTGATTAAACAAAATAATAATTCTCATTGTACTACTTACGTCTCAACCTGGTCACCCATCAAATCCTCTTGATGGTTTTCTCTGTTGTGGCTTGTGGTACGAAAATAGAGCGACTTATCTTTTATCGTCATTCGTTGTCTTGTTATCGTAAGAGTTCTCTCCAGGTAGGTTATCATGAAAATTCACTGGTAAATTCATTCTTTTTGATACTCTTAAAGTTGTCTAGACAGGAACGTCGGACTCTCGACTAAAGTTAGCATACCTTTGACGAAGTCTGCCAATGTTGAACAATTAGTTGTTCTCCTGTCAATATCCTTCCATGAAAAATCAGAACAGATAACTTTCGGTTTGGAACACCTTTCGGATGTTGCTCTGTTAAACTCCAAAACAGCTAACTCCATTACTTTCTGTGGCCATCTTTGGTGTTACTTGAAGATTAAATAACCTCTGTTGTGGTAATTGTCGTATAGTGTATGGGGAGTTACTGGTTGTAAGTTCTGAAAGTAGTTTAATTTGATCTAACATCACATCCATGTTTCTGGGTAAAGTAAATTTCCAATATGTGTTCTTCTTTGCTGTTAATTACCCATACTTCATATTGTGCAGAGAAATCTCCCATGATAAGGGCAACTCCTACCTTTAAAGTTGCCTGAGTATTAAATCACTAGTTGTTTGCATCAGTCCATCTTCTTTCTTCATATCTGGATGAAATATCACACTTTTTATTACTATATTGAGTCGAATAATGATCGTTGTAGAAATACTGTCAATCAACACGCACGAAGGGTTCCTATCAATAAACCAATTGACTTGTGAGCTGATTGTTTTACATAGAACACTCATAAAATACCTATTTTGTGATTTACGTCCTCCATTCTGAGTTAAGAGCTCTGATTAACGGCTTTATATGTAGCTTCTGCCAATATTCCCTTTAAGTTGCAATTGAAGCGCCTTCTTTCATGTGATTCACTTCTCCCATTCTCAGTTACTACAGTGTTCCCATGTCACGAGTTTTTAGACTTTTTTCTTAGTGTTGGTTTATATTCTACTAGCTTATTTTCATTCTTTGTTTGTGCGTTTTCATTTTAATATTCATTAACTAAAAAACACGTGTGGAAATACATTGTTTTTAGTTAATTGTAAACTTTTGTTGACAATATATATTGTGTTCTGGAACTTTATTGAACACTGGATCATTTGAATTCCACTAGGCCTTTACCAGTATGGGAGTTCATATTTCTAAAGCATTTGATTTGATAATTTCATAATTCTTTGATAGTGAATAAATGTTCATCTTTAGCTTTGGAAAACTTCCTTTAAAAATGTACATCTACTTTGCTTTAGCCTAATTATCCTCATCTGCCATGGTATCTACGAATCTACTAGGTGTAAAAAATCTATCGTTCATGGGAAGCTTTTGGATATGGTACCTAAGTAAGCCTTTCAACATCTTCTGCAAGTTCAACTGTTGCATGCCAAAAAATTAGTCATTTCACATATGATATGATAAGTGGATAAGCCCTTCAAGACATTGTGCAAATTCAGATAATGTCTATTCCTTATTCTGGTCCAAAACTTAGTTTTGAAAACCGCTAGTGCTACGTTCCAAATATTTTAATAAATTAGCTATCAGTGTCTGTTAGATGTTAAGACTCTTAATTTTGTAAAAGCTGGTATCATAAATTGATATCAAGATGAGCCTGTTTTTCACTACTTCATCCATTCACCTTATACGTTATTCCTAAATGAGTCTGATATTACTACAAGGGCATTTTACCTTCACAATTTGTTGGTTTTTCAGCTAAGCAATGTTGTTGAATTGATAGGTAAATTCTGAAACTTTATTAAGTAGTGGCATATCTTAGCAGTATAGAAAGGTCCTGCAATCATAGATGGTACAGAAGGTGTCGACCAAACAGATTATTTTGTTGAATATTTCTTAATAAACTGCCTTTTAAGTTGAAATTCTTGGATAGGCACAGAGTTAGGTGTGATATATTGGGTAATTTCATTTAAAAATTTATTTTTCAGATGTTTTATTTTGTAATTGATGTTATTTTCTAGTCCGTTTATTTTGCTGTTAAAATATTTCTGTACTTAATAGGTTTCCCTTTGAGCTTCTTAAGTTTTATCATTACAGTTTTTATACACTTCAAAGTTGTGTGTTTGTGCTACTTCAGTTCTGTTGTTTTAATTCTGTTGCATATCTCCAATAGCTTACTCAATCTTGTATTCAGTCAACTATATTTTATTTTTCAATTCTTTTTTCAAAAATCTTACGTCTCTTTTTCACTTTTCTCTTAAATTCCTGCTTCTTACCTCGTGATCATTTTTTCATTTTTCTATCTTTCATATTTGGATACTTTTTTCTGGAAAATTTCTTAGTGATATCTTTTTTCTTTTTCAGTCTCATTCTTCCAGATCTTCCTTTAATGCTGTGTCCTTCTTTTCACTACTTCGTCAATTCCAGCAGATTTCTAAATTCAAGTTGGTCTTGATTATATTTTGTTTTCAACAAAATAATCCCACTCCTGATATCTGTTTTTATTGGTTTGGTTTGTTTTGAATTTCGCGCAAAGCTACACGAGGGATATCTGCGCTAGTCATCCATAATTTTGCAGTGTAAGACTAGAGGGAAGGCAGCTAGTCATCACCACCCACCGTCAGCTCTTGGGCTACTCTTTTACCAACGAATAGTGGGATTGACTGTCACATTATAACGCCCCCACGGCTGAAAGGGGGAGCATGTTTGGTGTGACGGGGTTCGAACCCACAGTCCTCAGATTACGAGTGGAGTGCCTTAACCACCTGGCCATGCCGGGCCATCTATTTTTATTAGTGCGGGAATTATTTTTAATTGTTTGTTTAAAATAATTCAAAGCCCAGTTCATTGTTTCTTTTCTATGTTGTTAGGCACATAGCTATATACTAGGCTGTATCTGTACCGCTCGTTTGGGGTATCAAAACCGGATTTTTAACTTAGTGTTGCACCACTGGAGGGCTATTTAACAGTAATTAAAGAGACTTATTTTTTTCTACTGTAAGTTACATTTTGTGCAAGACACAGCCTAATCACAAATAACATTAAACAGTCTTTAACTTTCAGAAGGCACAGATAGCCTAGTTGCTTTGCGCCATAAAAACGCCAAACCAAGCAACTTGCAGAATTTTTACTTTACTAAGACACAAATTAACAAGTTACAGCGTTGGGCTGAATTAATTAACTAACAGACTCACTAATTATTCAATGGCTGACACTAACTGACTAACTTATTAATCTAGTCTGGTGTTATTATGCAAAAAAAAAAAAAAAAGATTAGAAAACACCTCTAAATGGTTAAATCTAGACACAGAATATTTCTGTCCTAGCACGACTATGGTTAAGTTACTTGATTTGAAATCTGCGGATCGTAAGTTCGAATCCTTCCATCGAACGTGCTCGTTCTTTCAGTTGTAAAGACGTCGTAATGTAATGGTTAATCTCAGTATTCGTTGGAAAGAAAGTAACTCGCTTCCCATAGGTTCAATGGTAAGTCTGAAGGCTTATAACGCGAAAAATCGGGTTCAGATACGGCCATAGCACAAATAGCCTGGCGTTTAGCTTTGCTTTTAACAACAAACAAAACAAAAATAGTCCAAGAGTTGGCGGTGTGTGGTGTTGACTAGCTGCCTTACCTGTCCATCACTCCAAATTTAAATAACAGATAGCATAGATAACCCTTGAGTAGCTTTGCACGAAATTCAACAAACAAATAGGGAAATTCCTTAGAGTTACACACCGTCGCTAAACCATGCCAAGACTCCCTTTAGCAAAATAGTACGTCTAAATTAAGATATTAAGAAAAAAACAATCTAAAAAATATATTTTATTACATGAGGAAACTATCCCAAATTTTTTTTTTTTGTATCTAAAGTGAATTTAGCTGTAACTCTTTGAAATGTAGGGTAAAAACAAATAACAGATAGATATCAGCCACTGATTTTGAAAAGTCAAAAATGAAGCCAACCATCAGTGCACTGTAGCTAGATTACTGATGCCGTTTCGGTAGCTTTTAAACAGTATTCGTCAAGAGAAAATTACGGTAATAAATTCAAAGAGTTCAAGGTTGTGGAATACATTTCAGACACTATGATTGGGCGTTTAGTATATCAGTGAAAGAAAATATGATAAGATTAATGAGTTTTATCAGTGTCGCTTATAATTGTTTCTTTTCTGTACCGCCATGTTTTTCCTCTGTCTCATAAGCGAAAGCACGCATGGCGTACGTGTTATGCTTTGCGAAATAATGTAACTACTTTATACAATAAAAGGCGCTGTATTCAATCAATCTTATATCATTGCACATGTTCACGCTTTCATTTAAACGCTACGTGGCTGCTAGTACACCTAGTTTTAGAAAGAAAAAGTTAAATTAATACCTGTTTTTAAAAATACCAAACATATAAATATTTCATAATTTACACGAAAAGATTATAGTTTGTTTATTTCACATATTCGCACAAAACTACAAAAAGACTATCTGTGCTAGTTGTTCCTAATTTTGAACTAACATACCAGTCAACAGCATCCACCATCAACTCATTGAATACTTTAATCTAATAGCGGGAGTTGGCCCTCACTCTAAAAATGCATATTCATCCCGAAAATTAGATCGCGAATTTGCGACAACAGGATGCGAACCCCAAACCATTGGATTTCTAGTTCGACACGCTATAACCAATAGGTCACGCCCATTCCTAGAGGAAAAGAGTTCGAACTATGCATCTATCAGTGAATACTGTACAAATCTTACGATTTTTCTTAAAGTGCTTCCTGGTTTCGTCAAATGAGCGTTGGTCAATCTGTAATCGAGTCTTCATTTAACGCCTTGAGTTCAAATTCTAGCAAACGGAACTTCATCAGTTGAACCAGATCCCTCACATTCATCACTTTCACTCTCCAAGGAATTATCAGCAGGACAAGTATTCACAAGATCCCTGTCAGGTCCAAAAAATGTTTGTGACGCATCTATAATATCGTCTTGTGAATACGTCTATTATCTGTGTTTGGCTTGCTTTTTTAGCCTTGCTCGATTCACAGCACACGAGAGAAACACGTTCTCCTAAACAACAACATTATCCTAAGATGAAACAGTGATTTGCTCGCTAACCATTTGGGTTCGACAACAACTCTAACCCTAACCAAGCCGTTCCCAGCAATAATGATAAACCCCTTAACTGGCAGAGTAGGTCTTACTCCAACCACAACTAGTCCCGAAACTAGGTTTGATAATAAAAAAAATATTATGAACAGGAGCATTAACAACGCTACCCTTAATACCCTGAGCAATAACAAACTCATTGGTGGCAAAACTAGAATCTAAAGGATTAATAATTAATCTCAATAATGATTGAGTCACTCAAGCATTACGTAGGATATATATGGGTGTAGAATTAGCAGTGTCATTTGTCAATGACACAGAACCAACAGACACAAAATATTTAAATTCCTCCTTAACTACATCCGCCTTTATATGAGTGGCCAAATCAACAACATTGGGTAATTTGGTAAAACTACGTTCACATGTGGACGAACGCAGTGGGTGTTGCCTTCTTTTCTTTTTTAAACACCAACGATCGGATATAGCATGACCAGAATTTTTACAAAAATGGCATACAGACCTTGATTGTTTTGACGAAGTTGTATCCTGACTGTCAGGAGACTTCTAACTAGAGGAAATTGATTTTTAGAAGTATCCTCAACTTTAGTAGATTGAACAAATATTATTTTTTTGCTGAGATGACAATAATTTCTTTTTAGGAAAAGTGGTTTTATGTGATAATGTGTAAACATCAGAAAGTGCAGCTGTTTCTTATAATATTTTAACGTTTTTTCGTTCAAGTAAGGTTTGAGGTCCTCATGTGAACAACATTTAAACTCCTTAATTAGACATAATTTTCTTAGTTTGTTGAAACTGTTGTCAGTATGCATAGAAACACACCGTTGATCAAATTAAACCCCTTTTCCTTAGGCAAATTTCATATAAGTTTGATTATCTTGCTTGCAATAATTTCGAAACTCTTGTTAATAAGCCTCCTGTACTGAACTATGTATGCTTTGAGAATAGTTGCTTTTACATTAATATAATTTTTCAGAGAGAGAGAGCGGCATAGCCTTCTATGCCTGACCAGTTAAAACACTTTGTAATGGTGATGACCTTGTTTCGGTGGGCCACTCCATGGTTTGGGCAACCATCTCAAAATATTAGAAATATTTATCAACTTCATTTTCACTAAATGGTGGTACATTAACTTATTGATTATGTTCAAAGTTGTCATTTTGACTTTGTCGATTGATGTTAAGTCTAATCTCTATTTCTTCCAACTTAATTTCATTTTTGACTTCACGCGGGCTTTTTCGACCTCGAGACGTTTATTTTTATTTCACCTTCGATACAAACTTGTTATTTCTCTTTCTCGGCTTAGATTGCGAGCTTGTTCTTTCTCGGTTTCGATACGAGTTTGTTCAATCTTGACTTGTTTGAGTTTTAACTGGACCTGTAACTTATCTTTATTGCTCACTGACCGGCCAGTTTGGACGCTAGAATATACTCCTAATACTTCCTCAGACAACAAATCAACATCGACTAGTATTTCAATAATATGTTTTTAGTTAATTTTTTCTAATTGATTTTCTAACTTCTAGTTCTAAAACTGTGGCAGTTTCGAGATAAGCATATTTGTTATATCTTTCTAGTTGTTCGAGGCCTGGCATGGCCAAGCGCGTAAGACGTGCGACTCGTAATCCGAGTATTTAATTCAATTTCAAGATATTTGAAACTGTAATGCAATAATATAATAAACTGGATGCTCGTATCCGAGATCTGAATCAGAAATGAAATTCGATCTAAATTAGAATTCAATTTATATTCATCAGTGCTAACAAGACTGATCATGTTTAATTTTCAAAATGATCTTGAATCACCCTCTCTCGAACAACTAGTTTGTTTGTTTTGGAATTTCGCACAAAGCTACTCGAGGGCTATCTGTGCTAGCCGTCCCTAATTTAGCAGTGGAAGACTGGAGGGAAGGTAGCTAGTCATCACCACCCACCACCAACTCCTGGACTACTCTTTTACAAACGACTAGTGGGATTGACCGTAACATTATAACGCCCCCACGGCTGAAAGGGCGAGCATGTTTGGTACAATGGGGATTCGAATCTGCGACCATCGGATTACGAGTCGAGTGCCTTATACACCTTACATGTGCTTTAGTGCTCAGGGGAAGTACTTGGAAGTACACGTGTCGTTTTAGAATTTTTTTCTCTAAAGAAAATTAGTAATTTCCTAATGTAGGACTACTGCCGAAAGCACTAAAGCACATGTAAGTCCCCAAGCACCATCTAAAGAGTTAAAATATTGCAATTCAAGCCATACCACGCAAAAGAAAGTAACGCAGATGGAAAATAATCATAAATGCTTTTCCTGCTTTAAACATCCATTTCGGTTATAGTTTATGTTATAAACTACAAAATATATCAGTTTAACTTAGTAGACATACAAGAGATGAAATCGAAGTAACTGTCGCCGTAATAACCTAGTAATTACTGTAAATTTAGTTGGAAATAGTGAAAATATATAAAAGCTTTAAATCTAAATTATTAAATATTCAATATATACGTGTTCCTTATAGACAAAGAAGAGTGGTTGGAAAATAAAACCAGATTGGCTGACATAGGATATAAGGCATAAATTAAAGAAAAGCATTATATATATAAAAAGTTTGAGTGGAATTGTGGGAGATTTGTAGAACTATAGGCGATCAAAGAAAGCTGATTAAACATGAAATTAGGAAATAAAAATTTGTATGAAAAATGGCTGAGTGAGAATTTCTTCAACTACTTGAAGGGAAAGTAAAATGAAAAGATGATATTAGGAACTTTGAGGGGTGATAAGGAGAGCTAATATCTGATGATTATATGATTGCTGGATTATTAAATTCTACATTTTCTTCAGTTTTTAGTAGTCAAGGTTTAGGCAACATTTCTAACCGAGAACAGATGAAAATAAAGTGATCAGATTAATGCTGAGCTTGTTGGGTAAAACAAAATTGTGAAATTTAAGGAATGATAAAACTCCTGAATCGGATAATAGTTATCCAAGAGTCCAGAAAGACGTTAAGGATTGGATATTAAGTCATTCACTATTATTGTTTCTAATTTATTAAATATTGGGTGGGTGACAAGATATTGCGTGGCGGTCTACAATAACACACCGCTACAAACAAAATTTCGCGAGTTCGAATCCCTGTCACACCAAACATAATCGCTCTTTCAGCGGTGGGGCGTTATAATGTTACGGTCAATCCCACTATTCGTTGGTAAAAGAATAGCCCCAGCACTGGCTGAAAGGGCGAGCATGTTTTGTGCGAATGGGATTCGAACTTCCCACTCTCAAATAACGAGTCGAGCGCATTAACCATTTGGTCTTGCCGCGCGTGAGGATAGGTTAAGATCTCCGACCTTGCTTTCACTGGACAGGATTTAATTGAAGTGTTCAAGATTGTAATGTGAATGGATAGTGTTAATACGTTATATTTTTATAGTTAACGGTAACAAAAGTTAGACTGTAAGATACAAATATCAATTTTGGTAAAGTAGAGGTAATTTTCAATAAAGACAACTTTATTTTTCAAACAAGATGGTTGGCTATTGGAATGAGTTGCTATCACACGTGGTGGATAGTTACTTTAAAGGAAAAGAAGTTTAAGGGGTAGCTCGATAAATAACTGGATTTTAAGGGCTGACCTTGAGTTCTCAGTGTTTTGTTTAATTTACTATCTAGGATGTACTAGGACCTAGATGGACCAAACGTTCCGTTGTTGTCATATTAAATCACCTTTTTAGTTGGTGCTGTTATCTAGGGTTGAAAATATACACTACTTCAGATAAATGCTTCGTTTGTTTTAGAGCAAAGCCATTTAGGCAATCTATAATTTCCACCACAGAGAATCGAACTCTCAATTTTAGCATCACGAATTCGTAAATGTATCTGTGTCCTGCCAGAGGACGAGATAAATGAAAACAATAACTCGGACGTACATGTAGCAAAATAATGCATATTCGATTTGATTTATGCAGTCTTGGTCAAATTCCTGTCCTGTTTTAGAGCACAGTTCAGTTACCAAACTTCAAGAAGACTCGTACAATCCAGCTAGATCATCAGGTGTAATCTTGCATGCCATTAATACTCAATATCATCTTCTTATCTTTGTGTCTCTTGAACTTTGCTTATTCTGCTCCGAGATTCTACTACAAATCAGTTAAATAGAGCAAGTAATTATCGCAAGACATTTGATGAATGTTTCGATATCTAATTTCTCTTGATAGCTTAGAAGAAATGGCCACAATGCCTCTTAGATATTAATCTTCAACCAACCAACTGTCCAATTATTAAGGCTGATCACACGAAGTTCTAACGACATCACCCCAAAAACCATTGCGAGATAGCTTTCAAATACTAAATATTACTCCTTTCTTATCACCAACTCTACAATCAATCAACCATTCCATCTACTACTGCAGCAGTTAATCTCAGCCGAAATGAATAAGATGTTAGCACCTGAATCTATCTTGTAGTCGGTGAATACCGAAAATAAAGTCACTGGACAAGAGCTTTCATTTTGTTTTTGTTTTGTATATACCATCTATTTTGATGCACGATTGCGTTACCCATTCTTTGATGCATAAATTGAAGTTCATAAATTATCGAACAGTTTACTATTTATTGAAGAACTATTCACATGGATAGTGGATGAAGGATAATATGTCAAATCCATTGGTGGCTGTACTTCTTGTCCAAACATTAGGAGGTATGGAGAAGAACAACAAGTCATCTACTGTTTAGTTGTCCAGTGCACCATCATAGCATACGTTAAACGTTCTGTCCAGTCACTTTGGTCAGGGTTCGAATGAGTACAAACGTAACCATGTAGTCAAAAATATACATATGACAGTCTGCGCCACTCTTTTAGCCAGACTTCCAGACTGAAAGTGATATGATAAAGTGTGTTTTCATTATACCTAATACTCAGTACACTTCTGCAAACAACTGTATTTTGAAGTTTGCTTCTTGAGACATGTGGATCAAAAATGTAATATTCATTGTTTGTCCAATATATTTATGAAGGACTGCATAAAAGAATCCACCAAAGGATAAGCTTCAGCCCATATGGTGAAGGCATTAAAATTATCAACACATACTGATTACCTTTGTCAGAGGACAGCTCTCTCAAGTAAAGAAACTACAACTCTCTGTCAAAGATTTCCCGCAAGTTTCTGGATTTTACTCTACATAAAATACCTGGTACACTGTTTACATCATCTCTGAGGGTCTTCATGTAAATGTAAACAGAAAGTAAAACACTTTCAGACTTACAGTGATATATGACACCCTCTGCATCATGGAAAGTTCAAACTATATCCTAACTAAAACCTCTGGGAGCCATTAGCTGCATTTCAGATTGACTATTGCATCCATTTGTTCATAACAATAGTTGTACTATTGCATGCATGCCATCCTGCACTTATAAATAGTTATAAAAATGTACGCACTAACATAAATTAAACAATTTGTCAGTCAAAATTGGATTAGACTGTGTATCCAACAAATATTCATTTGCCCAGTGATACCACTGTCAGGCTTGCATCAGCCCATTGTGCTATTGTGCTACGATCAGTCTGCGTGGGGTGGGAAGAATAAATCAGCGCTGTGTATAACTGACTGGGAAATGTGCTACAGTTGTTTTTAATTTTAGCTCGTTATTGATTTAATTATAACAAATGAATCCTACTAGTGATGTAAGAAAATATTTTAGTAATACTCAAACGTACAAAAACGTAGGACAAAAAGACACTCAAAAGAAAGTCGCCAAAAATAGTACCTGTATTATTCTTAGTGGTTTGGTTTGGTTTGAATTTCGCGCAAAGCTACAAGAAGACTATCTGCGCAAGCCGTCCCTAATTTAACAGCGTAGGACTAGAGTCTTAGAAAAATAGAAAAAAGACATGTAGCAATTGTCTTTATGTTACTTTAACGAAAACAGTACCAAATAAACTTAGTAATGTTTATGTACTAAGGCGTTCGACACGTAATCTGAGGGTCGCGGGTTTGAATGCCGGTCGCACCAAACATGCTCACCCTTTCAGCCGTGGGGGCATTATAATGTTACAGTCAATCCCACTATTCGTTGGTAAAAGAGTAGCCCAAGAGTTGGCTGTGGGTGGTGATGACTAGCTGCCTTCCCTCTAGTCTAAATTAGGGATGGCTAGCACAGATAGCCCTTGTGTAGCTTTGCGCGAAATTAAAAAAAAACAAAAAAAAACAACAAAATATTATTTTATATAAATGATATGTTTCACCGTTATAATTCTTACGCTTGTCTAATGAAGTTCAAATTTAAAAGAGAAATATATTTTATAGAGACACTTAGTTGGTATATTTTTATTTGACATATAAAAATAACTATATATCTATTTTTATTCGAATTGTATATTTTTCCATTTAACTTTTTCCATATTTTTCCATACCAATATTTCTTATAACGAAAATGAAACTTGTAGCCAAGTCTTGATTAGTTCATATATATTATTGCGTAGTTTTGAGTGCATATTAACTCATGTGAAACGTAATTTTCTTGTTTTTTTAGATTATTATACCGTTTCTTAACTAGTGACATGTAGCAATATTATTAGTACAACATTAGGTTTGTTCTAGTTGTAATATTGGGTTACGTAACTTTGACTTGTGAAATTTAATTTAATCAAAAACAATAATAATACTAATAATAGGACTATGCCTTAAATTGACACTTGGAGAAAAAAAATGCTGACATATAGTTAACCTTCGACTCTTTTTATAAACATAAGTGTAAAGAATTGTACACTTCGAAGTAGGTAGTCGGTTCTAGAAAACTAGGCCCACAACTTGGATTACAAGGGTTTACCCTACAGATATTTGTTTCTGCGACAACAACTTAACATTAACTAGAAAGTTTCTTTAAAAATAGAAAAAAAACAAAAGAAAAACGGGAAAACAGAAGAACTCTTTTCGTGAGTGTGAAGTTTTAAAGTATCTTTTTTATTTTCTTAATATTAGTTTTACGTTTTTTAATATAATAATTTACAGCGAACCTTTTCAGTTTCTGTGATAAAACAGTACTAAAATTAAAACGTAGAACTTACTAGAACTTGGAAGTTATGTTTAAAATGTTTTTTTTAAGTTTTTTTATAATTGATAATTTGAGAAATTGGATATTATCCTTGTATGAGTATAACAATTAAATTTAGGAAAGATACTGAATAATGACATTATCAAAAACAAAAAAAGAAGTTTGACTTCCCTTTATTATGTGTATGTACTATAAAAATAACATCCCATTCACAGACTAACTGGTTTTTTAGCAATAGGCCTAAAACGTAAAACGTGACAATGTAAAAGAAACTAGAGACGTTTTTGTTTTTCCATTTCTGATTTAAAATCAAAGGTGTGTAACAATAACGTTTCATATCTGTCCATAATTGGTTTAGAAGTTAGGAACTTTAGTTTTATAAAATACAATTTTTTACCATTAAAAGTACATTATTTTAAACAGTTGAAAATAATGTTTAAAATATATAGCAACTCTGGTTTCTATTATGCATTTAACATTAAATATTTATTTCAGTGGTAATGAAGTGCATCAATTATCATAATACAATGATTGAAATGTTATGATAAAACAACAGCTTAGGGGAGTTTTATAATTATATAAGTTTTAATTTTATATTTTTAATGTTTAAACATTCTTTAGAATATGTTTATCACACTCGTAAACATACCAGTAACAGGATGTTGATAATGTTTCTTAAAGGTTTTATATTGTTTATTTCTAGTTGTACAGCATTACGGGGTAACAAGTGTTCACAGTTAGTGTCATAATTCTTTGCCTAGCATGTATGCGTGCATTTAAGTTAAAGCATACATAAAATAACTTCACCTTTCAAAACAAAAGTATAAACTGTATGATATTGCTTTAACTTTTTTATATCATCAAGCAGCTGTTGGTTATAAGCTTTTCATATTCCATAACTTTATTTACTTTTGCACATTTTGATGCTAGATGTGTTGCTCAAATTATATTGCATTTTTTTTTAAGGCTGGCACTTAATGGCTCTTATATGTTGCTTTCATAAACAATAAGTTCATTTTTGAGCAAATGCAGTTCCTGTCATCTTTAAAGGAATGCAAATGAGCTGGGCAGGAAGCTATTTGGACAATTACTATTAATTAACAACCTGTGCATCCTGATACCCATCATGAGAAGACTTTAATGCTTAAAGTGGTAACACTGGTCTTATCATCCATAAATAGGACAGGTACTGCACAGGTACTTTTAAGAAAGATTATTACTACATGTGGATCTTAGACCTGAAGTTGTTTTTTATTATTATTAGCAACTTTCAATTTATTATGTATTGTCTCTTAAAGTTGCTATAGGTTTGTTGAATTCTCTTTTAAAACATTACTTTTTAACTGGTGCCAAGAATTTGAGCTTCCTCTTTTGTATTTACAACCTCTGTATGTATTTTCTCTAAGCATGTCTTACTCGCAGAGGCTGTGCTGAAAAAAGTTAGACCAATTATGCATCGTTTACTGGTTATTCTCTATGGACTTTAGAGTCGTCACCAGTACTCCAATTTTAAAAACTGTGTGTGTGATAAGAGCTGTAATCAAAACTATTGCCCTTTATTTGAGATGTCTAATTTTACTAAATGGTTTAGTGAAATGAGGTATCTCAAATGAATGGCACTATGGATTCACTAAGGGAAATTCTTGCCTTATTGATCTACCTTCTGCAAAGATGCTACCTGTTATATGAGGACATGGAAAGGTGTGGACATAGTGTACATAGATATTTAAATAGCCAAGAAAATTGCATCAGTGTGGGCCAGGGAGAGACAAGTTAATTAGATTGAAGTGCAGCGAGAGAAAACAAAAGGTGGTTCTTAACAGAGTCAAGCCAAACTTCGCATTAGTTACAAGTGGTGTTCCTCAAAGGACAGAACTTTAAAGCATGTCTAATAAAAAGATTGAAACATAGTTATAGATATATAACTGAGTTTGTAATGTCTTACATTTATGAGGGGAAGATATTGCCAAAATTACAGTACTGTCAAGATAGATCAGTATCATAACTTTCTGCCTTGTTATATACTGTTGCTTTCATTAACAAAATCTGTAATTTTTCACAAAGCTCAGCTTTTGTGTCATTACTTCATGACATTTTCTGTATTCTTTATTTACTTGTCTTTACAAAAGTTAAAAGTTTGACCTTTTGTTTTAGCAAATCCTATCAGAGTATTAATGATGATTTTAACATTATGGTTATTAACCATGTTGGGCTTCACTCTGAATACTATGTAGGTAACATTCCAATTAGTCTACTCCCATTGACAATAGACTAGGAATAAACCTAAAAATATACAATCATCAGGCTATCAAATATAGAATAACATTTAGATATAAAAAAAAAACACTTCAGAACACTTTAGAAGCAGAGCATTTTTGTATTTATACTGTTTACAATTTGATGCAGTATATTTGTAAATCACCACTTACTGATATTTTTCTTGTACATGCATATATGTACTACAGATATATTACATAAAAAGAACCTAGCTTGTTCTCAAGAAATTACAATACCACTTTAAAGTTTTTTTAATTGAAAATAAATTATCATACCAATTTTGCAGAAAAAAATTATTTTGGTATATAATTACATTATATTAGACTAAATGGAAGCAGATGCATAGTTTTAGTCTCCATATTGAAGAATGGATAGTGACTTATTGTAGATAGTTCATTAGATTACTAAGATAATTCCAGTGATGGAAATATATGATAAAGCTTCACTGTTTTACTGAAATGTCACATGAAAATGAATTCAAAAGAGGTCTATTTGACCCACCTTCTGTAACCATAATAAGATTAGTTGAACTAGTTCTCTTGCTAAATGCCATTTCTTTTGAAAACAAGTGACCGATATATCCAGTATAACCAAAATAGGTCCTTCATGGGCTAATCTCATTGTTTTCAAGATTGCATGCTTCTTAATTACATAGGTGCTTTCCCAGACTTTTGTTGTAGGTATACTGAATATGTATTTGTACTGATGATGAACTTGGATCCTTTTCTTCAATTTGGTAAATCCTTTTACCAATGGCTTCAATTAGGCTTCTTTTACTTCCTACTAAATCATGTAATTTCATAACAAATATCTCCATGACTGCTAATGGCAGCTGTATATTGCAAAACATTGGACACTCATAGATACTTACTTTTCCATACCAGTCATTATCCATATCTCTAGAGAAACATTTCTAAATCACAACCCAGCAGATTACATAGGCTTTGTAATAACTATAAATGTAATAGGAAGTCCATTGAAATATTCCCTGTTTTTAAAAAACGTGGCTACCCTAATTTTCTTTGTTGTTGTACTAAAGATGAACATTTGAAGAACGAACATTTCAATTCAGCTTTTTGGGGATTGCCTGCCATAAATAATTTCAGAAATTATAACACCAACACACCGAACAGTTTTAGAGTTTCCAGTGACACCTGATCTACCTCACTTTAACCAACCACTTCTACTGCCTCTGATAATAAATGCATTTCTCACACACTTACATGTGGCTAATTCAGCACAGCTTCTGTATTGTTTAATAAGTTTCACGACTTAACACAGGACAGTATCATCAACCATGTTTCCTAATAAATCTCTAATTTCCTATAAACAAGACATTAGCATTAAAGCAAACCAAATACAGCTAGGCCTCTTAACTCTTTAGTGTCAGTGTAGTTGGTGTACAGGTTTAACTTGTATGGAGTTGAAAGTGACCCCACACTGGCATTCAAAGGTTAAAAAGGACTCGTATTCCCTATTAATATAATATAAGCATTACTATTATGAAAGGCCTAATGGTATTTCTTTGTTGGCTCACTTGAGGTCTGCCTTATGAGACTTGAATAGATAAAACTGCAATCCACAGCAGAAGGAATAAAAATAAAAGAATGCATTAAGCCTTTAAGTCACAGATTATAGTTGTAGTTTTACTTTTTGGTGAAAAGAAAAAAAAAACAGACCTGTAATATAATCATTTTGTTAGAGTATTAACAAATAGTTCACCTTTTTACAGTTTCTGAAATAACCTTAATTTATTTTTAAAGTTGTTGAAATTGTTATGAATTCTTCAAACTTATTATCTGTTTTTGTATTATTAATCATGTTTTATTAATTTGTTTAATGAAGCTCATTACTGTTTTCTTCAGTTTTATTATATTGTCATCACTGTATTTTTATCACGTATTTCTCCTCTTAAGTATTGTTTCCTTTCAAAACCTTCTGTTTGTCATTAATCAACAAGCTTGTTTGAGGCATTAAAATAGCATTTGCTCAAAATATCACCAACAAAGTAAAAACACATTGAATATGTTTAAGGTGATTTGACTCCAGAGTTGTTCTTTCACTGCATTTAACTCAATAAGAGGTAATGTATGAAACTGCTAACTTACGTTAGTACTAGTACTGATACAGTCCTAGCACTGGAAACTGCTAACTCACGCTAGTACCAGTACTGATACAGCCATAGCACTGGCCTAGCATGCTTTGCACTTGATCCATCAATAAGTCCATTAGAGAGGTACACAAATTTCACTTGCTTTATTGATATTTATTTTGCTAGTTCCACTAAAAAGTTAGTGATAAAACTCCTATAACTAGCATGCTTTCGAGAGAGAGACTATTTGAAAATGCTCAGGTATAGGGTTGTTATCACTACGAATATTATGAACAACGAGTAAAATGTCTGTAATTATATTACAAATAGAAAGAGGAACTCTTGTATCTGAAGTGACCAGGGATTTTTACAACATGAATGTAATGCATCCAAGGCAGCTGCAGAAGTTCTTTACTGAAGGCACTATCCAAGATGGCCACGAAGCCCTGAGCATAGCTTTCCATTCCTTTATGTTGGAGACTGGTTTTCAGCCACATGTAAGTTTTACGTACAAGTGTCACTAAAGTACTAAAAATACATGTAATTGGTAATGAATGTCAAACAAAAAAAATTTTTGAGTTTTGTGCAAAGCTATATGAGGGCTATCTGGACTAGCCATCCCTAATTTAGTAGTGTAAGACTAGTCATCACCACCCACTGCAAATTCTTGGGTTGCTTTTTAACCAATGAATAGTGAGGTTGACTGTCACATTGTAATGGTCCATGATTGAAAGGGTAAGCATGTTTGATGTTATAGGGATTCAAACATGCAACCCTCAGATTAAGAGTTGAGTACCCTAACCATGCTGGGCTATAAAAAAACAACAAAACAAAGGCAATAAATATGATACAACATTCTCAAGAATATTCTATATATCTGCTTTTGATTTTCTTTTTAAATACTATATTGTTTTTGCTAATATGCTTTTGATATTGGCATCAACTGAAAGGCTGGACATTAAAAAGTTTGTAGTAAGGTGTGGAGATTGTAACTTTATGAATATTTTGGCATTCAAAGGTGGATGTAATGGTTAGTTTTCTACTTGTTGAGGAGTGCATCCTTGAGAGACAGTTTCATTTTTCAGGCACATTGTTTTTATGTATCAAAAGTAAAGAACACAATCTGACATTTTTATTTTCAGTAACCAATCAGTTTTGGTAACACAGTGACCATCATCAGGGCATCTTGTATTTTATTGTTCTTTAAAGATGAAAAAAGTCCCCAGGTGTTCCACAGTTTATCTTTATAATATCATATATAGTGAGAGGGAAATATATCAACATAAACGTAACTTTTGTTATTGTAATTTTATTATACTAGAAATATATTCACCATAATATACTAGTTGCAAGTATTTTTAGTATTATTTCTGAGATTTGTTTCCAAGTCTATTCTCAGACTGGGATAGAGTTAGTACATGCTGACGATATATGTATGTTTAAGCTCTTTGTTAGGTGTAATAAATAATGTGAGAAAAGCATGTTCATGGATGTATCTTAAAACACGTACATAACACTGGTAAAAAACACTCTCTCATCCTTACATCAGCTTGTTGTAAACACTGTGTAGCAAATGTGTATTTGCAGTGAAAATATGTGCATTATTTTTTACCTTCACAGTATAATACACATTTAAAATACCAATTTAATTCATTAGAGAAATAAAAAGAGCTTAAGAAAACTATGTAGGCAACTCTCTAGAATTTACTTTTTCAGTTATCTGTTTATAGCACTTTTTAGGATAAGAATGAACAGAATACATCATATTGCAGCTACGTCTAGTAAAAGTTTCAATGAAATCTAGTAAAATAGTATGAATATTAATGAGGTGTGCACAGGGGTGTTGAAGAAGGAATGTTGTTTGCAATTCTAAATTTAATTTGTATATCTACGCAAAACGTAGAAAATGTTTAGTAAAGTGTACAAGTTTGCTACACACACACACACACACATTTTACAAAACTATTTGTTCCTCAGATATGACTGAAAATTGAGGATGTTAGTCTGTCTGGCCTTCACTGAGAAATCAGGATACAAGATGATGTTTTGTGAGAAAAATATTTTTTTTTTTTCAGTTTGCATATTGTATTTGCATTATAACCTCTCAAACTTCAACAATAAATCTGGTTTTCTTTTTACATTTACTCTTCTTTACCAAAAATTGTCACTAAATCAACAAGTTGAAGTGAATGGATACTTCTTGCATAAAATATCTAATGTTGAACAGCATACTTTAATAGGTCGTGGCATATGCATTTTGATTCCCAACCCTTAGGGTTAATTTATGCCTACAAGAAGTGCTTGTCATATAGACAAATATTTACATAATAATAAGTATTTCAAAAAAGCCAGTGTCAGTAAGATATGCTTAAAATTATGTGATCCAAAGTTATCACTTATATTGAATATTGATAATTATTGTTACTTTTAACACCTTTGATTTAAAATTTGACTATTACAGGATGCAAAGTCTATTGAGGAACTACCAAACACTTGGAGGAAAGCTGGAAGCTATTGTGCGACTTACTCTCATCCGACATGTCCAGAAGTTACGTGTACACTGACATGTGTTCCAATTGGATCATTTTTGATTTCTTATTGTAGGTTTTAACCTCTTTACAATATGATTATACTTTTCTCATAAATGTTTAACTTTGAAATATCAAAGAAACAATATTTAGGGTTTTGCATGTTAGGCTTACTTTGCCTAATTTCATTTCTGTAATAAATAGTTAAATAAATTTGATTTAAACATTTGGAAACCAAGTGAAATTATTTGTGAATTTTCAATTAGTTTAACAAATTTCCAAGTCATCATATTTATGGTTATAATGTTTGTGTTCTTACTGCACAAAGTGAACTCGCATTTCTGTTTGTTTACATTTAATTTGCAAGTTTTTTATTTAGTGTTTACAGAAAAGTCTCTTGATAGCCCCATTCAACTGAAGATGAAGATTCAGAAATACATTGAGGAGGATTTTAAAAATTCAGGTAATGCAAAAGTATTTTTTTTTTGTCATAAGTTATTAGTAACTGTACATGTCTCACCACAAAACAAAATAGTAAGTTCTAAGGACTGAATATCTAGATTGTTATTCAATTTCTTTTCTAGCAAATGAGGAAGTAAGGTTACTTCATTGTACTTTAAACATTTCAAATCCTTGTGGAGGGAAAGAAGTCTATTTCCAGCTACTTAATTTTTGACCCTATTCTTGTCAGGTTGTTTTCAAAATGAGCTCAGAAAAATCTAGATACACAGTATTTTTGCTAGCAATACTCTTGGTTAGAATCAGTTTATATATATAAAATTTATTGTATTTTGTTTATCATATTCATAAAGGATGATATATATTTTTTTGGCAAATATAAATGGTTTAGGATTAAGCATAAAAACTAAAGAAACCATTACACTAGTTTACAAAAGACAATATGTCTTTTCTAAAACTTAATTGAGTAAAACATTGTTTGAGTATAGTTGAAGTTATTTATACATAAATATGATATGCATGCAACACCTGAAAGGCACACACTGTGTGGATGAGGTTGAAGTCAAAGTGGACCCTTGCACTAGTGGATTGCCTCGAGGGTCATTACTTGGGACCTTACTGTTTCTTATTTACGTTAATGATGTTGGTAGAGGTATAATTTGTAAATAGGTAAAGTTTGCAAATGGCATTAATATTTTGGGTATTTTTAGCAGTATTGAGGATACTGAGGTAATCCAGCACAATTTGGATTAACTGGTTACTTGGACAAGTAAAATGTAATTATTGGAAGTGAGAGGTATTGTATTTGGGGTGTTATTAACTTAGATTATGCATTTAATATGGATGGGAACCTGCTCAATAATGTGACTGGTAAAATATCATGGCATAGTAATGGCATTGTCACTCAAGTCATCAAAGTAATACTTTATTGTATGTCGTAAGTTTAATAGGATTTTAGGATACATTTATAGACATATTTATTACCACTCAAAAGAGGTAAGGTATCTTTATATAAACATTACTGGTTAGACATCACTTGAAATACATTCTACAGTTTATATTTCTTTATTCAAGAAAATATAACTTATTGGAAAAGGTACACAGGAGGGCTACTAGTATAATTCTGAGATAGAAGAATTATTTATGAGATAGGTTAAGATCTTCCCACTTATTTTCTCTTGATTAAAGAGGGTGAGGGTGATCTTATTGAAATTTATTAAATTATCCAGGGAAATTAGATATAGTTTCCTGATTTCTTTGTGCTTTATTCTGAAGACAATAGGAAAAGACACATTTAAGACACTAGACTGTTACCTGAAGAATTGTTTAGGCATAATGTTTTATACTTTGTGATAACCAGGAGGTTTCAGAGATTAAACAAATGAATCATTGTTTGAGTTAAGCTTTGAGATGCACTTTGAGTGTTACTTATTATTTTTTGTTTTGGGTCAAATTTCGTAGTTCTGCAGGTTTGTTATTTTTATGCACTTTGTAGACTTTATATTTTTATGTTTCATTAGTAATAAGAACTTTCAGTATGTTTAGTTCATGTATATTTGGCTACACATCATAAGTTCCATAGGTTCTACAGGTTCCATGTTTGGGTTTCTGCCTTCTGTTTTGCTCCTACTCTATCAATTTTGCAGGTCTCCCTCACTACTCTTCTGGATTGTATCTCATCCAGTTGTTATGTTGAATCTGAGATCTGCTACACTAAACAGTTGGTGCTCAACTGGAATTTTACTCCCATCTGTTTGTTGTCTCCAAAATACACAGAAGATTGGAGTTGCATGATAGCTCTTGCCTGGTTTTTTCTTATCTGGAAACATCTTGCTTCTCTCTAGAATCCTAACTATCACTTCTGTGGGTATTTTTGCCCCAGTGTTATATCGTTTTTCATTGGTTTATCTATGAGTGTTTTATTGTCTAGTTCTAGATATTGCTTATTGATTTTTCTTCAGCTCTGTATGTGGGTTGTTGAGTGGTATGCTTGTTTGCACATCTTCTTTACTGTCTGGGTCTTCGGACTCCCAATTACATGGATAGCTGGTTTCTGCTTGCCTCTTCCCATGTTCAGTTAGTCAGTTATGTCTACTTCTTTGAGAAGATGCTCACATGGGGTTTCTCATCAAGTTGGAGAAGTCCTTTACTACCGTTTCATAGTATTTTGTTCATTTGGGAGTTCTTTTCACCTCCAATCTCAGTCAAACCCAGCCTTCTCCATATGTATTCTCTTCATGGAATGCTTTTCACCCAGTGGAACTTTCCTCAAGATCTCTTGAACTATCCTATTTCCCTTCCACCTGAGACCAGGGCTGACCTTGTTTGGTGGCTCAGCAAAGACTTGACCACAGTGGGAGATTCCTATTCCTCCACTGTGTACTGAGTATCATCTGGTTAAATGCTTTCTTGGTGATCTAAGGGACCTTTCTTCAACTCCCCAGAAATTTTAGGTAAGTAGTCTGTCATGTAGACTACTTTCTTATTCCATATCCTGGAACCTTTTGCAGTTCATCGGGCTCATATCATCTTCTCCCATTCCTGTGCAGATGAGTGGTTATGGTTCATTTTGACAATTCCACTGTTGTTGGCTGTATTACCAAGCAAGGGGGAACCAAGACCAGATCTCGGTGTTTTCAGATTCTGGATCTCCTGTACTAGACCACAACATGATTGTTCTCAAGTGTATTCCCAGAGTTGTGAATCTTGTGACTGATTGCTTATCACGTCCCATGGAGTGATCCCTTCATCATCCTCTTGTTTATATATATAATATGCATTTTTTTTTTTTTTTTGCTTACTGTAATGCCAAACTTCCTTCCTTTTTGGTTTCCAGTTACTCACCTCTGAGCTCTAGGGTTAGATGCTTTCAGTCCATAATGGATGGATCTTTACCAATGTTTACTTTCTAATCACACTCTTTGCCTAAGTCTTTCCCCATATTCATATCAGTCTTCCTACTTTCTGCTAATTGCTTCATATTTGGCAGCCTAAATGTAGTCCCATCTGCTCTGGCCATTACTGAAGCTACAACCCATGTCCTGACCTTGGTTTGATTGGTTCTCTGACAACCACAATTAGTTATTTCACATATCATAATGTCACCACACTTCAGTTTCACATGTGACTTTTGTCTGGTCCTGGGCCTCAATTCTTGGACTTGCTCCTTGTGTAATGTCTTTCCTTCCTTGCTTGTACCATTTTCCTTCCTCCTCATCTATGAAACAGAGGCTATGGTCTTACATCAGACTTTAGTATATTAGCCATGGCTTTTGACCATTCAGTCATTCTATTCCTCACCTTCCCCAATTCTTGCTTTAGTTGCTTGTTTTGGATTTGTCTGTTTCAACTGTTACTCTTTTTTTTTTAGGGTCATCCTGTCAAACACCTTCCTTTCTCCCACTTCTGGAATGCTTTCTTTTCCCTTTTTATTTTTCTCCTTTCCTGGTTCTTTTGTGTGGTCAATCCTCCATGTTCCTTTGTTATGCCAGATTGGGATCTCCATGTTGTCCTTCATGCCTTCTCCATTTCTCTCTTGGAACCCTTTGAAATGTGTTCCTTGAACCAATTTCTCTCCCCTTCTAGCATGTTATCACCATCATTCCAATATTTATTCCATTAATACTTCTCTCATGCTTTACCATTCCTTGTATGTTATCATATACTTCAATCAGGCCTTCCTTCCCAGGACATTGGCTGCACAAGAAGATTGTTGGGCTTCTTCTCATATTTACTTACCTTACTGTTCTTCTGTTTGTATCTGGATTGTCTACTTTGTCCAGTTCCTTACAAACTGTTTTATTATATGGCTCATAGTGCCTCCATACATTTATCTCATTCATTTCTCTTTGTTCTATGAAATTTTTCTGTTTCCCATCCTTTTTTTTACCTGTTATGCTCACTGGTTAGGTTCATCAACTCATATGAATGTCGTATTATGAACATCTATGGTTGGCATCTACATCATGTTTGTTCTCACCATATTTGTCATCTAACTTTGTCTTTAGGTCTTTACAAGCTCCGTCTTTTGAAGGAGATAATTCAGACTGGTGTGTGGACAACTCCCAGTACAGTTGTCACTTTTTATATGCACAACGTAGCTGTGTCTTCCTCGAATGGATAACATTTTTGTCTTGTGGAAATTCTACATGTCTGTTTACCTGTACCTAGGGTAAATTGATACATTATTCCTTTTGACATTAATTCATTAATATACTTCAGATGTTAGAATCCCAGCTGGTGGTGAGTGTATATTTCCATAATGCTCACTGCAGAGATGGGATATTTCTGTAAGACTACCAGCCACTTTCCTGGCTGTATCTGTTTTGTTTCTTTTCTTATCACTGTATCATATCTAAAGAACTGTAACTCGTGGGATGTCTTGAGTAAAGCATTTTGGGATATTTGCCCATCCCTCCTGATGTGCGATTCTTACAGTTGGGGATCTTTCTGTTTTTCAAAATTCTGATTTCTGTAATGAGTATCACCTACCCTTTTTCTTTCTAGTGGAGTACAAAAGTCTTTGCCATTTCTGATTCCCATATGCTGGAGTGGTGGACTGTGGAGGATTCTGTTGGAGTGTAATTTGTGCAGTGAAACAAACATTTAAGTCATATGTACCAACTCTGTGACAAGAAGGTTATCATTGTTATATTTTATACAGTGTCATAATATACTTAATCCAATGTGTTTTCTTAGACGTTTTTCTCTTGGGTAAATCACACTTGTTCATTGTGAGATACAAATTTTATCAAGGTGCTTCCACTGGATGTTTTCTACCCATGTCGACTGCACTTGCTGCACACAATAAGTACGAGGTGTTTCTCCTGGATGTTTTTGCTAGAACTGACTATACTTGTTCACAGAATAATTTATTGATGCATAGTGTTTCTATTAAATATATTGCTGTTTGGATGGACTGCATCTGGCATACTCAACAATATCATGAGGTGCTTTCTCCAGATGTTTTTACCTGGGCAGACCACACTGTTGATATCTAAATAACTTGTGTATAAGATATGAAACAAACAACTTTATACAAGGTGTTTCCAGGTGATTACCTGTTGAAAATTCATTTTCAGTGTTATGAAATGTTAACCTCTGCAATAAACATCTTGACTTAAATCTCCAGTTATTGAGGAAATCTATCCAGTGAGCTTTAGAACAAACTGAATCTCCAGTTATTGACGAAATCTATCCAGCAAGCTTTAGAACAAACTGAATCTCCAATTATTGAGGAAATCTATCCAGCAAGCTTTAGAACAAACTGAATCTCCAGTTATTGAAGAAATTTATCCAGCAAGCTTTAGAACAAACTGAATCTCCAGTTATTGACGAAATCTATCCAGCAAGCTTTAGAACAAACTGAATCTCCAGTTATTGACGAAATCTATCCAGCAAGCTTTATAACAAACTGAATCTCCAGTTATTGATGTAATCTATCCAGCGAGCTTTAGAACAAACTGAATCTCCAGTTATTGACGAAATCTATCCAGCGAGCTTTGGAACAAACTGCATCTCCATAATTGACAAAATCTATCCAGCAAGCTTTAGAACAAACTGAATCTCCAGTTATTGACGAAATCTATCCAGTGAGCTTTAGAACAAACTGAATCTCCAGTTATTGACGAAATCTATCCAGCAAGCTTTAGAACAAACTGAATCTCCATAATTGACAAAATCTATCCAGCAAGCTTTAGAACAAACTGAATCTCCAGTTATTGACGAAATCTATCCAGTGAGCTTTAGAACAAACTGAATCTCCAGTTATTGACGAAATCTATCCAGTGAGCTTTAGAACAAACTGAATCTCCAGTTATTGACGAAATCTATCCAGCAAGCTTTAGAACAAACTGAATCTCCAGTTATTGACAAAATCTATCCAGCAAGCTTTAGAACAAACTGAATCTCCAGTTATTGACGAAATCTATCCAGTGAGCTTTAGAACAAACTGAATCTCCAGTTATTGAGAAATCTATCCAGTGAGCTTTAGAACAAACTGAATCTCCAGTTATTGAGCTTTAGAACAAACTGAAATCTATCCAGTGAGCTTTAGAACAAACTGAATCTCCAGTTATTGAGGAAATTTATCCAGTGAGCTTTAGAACAAACTGAATCTCCAGTTATTGACGAAATTTATCCAGTGGGCTTTAGAACAAACTGAATCTCCAGTTATTGAATCTATCCAGTGAGCTTTAGAACAAACTGAATCTCCAGTTATTGAGGAAATCTATCCAGTGAGCTTTAGAACAAACTGAATCTCCAGTTATTGAGGAAATCTATCCAGTGAGCTTTAGAACAAACTGAATCTCCAGTTATTGAGGAAATCTATCCAGCGAGCTTTAGAACAAACTGAATCTCCAGTTATTGAGGAAATCTATCCAGCGAGCTTTAGAACAAACTGAATCTCCAGTTATTGAGGAAATCTATCCAGCAAGCTTTAGAACAGACTGAATCTCCAGTAATTGACAAAATCTATCCAACAAACTTTAGAACAGACTGAATCTCCAGTAATTGATGAAATCTATCCAGCAAGCTTTAGAACAAACTGAATCTCCAGTTATTGAGGAAATCTATCCAGTGAGCTTTGGAAGAAACTGAATCTCCAGTTATTGAGGAAATCTATCCAGCAAGCTTTAGAACAGACTGAATCTCCAGTAATTGACAAAATCTATCCAACAAACTTTAGAACAAACTGAATCTCCAGTTATTGAGGAAATCTATCCAGCAAGCTTTAGAACAGACTGAATCTCCAGTAATTGACAAAATCTATCCAACAAACTTTAGAACAAACTGAATCTCCAGTTATTGATGAAATCTATCCAGCAAGCTTTAGAACAAACCTACTTTTTATAATGTATATATTTATAACGTCTAAGGGCACGTGCATGCATTTGTTCAGTACCTGTTACATTTTATACTTGTTTTCAATTACTATGGAAACAATAAGTCTACCTGTTGCACAGCTGAAGGTAGCAGTTAATTGGCATACATACTTTTAACATCTAAGGTACAATTAATGTACTATTAGTACATTATCTGTAATGTTTTATACTTGTACAGGAACATGTATACTGATCTGTCCTAACTTGCTTTATTTTCTTTTAACTTTAGTGAAAATGATACTAATTCAATGCTTACAGGATAATTACAGTTTAAACACAGTCCCGTACGACCTGGTTATCACAATGTGATATTCAATATTCAGGTACTTCATTTTCATTGGGACATGTAACACTCATTTAGTGAATTGCTCGGACATAATGATTTATTTGTGGTAATGGTTAAGGTCTCATGTCTCAAGTAACTCTGTCACCTAATGAATTGTTCCAGCAAAGTGCTTTATGTGTACTAAATAACTAGTATTATGCATCTCAACTGATGCTGTAGGTAGTGAGTTGTCCTAGCAAAGTGCTTTGCAGCTACTCAGTTGTTCCACCAAAGTGCTTTACACGTAGTAAACAAAAGGTATCGTTCATCTCAACTGATACTGTAGCTACTGAGTTGTTCCACCAAAGTGCTTTACGCATAGTAAATAACAAGTATTGTTCATCTCAACTGACACTGAACCTGACGATGATTGAAGAAGGTCGAAACATTGTTTGCTCCTCTCCATAAAAAATTTTCTCAACCCAAACCAGCCATTTTTACATATATATTTTTCTCATCATCACTAATACTGTAGCTACTGAGCTGTTAGACCAAATTTCTTTATGTGTGGTAAGTAACAAGTATCGCTCATCTCTGGTAATACTGTAGCTAATGAACTGTTCTAAAATAATGCCTGATGCTGGGTGTAAGAATGTAATTTATATGGTTTTGATCAGGTATTGAGTGTATTTTGCTTATTCTTTGGTTCAACAACTGGATAGTTGGTAACTGATATATTATTGTTTATTAGACACATTATATACAAGTGATATATTGTTTGCGATCTTTACTAAAAAGATGTATTAGTGTTATTATGATTATAGATTAGTGAATATTGTTGGAATACTAACCAAACGTATGTTACAAATTTAATTGGTTGAATGACCAGCATCTCAAATCTTGTGTAAAAATTTCAATGTAGTGAATTGTTTGAATGTGATATTTTGTGGGGGGTAAATGAAATTTCTCAACTCTCGGATAACACTGTCAACCTCTAAACAGTTGAGGTCCAGATATAATAATGTAGTATTAGCAGTTAACGGTTTATTGCAACCATATATACATTTTAATTTTACCAAGTTACAGTGAAAGGTATAAAAACAGTAATGAACTTTAGGCTATACAGTAATGAAAACATTCAATTTCTATCCAACTTGCAAATGTATATTGGTGATCACAGATTCATAGTAGGAACAGAAAAATTGCTTTATTGTATCAGAAATAGCATTCAAATTTCAACTTTATTTTATGTATTTATTTATAGTACATTAGTCACAAAGTAACCATAGTAACATGATTGTGTTTAAAGTTGTGTGTTTCTACTCTACTTTAATTTTTGAGAATAAGTGATGGGAAAATTAAATATTTACTTATTTTTATATTTTAACAACATGTTCATTTTTCAAGTATGTTTTTGTAAATTTCTTAAATACTTTAATGATACATTCTATTTTTGTTTTACTGAAATTTGTTTATTTTTTTACCATTGGTTGTATATCAGCTTTAGATCTTGTACCTTAGTAACATAGTTTAGGCTTATTTGTTGTATATTTCAATAGATTCTACAAACAATATAGATAAAGTATACAAAAATTTAACCCATTTGTCCAAGATCTTCAAGGATAGTGTTGCTTACAAAATTCTGGCTTCCCTTCAATCAGGTAAGTCCTAATGCGCATAACTATCTATAAGTATTCAGTAAAGATACTGTCTTTTGTACTCCTTATTTTGATTATATTTGTGTATTTATTAAATTATTTTGATTGTTTTCCATTGTCTCCAATCTTTGTTTCTCCCAACTTGGTCAAAAACCAAGATAACCATAATATGTTTTCTGTTCAAATCTCTTGTTATTTTACAATTCCTATCCAGTTTCTAGGAATTTGGTGAACATTTTATGCTGTTTATTTACATGCCAGAGAGATATAGTATGGGATCTCCCTTCATTTCAAAACACATTAATAGTGTGCAGTCCTGATAGTATAGTATTGCTTGTCTGAACCATCAGATGTTGAGAGGCAGCTGGCCTGTAGTAAATGTTTACTGTGTTTGTTATTCATTATTGTTAAGGAAGTGAAATTTATCTGTGATTCTGTTTATTACAATAGTGATTAGTAAACAGTTGAAAGAGAAAAATGTGAAGAAGGTAATTAATGTTCTCTAACAGTGAAAAGGGTTACTTTGTGAAATTTATTACTCTTTGCAATAATAACTGTGCTTTTCTGTATTGTCTCATAAACACATGAGAATAATACATTTGCAATATAAGTGCTATTTAACCTTCAGACAACTATAAAGATATAGATTATTTAAGATGAGAAGATAACACAAACACTGTGAACATAAAGTTTGCCACATAAGGCCTAATCTTGTTTTTTGATTCGTCCTTGTCCAGGGGGCTACTTTTGAGGGGTGGAATTCCCCTGAAATTGTTTAAATCAGTCACATTGGTGAATCTGCACATATATATTAAACTTCACATTCCTTTCTTGTCAAAATTTAAAAGCCTACCAAAAAATGGCATGTGACTTGCACTGCAATTCAAAATAATAGTTTTCACATGTGGTATTATAATATGAACACAACACTGAACTGTATCAGCTCAAGTTTCATTTTAGCTGTGAATCTGAACATTGGACTTTATAATAAATATCACTGATTTTGTTTTTTGTAACATTAATCACAATAAATTCTCTATCTGTTTTTTTAAGTATCTGTATTAATTTCTTTATTTTAATAAAATAAAGAAAAAATTTTGTGTATAATAATAAAAATAAGAGGATACTTTGTTTTTCACCAGTGTAACTCACTGATTTGTTTGGAAGTTTGCCCAAAGCTACGTTAGGGTTGTCTGCACCATAAGTGTGGCCTTGTAAGTGTCTTCAGCAAGAACATTTATAAGTATAACATTTGAAATTATGTTTCAATAATAACCCCATACTGGATCAACGGTAAACTTGTGGATTTAAAATGCTGAAATTCACAGTTTGTTTACCTGCAGTAAACAAAGTATGGATAGCTTTGCATTTAAACATGCTAAATTTGAATAATAAACCAAAATATAGTCGATGAAATGTCACTGGTATGTGTATAGAATATTTTACAAATGAAACCAAAATTAGTTTAGCTATATTCAACTTTATTTGAAAGTGTTTCTAAATTTTTTTTTTTTTTTTTTTACATTTGTTTTGTGACATGTGTTGATAAATTAAACCTGTTTTATGGATTACCATCAAATATAACTCAAAGAGTTCTGTTGTAAATTGATTTTAGATTTGTGGTTTGTGTAGGTGATATAATTTCTACCTATCATTCTAAGTAGAGTTAATATTTTTTCATAATTTATTGTTTAAACCTTAAAGGCAAAGGCAAAGATTAGACCATTTCTTATTTAATTTGCTAGAGTTAACAAGTTGTGCATTTGAGATTTGTGTGTACATGAGCAAGAAATTCTGTGCAATGATAGAGCTAAATTATTATCAATTTAAATATGTGCAACTCTCATTTGTAAAGTATTTCATGGTCAGCCATGAATATTTGTAAGTTTCATTTTTGTATGTTTTAATTTAAACATTTTTTTTTAAAAGTGGTAATGTCCAACATGGTGCTTTTATTTTATGTTTTAGCAATGGGTATATGTCCTACATTCGGGTTTCCGTGTTTACCATACGATATAAAGGTAAGTACTATACATACTATTAGGTTTTTCAAGTCAAATCTCAATTAACGTGCAAGACTGAATTATTTCTTTTTCTTCACAAAGTTTTGGTCACAGTTTCAGTTTTACATGAACTAAAACACCTGGAAATGGTTGCTGAAAGTTTGAATTTGATAAAGGATACAGTGGAAGAGAAATCTTCACATGTTGCGAGTCTATATCATTATATAGATAAATTATTATTGTGGAATTAACTTGAGTACTGGATATTTCTCTTCTTTTTCCTTGTTTGTTGATGACATTTCAAATTCTGTAGTTTTCCTTTTATTACATGCATGAATAACTTAATATTAAACTCGGATCTTTGTTAATATAGAAGAATCGAATAATAACACATTGAAGGCATAATAGTTATACTTGTGTTATATTTTCATAGACAATGGAATTTTTCTTCTCTTATCCCTAATATGAAAAGGGACTTAGTATTAAGTCAGAAACATTGTTAACGTTAAAAGAATCTGCTGATAATGTACTGAGTACACTTTATAACAGTTACACTTAGTTTTTTCTAGAAATTGCTTTTACGGTCAAGTCTAAAATGTACTTTGATGTATGAATAGCAATATAAATAGATTGATGACGGTATTCAGAAAACCATTTTAATAATTTTTACTTGTTTTGTTATCACACCAGAATTATTTCTTAGTTTTAATTTTCTCTCTCTCTTTGACTAGGTTTTAATCCTCATGTATCTACCTGTGAAAGATATTTTAAGCATGTCAGCTACCAATAAAGAGTTTCACATCATTACTCAGGATACTCTACTTTGGAGGTATTTGTTTTTCAGGGATTTTCCATCAGGTGAGTAGCATGGATACTGTGGTATTAAGGTACCAACTTACAGTTAATTGTTCATTGATTCATTTGTGTCATTTCATCTGTCACTTGTTATCTTCATTTTGGTGTTCATGTCATGTATTGAACTGCTATGTAATGCATTACATTTGTAGAATGCAAACATACTAGGTGTTTTCTATAATTGTGTAAACCTGTTGTTAGTGGTCACTGGTTAAAAGCCATATCATATTGCATTTGTTGGCTGCTATTCAAAATTTTGTTGAACTACTATTTATGATTGTATGTCAGTAAGCTTGGTGTCAAATTGTAGATAATAAGTCAGATTCTAGTATGATACACTAGTTAATTTCTTAATTTAAAAGTAAGTATTGCAATAACATACCTAAATAATAATTTTTGTATCACATGTAGCATGTTGAAAGCAGCATTGGTTCAAATCAGATGTTTGTGATGTCCAAATACAAAGACTGTAGTTTCTTATAAATTAGGAACTTAACTTGCACATACTGACAAGCTAGTATCTACATTAAGAATCTCCGAACCTTTTTGTTTTTAAAAATATTCCTACATTTTCTGAATCAAACATAGTAGACCTGCCCACCTTTTTTCCATTTTTGTAGATGTTTACATACACACATTTTTGCCTGTGATGTGTAAATAACCAATCAAAGGCTCAAAATGTCACCCTAGTATCTTTCTTAGCCAATTCAAAGTATTTTGGTGGCAAATCCTTTCTTTTTATGTTAGAATCCAAGTGGTATGCAAGTCTTTAGTGAGCTCAAAATTTCATATTTTTCAAACCCAGATATAGCTTAGTCGCTAAGCTTTGTAAATTATTGTGGAATTCTCGAACATCGACATTCTAATTTATTATTTTATTTACTTTAACATGTATATATAAAATCTAAAAACAGATTATTTCATTTTGTGTCTTCCTCATGTTAACTTGTTTGTAAATAGTGGTAATGTACGAATATGCATAATATATTACATCTGAAATGTGATTGTTTTACAAAATACTAGTCCACTAAAACACAACCAAGGCAGGTCACTTTGTGAAGACCAGTTTCACGTTTTCGAATACAGTAATATGAGAGCATGTGTTGCGCCATAGCAACTTCTGTAATGTTAGCCAGGCACAGCCAAAAAGTCATTATAATAAAAATAATAAACATAATGTTATGAGACTTAAGCTATTTAGACCATACATTTGTGTTTTTGTGTCATAATTTATAGTCATTCTAGAACAAAAAGAAACAATTTATTTCCTAATAGTGAAAATAACAGATAAAATATGTGTTGTTTTTTTAATAAATATTTGATAATTATCTAGATGTTATAAAGATTTTGCCTGTGAAATTTGAAAATGTTCTGATGCATAAAAGTATTTTAAATTTTAAAATAAAAATTACTTTGCATGTTGTATAGTCAACATACGAAAAAAAAAGACACTATAAAAACATAACTTAAGAAATTTTAAAACAATCTGATATTGTGCATTTAAAAGCCTTGTAATGTTTGGTAATAATTTGCCAAAGTTTGTAAAGATAGAACTACTTTATCAAAACAAATCATAGTCTAATTACTCTCATGCATACTTTTGTGGTTATAAGTTGGGTGGATCTCAAATAAGATGTGATGAAGTATTTCAATGATGTGTAAGCTTTTATGGGAAAGTTCACATAAAGTTGTTTTTAGCTACTCATATCCATATATGTATGTAGTTTTAGCATAAAATATTGGTGAAAGGAAGTACCTAAGTTTCTTACATCCAAGTTACCTATTGTTATGGGTTATTCACTTATGGTATTATGTGATTTCTCATCGAAAAGATGTCTTCAAAATAATCCATATTAAATGAAAGTGTACAGTGATCTTATCCACTGGTAGATTAGATTATAACCTTTCTTGTTTTTAATGGGAATGGCCCAATAGTCACACAGAATTATAGATAGTGCATGCACATGGAAAACAATAGCATTATTCTTTTGTGTGTATAATGCTATATTTTCTCAATCTTGAAATGTTTTTGACAGATTTTTGAGAGCTGTTAGTCTCTAATAAAGGTACTTTCCTTTACCATACTCCTCACATTTAATTTTTTTTATTGAATGATATTGTTATACACTTTGCCCACCTTCTTTCATCTTCATTCAGTCCAGTACAGTTTAATTATGTATAATATTTTGTGCTTGAACATCATGTTATTCTGTGGTTCCTCCCATTTATTATAAAGGAAATTCATACGCTTAATAATACCACACCTCACAAAGTTTTGCTAATCATTTTCAAATAGCATAGCTTAGGAAAATTGTAACAGAACCACTATCTTGAACTTTTAAAAATAATTGCTTTCAAACCTAGCAGATTTAAAACATATCTGAGGTTCTTTTTTTTAAATTTATGTAGTAAGCATAATGCTAGGACATTTAATTGTTTTTATTGTAACAAGAAATATTTTGATAATTTCAGAAGTCCAGAAGTATGAAAAAAAAGTCCAGATTGGAAGCAGGTGAGTATGTATTGCACAGATGTGGTCAACTTTTTTAGTGGTAACTCTTTGTATATGGTCATTTTCATTGACATATGAATATATATATACACCTGTGTGTGTGTGATTTCAAAAAGCTATTTCTTAGCTTGTCAAATTTTATTACTTTTGTAAATGCCTTACCAAATTGCATTTATCTATTACAATAATTTGCATTTCTATATTTAGTTCTATCAAAAGGAATACAAGAGAAAACAAGAACTTCTTTCTTTACAAAGCCGTTCTGTAGTTGTTGTTCCAAGTTTCCCCTTTCAAAGTAGTGATCATGAAGGAATTCCAAGAGTAATGTGGCCACCAGGCATTTTAGGTGGAGAATTTGATAGACACCCTAACCTCCCAGGTAGAGTATACTTTGAATATTATATGGATGGTACTAAAGATTAACAATACATTCAGTTGTTTTCCATGTTTTTATTGTGATAAAGAGAATTAGACAAATTGCCTTAGTCGTCACAATTTTCTTTAATTTATGGAAACTTAAAAGATGGACTAATATGGTTGAAGTTCTCCAAGCATAATATGTTTCTAATACAAGTTAAAGTTAACATGAGCCTTGCACTGCAGGGATGGTAACTTTTGTATAAAGCTTCAAATTATTTGCTGTTATTACATTGCTTTACGTAGGATAGCAATAACTTGTAACTTAGCTCTTAAGTTAGAAACAAAGAAATTTTATGCTGACTTCAGTCTGATTGTCATTGAAAATTGTTCTTTGATTATCAAAATATGGTTAAGATGCATACTTTGTATAACCTGTCATCAAATACAGCTTAGATGTGCTTGTAAGTTTAATAGTTGTTTGCATTGGTTTTTGTTTTCTTAAGATTTAAAAACTATATTTCTGAATTGAGTTCTCTGATGTAGTTTACGTGTTTACCTGTCCCTGCTTTCTGAAAGACTAATATTGGGTTTGCTAAAAGAAAATTTTTAACTTTTGTGAACGTGCAACTTTGATATGCATGACTAAGGTGACATACTTGAACATGCTATAGGTGAATGCTATGTAATTATGCATTGAAGTTAAGACCTTAGCAAGAGGCAACGATAAAACAAACAAACTTGTGTATAAAAAGAAAGCATGCTAGTTCATAGGCCTAAACTAAAACTAAAGACCTCAGCTTATAAGTTACTTTTTAATATATTTAGTTTATTGAATATGATTTTATATGTAATATTTATGTCAAATATTCCTAAAACAAGCAGAAAGAAAACTATATTAGAAGGTTTAAAGCTATTTTCGTTTAATATTTAGGTGTAAGAAATAGTTAAAAAAAAAAAATTGTACTGATTTTTAGGTTTAAAGAAATGAAGAAATTATATTTTACTCATGGTGTTATTTTTATTGTGTTAAGGAAAGAATGTTTATCTTGAAATTAGTGTCTGTTCCAAATTTCTATTTTATCTCTAACATCACTTGTAAGTTTTAAATGGGAAAGTAAATATCATGTAACCACTTTATCATCTGTTGTTGTCCAAATATCTGTGGAAGAAGTGTCCCAAGAAACCCATTTTATGTAATGTACTCTGCTGCAGTGAAGGGAATAACCTGTACCTTAGCCTCAAAAGTCATAAACAGTTGAAAATTTTGTGCTAACCTGAGTCTAACAGTTCCTGAGAGTGATGTGTTAACCTCAGTCTCATAATTACCTAATTTTGTGTATACCACAGTAACTTTTATTTTTTTATTGGCAGTAATGAATACAGGAGACAAAGAATCAATTAAGTAAGCTGCAAATTTTTGAATAATCCTTTTAAAATTTTCCTTTGTTAAAAGATTACAGGCTGATTCAGTACTTGCAGTGGGTTTGTGGCTACTGCTATTTTGTAGTGTGGTATGATTGACACTGTAGGACAGAAATGAGACCTGTCACTCAGACGAAACTTTCAAAACATAATGACTGCACGATTTGTAATAATAGATGCTGTAAATTATTGTATCAATATAAATGATCTGCTGAAAGCTTACATTGTTGTGTAACTTGTTTCAACTGTAGCTGCCTGTGTGGTATATCACAATTCAAGGTATTAGGATGCAGTGATTTGCTATAGTTTTTGACTCACTTCACTGCAATTTAAGTAAGAAACTCAAACACTAATCTTAATGGGGAATTATCAAAGTTTTGTTGTTGAAATATTTGAGGTTAGCTCTGCCCACTGATTGTGCTAACGATTCTGCACTCATCTGTCCTATAATTTCTCAATATGTGTTATAATGACAGGTGGCTATAACATCTGTATATATATATATATATATATATATACACAACCTAAATGTCATTGTCATGTTCAAATATTGCTTGCACGGGTATTGTGTAATGACAGTCAACCAGGGTAAACTATTAATGATAACTTTGTTTCATTATAAGTTACCAATATCAATATGTTAATAGCATCCAATCAAAGAAACAGTTCTAAGATACTGATTTCATAACTGCTAAGTCAGTGTTCATTACTATTTAATAAAAAGTTAAAAATAGGTGTTTGTTTGAACTTGTTTCAGTACCTTATGCAAAATAGTGAAAATATATGCAATAGTCTAATTCACAGGCCTGTGGTAGAGCACACACAATGGTTTCAGGGTTAACATGATTTTCATCTTTCATTTCTAATTGTATCATTTACTGTTTTCATCTACTTTTTTATCCCAACATACATAACTCTTTATTATTGGCACTTTTAGATGTGGTTTTGCTCGACAAAGAATTTCAATGTTGCACACAAAGTTGTGACAGATGCACTATCATACATCTATATCAATGTTGATGTTTAAGTTAAATTTATATTTAGAAATGTACATAACGTATTTTAAATTTTTACTGTGAAATACTCACCTATTCACTAAATTTACAAATGCAAGAAACAACAACAATGCATTTATGTAAACACTAGTGTATCATCAGTTTTGTTGTGCAGGCTGAAATTTCTAGAAACTCTTCTCAAGCCCATAAATGTAACTGACATGCCAAGAGACAGTATATATTGTTGGTTTGCTATAGTTGGTATACTACAAACCTTGGAAGCTTTAATTGTGGTTAACTCTTATTAATCAGGAACTTCAGACATTTAACTAAGAATGTTTATAAATTTCAAATATTACAGACCATTTAACTTCAGTAGATTCACACCAGACATCAGTATTTTTTACAAAGACGTTAAATACTTTCAGCAGTGAAAAAAGCTCTACATGAGGTAAGAAACTCAGAGCTAGCTAGCTCCCTGTTGAGTGAATTGTACTTACATCAACTCTAAATTTACTCACTTATGAACCATAGATAAGATAAAGGAAGTTCCAAATCAAACAAAAGACTCCATATTGTTTATAAGCTTGTAAAACTCTTGTGCATAAATCACTATTTGTAATCACTTTGTATCATAAATTGTGTTGTTATTTGTATATTAAAACAATTGTATTAAAAAAGAAACTGTATCAGTCTTGTTGGGAAGTATCATAAATTGGATACATATTGGCATTTAACTTCTAAATCTAAATTTCAGTTTGACTCTTCAGGCTAATTGAAATTGTAAAACATAACATTGACTGGAGGGAATTTCACAATATAGATTTAACATTATAGGGTATATACATTTCTAAATATAACTTAAATATTGATAATAACATAGATATATGACAGTAAACATACAGCTGTGTGGTTTCATGGTTCATATTGTCTTCTGTACGTCAGAAACTTCTGTAGATAGCAGTCAAATATTTTCAGGTACCTTTTTGAACCAAAGTATTTTATAAATAACTAGTAACATTATCAGTGTTTATAAAATGAAAATTACAACACTTTCTGTTTCAGGTGGTACTTGATGGAATGTCAAAAGATCATACTTGTATATATCAAACTACTTAAAGGTTTTGAAGATGTAAATAATTTTAACCCATGAAAATATCTTATGTTTGTAAGATAATTCAGGGTCAGTAGCTTCTTTCACCCATCCGAGTAATGAAAGGTGTAAAACATATATTAAAGTAACTTCATGGTTTAAAAAATACTGGAACATTCTATTCATTATAGATATCTCCAGTTTCTGACATGATAAGTTTGTTTTGTGATATAAAAATGAACACTGTATTTTGAATAGGAATTATACTACTAGTTTTTTGTTTTTGAAGTTCAGTAGTGCTACACTTAGAGTTTGTCTTTTTTCTTGTAAGCCTACAGTTAAATTGTTACTACATGCAGTATATGTAGCATGTTCTAAGCCAACCAAGGCAACTATTTATATTTTATAGTATCAAAAAGATCAATATTCTGGAAAGTTATAAAAATAACTTTCTTTTAGGACTGGGAATAAGTATCAATTATACATGTCACAGAACACTGTGGCATATTCAACTTACAGTTACAATGGCCAACAAAAAAGTATTATAGCTTGAAACTAATTTTTCTAACCCATCTATGCAAATTTCAGATTTTCCCCTAAAAGTGCCTGCCATTGTTAACAACAAAATAATTCACAGGTATTGTAACTACAATTGACACAACTAGCCACCCAATGTGAGCTTTCACAAAGTACATTTTCAATTTACCATTATTGTAATATACTTAACTATAAAACTTTAGATCTGTGTTTCAGATGTTTTTAAACACACATTTATAGTGCAGTTACAGTAAGCATACTTTTTAATTTTAGTTTATTGTAATTCTCTCTGTTTAGGCCTACCCCCACAACAAACCTTTAGAAATTTTGGTCCAAGGATTCCCAGCAACTTCAGAGGACCTGCACCACCACCATTTCACTTCCTTTAGGTTTATCTTAATACTGATAAGTTGCATGTTTATGTAGAGAAAAAATTATAAAATATATATGTACACACACACTATGTTCATTTATTCAGTAAAAATTCAATTTGTTTATAAGTTATTAGTTTCAACTGACTAGAAATTATAATTTTGACTAGTGTCTACTGAACAGTTAAGAGCCTGTATTAAGTTTTCACTCTGATTTACATGATAGACACTGTTTAAAATAGTTCTCAAAAACAGAATCAAATGCTGAAAAATAGTATTTTCTTTAAACCATTGATAAGTCATTGTTCTAATCTTTAATTATTAGCTTCCATTTTATCTCTGAATGTTCTTGAGCATGTTATGAATTCTATAGATTGTAAACTTGTGTAAAAACTTTTACATCAACAATTGTTAATACAAGATTAAATTGTGATGGATAATTTTAAATACACAGCTTATGTAAATTTAATGTTTAAGAGTAGCACTATGTGCCCTACAAAACTAGTTTTGGTTTTTCTTTTATCAGGTATTAGTTCTGTAAAATATAAACCCAGTATAGTTACATTGCTTAAAACACTAAATATTTTAAAGTCTTCTATAACTCGCTGCCATTATTGTGAGAATGCAGGTAACTTCCTCTTGGAAATAAAAAGCCCATTATTTAGTTGTTGTCATATTTATTATTGTTGTGCAATAATGCTGTGATAGAAACTATTCGATTGAAATGCATTTATTTCAGTTATGTAATTTAAAGTTTTCTTCAATGAATAAACATTTTGTAAATGAACTCTCAATATTCATGGGTATGATTATACAACATTGCTCTAAGTCGGACTTTCTACACAAGCCAGGACTGAAAGTGTTTTATTGGCTTCCTCATGACAATAGTGTTTCACAACATTTACTTTGTTTGGAATCACTGCCTTACTGTATAAAAATGAATCTGCATAGGATGGAATAGCACCTCAATGTTCTAGCAGTCAGCATGCTCTCAGCTACATGTAGCTCACCAACACTTAATCAAAATGTGGCTCCACGGTTGTACTGTTTCACTATACAGTTCTACTCCAGTTTTCTTTCTGCCATCATCAAACTGTCAGTTGTTGTCAAACAGCTGGAAACTTGGAGTTGTGCAAAGAGCATAAAACTTTTTTTCTGCCCCACTTTTTAGTTTGGTTACTTTGACAGTGTTATACAAGAAAGTACATGTTCACTGAAACTCCTTTGTGTAACATTTAACATCAGTACTCACAGCAAGGTTGTTTAATCTATGCTTGACCACAGTCATAGTACATAAACACCAATTTTCCTGTTTTATTATTCAGTGCAGGAAGGCAGAGCCAAGTATGAACATTTGGGTGGGAGCATTCTTCACATACACTATGCATATTAAACCATACCACTGCAGTACCTATCCAATATCAAAGAAAAACTTAAGCTGTTTCCTGTTAAGTGTGTTAACCAATCCAGAATAAAGTAGACATGCTAACTTAATAATAAAGAAAAAGCAAACCAAATTCATATTTAACTTTCCAATAACCACTGTACTGTTAAGTCTGAACCAAATGTGCACTAGTCAAAGGTTGTAAATAAAAGTTTAGCAGTTTGGTTTCCCTTACTATCCAGCTACAATGCAAAGAATAAAATTATACTGCTGTTTAAGGTGCCCACACTTTATTTCAAATTCTCACTATTAAACTTCCAATTTATACTTGGTATAGGATAAGTACTTAAGCTTGAATTAGAGAAGCATTTCATAAAATAATTTTCCACAGAAGCAAAATTCAAGATTATTAAATTTTAATGTATTATATATGCAACGTTTATATAGTAAAAATCTTATCTGTATTGGGAAGATTCTTTGAACAAGTGACAACTGGTGTGCCACCTGCTTGTAGGAGAGAACACTACTGCAACTCCTTGCAGAAATTTTACATTTTTTTTTTCCTGTTAAAAACATAATTGCTGTCTCCTTAAAATAACTTTGAGAACATGATGGATTAAGCACAGAATTTACTTTTACATGTAAGCTTCCACCAAGTGTAGAGTTGGATATGTAATTTGCCACTTGCAAATTAGTCAAACTGCACATTAATAAACACTGAAAGTTTGGTATGCCCTGTTTGAACTTGTATACAACTCAGTACAGCCTTTAGTTCTTTTCTACAACCTGTAGTTTGATTTCTGTATACAAGTATTTTGTATTTATTACATAGGTACTAAGGCTAATTTTGAATTATTTAACAGAGTAAATGTAGCAAAACTAGAACTTAAACCAATGGTTCCAAACCTTTTTACCACCAAGGATGTCCCCCTCTATTCTTCCCACCAGACCTTATGTTTAAGATTCCATCTACCCCACCATTTTTAACTAATAACTAACTTTCCAATTTTTTACAGTTAAAACATGAGTGTGAAAAACAAAACTAGTATGAGGAATATTTGGGATTATTACACAGGTGTGAAAGGGACTTCCCAGCTCTCTTTAAAGATTTCTATACATGTCACTGATAAATTTTTTGCATTACCATTGATGCAAAGAATATCAAACTGATTATTGACTTTTTTGTACACCATTTTAATAGAAGTGCTTTTCTCTACATCCAATAGTAGAATGAAAATACAATCTATCATTATTGCTAATATAAATTATTTTGAATTTGAGCAACTATTAAGTTTGGTGGCTAACTTGTATTTCATATACAAGAAACAAAGGAATCCTCATCAAGTATGGCTACTTGAAGTTCCTTTAGGCAGTATTACAGTAAACTAGCCTCCAAGATGCTTCCCTCGTTTATTAGCAATATTTATTGTGCCAGTAATACTGATTGTGGGGGCTCATGTATATCCAATTTAATTTTATTACTCAGGATCTATGCCACCCTACCCTCACACTGAAAAATATTTCAGGCAGGATTAGAGTAATTTATTAAATCTGTGGCCGTGGTGAAATACATTAAAAGGGTTTGACACCTCCAGTTTGTAAGTGTAATTAGATCACAAAATGGTGAAGAAAGGATACAGCTACTAGCTAACAGTTTGTTAAACAAAATCTCATAACTGCTTAGCCATACCTAAAAATACATTTAACCAATGTCACTTCCTTTTCACATAGTTCAACATCTGTATTATCAAATTTTACTAGTGAATGTAAACTGCTTATTAGCATGTGCCATGAATAAATATAAACAGCCAAAATTGTAAATGAAGTGTTGAAGATGTATTTTGTGTTATCTAAGATCTCACTTTAGGTTTATATAACAGTAGGTATACACCTTTTACAGAGGAAGTGAATCAAAATTGGTTGTTTTTCTGTATAAAACTTTTAACTTGAACACGTATAAAATTAACCTGTGCAACAGTATGAAAATATATAAACAATTTTATGTTCCACTAATAAGGCACTTACTTATCAGTATTTAAGACAAGATGTTCAGTGAAGTCTGATCACTTTGAAAGTATTTTATACACATACTACAGAAATAAGATGTTAACCAGGACAACATCCGGTTGAATTATTTGAAAGAGATGAGATTCGACAGTTAATGTAAAAGTATAGCTGTGAAAATTTTAAAATACAGACACTAAAGTAATGTGTGTTATGCACATTTCACCTTTGAATCACTCGGAACTTTTATTTTACATCAGTTTGTTCTAAGTATGAAAAAAAATTGATTTAAAGACGAATTTTGTATAAGTCATATTTCCTACTGTGTATTTTTACAACAATATCCGTACATCGTTATAAAGTTACAAAAATAGCATAGAAGTGTCCTGTTGGATGCAAGAATAAATGTCTTAAGAAAGGAAAAAAACATTTGTCACAGCAGGTATTTTAATATTTCATTAAATTACATCTGTAAGTTATATAAAACTGACGATGATCAACTGATTATTTACACTGGCAACTGGTAAACTGACCTGATGACTAATGACAAGTTCTTTTTGCACCCACATACGGAGAGAAAAATAATTATAAGATCAGTTTACCCTTGTTACAAGCAATAATTTGCTGAACAAAATTATTAATATTTTTTTTTTACAAGAACAAGACAGTTCCGTAAAATCTGATGATGAAAAGTTGCTACTGAAGCTAGATATGAACAGAAGGGAACGCCAATTGTGGTAGTGTTACCTCTAGAAGATATTCTGCAATATAAAAATTGTTTTGACTGAAGAGCTGAGGACACATTCAAACTGAGTAGTCCCCATGGTTTGTACACAAGTTTTTTCTAGCTTTACAATAAATAGGGTGTTATAACACCACAGATGATCAACACACACACACACACTGTTATAGTCATATCTTGACAGACACTGTAGAAGAATTTAGGCTTACAGCAACATCATCAACTTTCACGTACCACAGCCAAGTGGATGTTAACGTCGTGGAACATAATTTCCTCGTCCACCACCTCTGTCTCCACGTCCCATGCTAACCATTCCTCTTCCTCCAAATCGGCCACCTCCCCCCATCCCTCCACGACCCATCATGCCCCTATTCCCTCCACCTAACCTACCATCCCCTCCACCCCCTGAACGTTGTTCTCTGGGCTTTGTTTTCTTCTCCTCCACATTCAGTCGGTGCTGATTGAAGTATATAGGCTGTAAACAATAAAACTTTATAGTTCAACTTTTTTTGTATCGTTAAAGGAAATATCTGGGAATCAACCCTGAAAATCAAACCTCATTTTTGGCACTTTACTTACTTGTAATGTGACACGAGTCTAAACACAATTGTATAACATAACTATTTTTAAAACTATAAACAGTTTAATAATAAAAAATTAACACAAACAACAATCTGGGCATTCAATAGACCACAGTAAGTCAAAATTTCAATTTCTTTCTTAAAACAAATTCACGATGCAGAAAAAAACATATTTTGCACTTTTTCCACAAACAAAAACAGACAAGCCTCTCAAAATTATTTAACATTTTCATTTCTGCGAGCAATAACAAATGCACTTTGGTTTAGTGTACTGTATATAATTACTAGCAATTTGTAGTACATTATTTCCTTCTGTGTGTCCTAAAGATCTTGATGTATGATTTTTTTGCCAAATTAATAAATTTTGTATTATTTCTAGTCTGCTTGAAAAGTACTAACAGACCACATCTGAAATACAGTCTATTAACTACCCATTAAATGTCACATATTACAAATGTTTAGGTTTTATTTTCCTGAAAATATATACTTGAATTCAAAAGTTACATGTTATTATCAAATTAGAAAAACGCTGGCCATAAATATCATTTTAATATAATACCGCTATCATAATTTTGTGAAATAGAAAGTTGAAAGTTCTTAATGAACTGTAGATATTACCTGCTGTAATATATTTTTATTGTTACTGAAGTACTACATGACCTTTGACTTATCTCTAAAACCTCCATAACATATTTGTTGAAATAACCAAATATTAAAAATGTCTTACCTTCTTCTGTAATATACTGGACACATCTGCAGGATCATCCATTACAATGAAACCAAAGTTCTAAATAAAACAAAACGAAGAAGTTCTACAAATGTAATTCTGACTAATACATAAATGAAAACATCCTTTTTTCCCATAAAAAAAATTCTGCCAGTTCACTTTCAACACTTATTCCAGATATTTTATATAATTTAACCCTTTTAAGCAATAAATGATCAAATACCTTTATTATACATTATATTTTAATACAATTATGGAAACTCCATATATACTATTTCAATTGTGGATATGGAGCACATTTATTATGAATTTGTTCAAAGTCAACTGAAATTAATATATTAAAATTGGTAATGTTTAGTGAATCAACAATTAAGTTACCATAACATGTAGTAAAATGTCAGTATGTTTGTTTTGATTTGTTCCAAATTTCGTGCAAAGCTACACAAGGACTATCTGTGCTAGTTGTCCCTTATTTAGCAGTGTAAGACTAGAGGGAAGGCAAACAGTCATCACCATCTCTTGGGCTACTCTTTTAGCAATGAATAGTGGGATTGGCAATCACATTATAACACTCCCATGGCTGAAAGGGTGAGCATGTTTGGTATGACAAGGATTCAAACCCGCGACTCTCAGATTATGAGTCAAGTGCCTTAACCACCTGGCCATGCAGGGCCTCAGTAGGTTTGTAGCTGTTACAAAGTTAAGCATTGACCGAGATGGACACTAAACATTTTTAATACTCAACTAACTTAGTGACCATACAAATATAACAGCATAACCATAAATACAAGTTTATTGTAACTTCCTTTTTAATGGTTCTTATACCTTCAAGGATACAAAGGCCAACAAAATTTCACATTCAATACATATTCAAATTTGTCTTTACCGAGATCATGGACTTTATTTCACAAGCATTTATTAAAAATGACAAACATAAAACTGAAATGTAATATGAAGTGGAATTTCATACACACCACAGTAAACCAATAGTCACTTATTTTATGATTATCACTCATAGCAAAGTACTATGCCAACACAATTAACACTAATTTCCACCATAGAAAACTACGTTCTCACAGTGAAAATGAAGATAAACCTGGTAATCAGTATAGCTAGACAATTTCTTTACATTCCTGCACAAAGATTAAAATACATTTTTTACACCTGTGGGTACCCTCGCTGTTAACAGTACAATCCAATAGTATACGATTATAATATAGGTCAATTTGAATTTCCACAGTACCACAAAAGACAAAGGTTCCAGAAACGTGCCTAAGCAATAGTTGCTCTTAACATTTTCAGTTCTTAGGATTTCTCGAAGAGCGTATTGTGACATAATCATCACATAATATTATGTAGCGAGAATGAGGGACAGCACACAGATACACTGGATACATAAGATACATGGATGGGTAGGGACTTACGGGCCACCCTGTATATTCTCTACCTCAAAAAGGACTGATAATTTTGACCAACATCATAACCACAAAAATCTAACATCCTTTTTTTCTGTCTAGAATGACTTAAAATTGCAACATGAAACTACATTTATTTATCACAGGTAGTTTTGAGCATGTAACAGTATAACAATTTATAATTAAGTTTTTCTGTTTTACTGCCCTTTAAATTATATTATCTACCAGTATTTGCACCATTGTAAGTTGTAAATCATTCTGGGCTTGTGCATCCCACATTAGCAAATCAAATAACATTACCCACAAGCTAATATGAGCTGTTCACAAATTTTTGTTATGCAATATAATCTTAACTATCCTAAAACAATCCCTATTTTTACATTTTAGTTACTTTTATAATAGCAATTAAAGAATAAACATGAAAAACAAGAACAATACTCACCAAATCTTTTTTCTTGCAGTTGACTGGCAGACACTTGAGCCTCCCCCCCTTTAAATACTGATGGTAGTAGTGCATTAAATTTTTTTATTTAATTAAATAATGACCCAAAAAACAGACAACTTACTCTAACAATGACAGTTTTTCTGGCTAACTATGTGGCATGAGCCATTACATATTCATTTATGCTAGCCATTGCAATTCCATTGGGAACCAACATTTTATTACAAGTGAAACTGACTTGTCTAATCAGAACACAGTACAATACACCATTTGGCATATGAAAACCTTGACTTTCTATTGGTTATAAGTAATATATATGTTATAACACTTATATTTAAAACAAAAACAAGTACAAGGAACCAATTATACATAAAATAATTCAATCTCAATTTTGAAAAAAACTAGCATAAACTTATCTCCAGAAGAAAATAAACAATCTAATAATAATACCATTTACATTTAAAAAGGGGGCATAAAAGAATAAACATATAAAACTTACTGGTACTTTAGTACCACTGTTCATTTTCATGGGAGGCTTTGTGTTGATGCGCATTTCCAAAACTCTGCCATATTGACTGAAGAATTCTTTCAGTTCTTCCTCACTGATAGAGTGGGGCAAATTCCCCACAAAAAGCTGCTGTGAATCTGGGTAAGGTAAAATACCCATTTTTCTTCCTTCTGAATCAGGTGTCCCTCCTATTCTTCCTGTCACAGAACTGGGGGTAGCCTCTCTAACATCTCCCCGATTCATTCCTTGAAAAGAGCTCCTGGGAGGACGAGACATTTTCGGGGCTTGAGACGAACCTGCACCCAAGTTTGAAGCTCCACTAGAGGCCAAGGAAGAATTTGAAGTAGACATCAAACCTGTTGGTTGAACCTTAATAAACACAGGAGGCTCTGGTTTAGGCTGAGGCTCCACTGCATTGTCCACAGGTCCAAGTGCTGTTACACTGGATAGAAATCCCCCTACACCAACTGCATGTTTACTTACCATGTTGGCATAGGTCTTAGGTTCTGTAACCATCAAATTATAGAAAGTCATCCATAAAAAAACAGTTCAATCATAAATAGTCTAACTGTAATCTTCAACAAACTGTCACATATTGAACATATTATTAATGTTCAAAGAAGCTGAAAATATACAAACGTGCATGATTAACCTTTATTATTGTTCCTCCTTAATCTTTCCTTTGAGTTGTTGTTTTCATTACTCAGAAAATTATCTGCACAATGTTTATACTCAATCCATGTAGATTTTTAAGTTAGCTTGTAAGGGATTGAAATTCTTGACTAATTCTTGCCACGCATTTGTCATTTCTCTTTGAACTAAGCAAAATATGTTCATACATGGTTTCCAAGAATAATTTAGGGCATACTTTATTGCAAATTTACTGAAAAACTTTGTAAGTTTAGAACTATGTCCACATTCATATCCAAGAATGAAGATTAAAAGCATATTTCAGATTAGTATATTAGAAGGCTTGGACTGCACTGTCCATCTTATCCATGTAAGATTTTTTTTTATATTGTGTTTCTCAACTGTACCTATGGTGTACTGATGTTTACTTAATTCTCGAGTCCCTCTAACAATTTTTGACAAAAAGTTATAAGCTTTCAAACACTCGTAAAACATAAATGGGAAGTATTGTATGGTTAGTTTTGGTGACTGAGTTTATGAATTTATATCCATACAACTACTGAGTCAAACAAATGGTGATTAAATGAATTTCAGTTATATTTAATTTCCTTAAGACAGTGTTTTTTTACAGATAGCAATGAAATATATAATTATCACAAAGACCATCCTTTGCTATAGTCCAGGACACCTGAATCTCCAATGTGGATACACCACATCCTTCAAGCAAACCTAAATAAGGCTTACTGGCCAGGCAAGTCAAGACTGTTTGAAGATATTTAGGAGAGAATAAAACAAAACAAAACAATAAAATCCAATGATCCACCAAAGACCAATTTACTGGTTTGATGATCATATTTGCTCTGAGCCATTTAATATGTTTTTGAAACCTATTTATAGTTTATTTATAAAGCCACAGAGTGGTTGGTTTTGCAACATTCTACTCTAGAGACCAGTATATTTGGAATATAAAATGCATATATGAAAGTTAACCAAATTTTTTGAAGAGTGAAATTTGCAAGTTTCAATGAGGTTTAGGAAATAATGGTATCAACTGAAAGATTAGAGAGCACTATACACCTTACGTATATTTTTCCTTTATTGCTATATTACTTTAACCAAACAACTTCTCAACTTGTCTGAACAAATTTCAATATTATTTAACAGTCAATATAAAAGTTTACTAAAACATTTCTTGATGCAACATCCAACACTAACTACTCAGTCACTAAATAATATACTATCTGCATTGGCTTTATCAGTAACAGCTATTGGGTTTTCACTATGATGTATCCCTTTAAAGGGAGAACAAACTGTCCCCTGTGGTTTAAAGCAAACATAATAAAAACTACAAAATTAAAAGGAAGCACATTACAAGATTTTTACAAACAACCCAAAAATAACCAGAAGTATAAAAAGACTCAAATATAGCTATTTATAGTAACAATTATAAAAACCCAATATCATCTGCTCACCTGGTTGTAAAGAACCAGTAGCATCATCAGTCTCTGGTTCATCAGTAGGACTCTGCCCCTCTGGTGTAAACTGCTCATCAGGCAACTCCCATTCAGATTTCTGGGGCTCTGGTTCAGGTTCAATTTCTTGTTCAATTTCAGCCTCTGCTGGACACTGTGCTTCTGGAGATACAGCAGGAGAAATAGGTTCTTCTGGTGGACAAGTTTCCATCTCATGACCATTACCATTTTGAGGACTGTAATACATAATTTAGTCAGTAAGGCATTATGTAATGACAACATACATATGAAATATTTAAAAGTTACTGATTCCAAACTCTTTAGGTGGGGATTCATTTTGTTTTCAATAAATGTTATATTTTCATCCAGTAATCTTAAAATTTAGGTTATCAATGTTTTTAGTAACTACACAGGATTATTCTACACAAATAACAGTTGCTTAGATTAATTACAAATCATACTTTTGGTTCGGTGGGTGTACACAAATGGTTTTTAATTGCACTTATATAATTTTGTTATTACAGTGAAGCCTTACTTGCAAGATCTACACGTTTCTTGGTGACAAAACATGGAACAATAACACAACAAAAACAAATATACTGTAAATCCCAATAAACATTTTAAACATGGTTATAAGTTCTTGATATAGAAGCAAGAAGCATAAATAATTAAATATTTATTATGATGCAGAATAATCAATGAAAATTTGAAAATATGCAAGATCTAATTAAACAAGTAGGAAATATGAGCTAAAATTATAAATAACTATTAAATCAAAGTTTTCCCAAGATTTTATGTAACTTAGTTTTAATACACCACGAGATATAAACTATGCTGGCAGAACAAACACTAATATTAATTGTTACTGCAAATCATACATTAAGAATCACAAAGCTTTACTGCTATCAAGCATCACGTCTGTATGGGTTGATGGTGTACCTGACAACTGCTGTAGCCAATTTAATCATATGGTACACAAGCATTAAAGTAAAGGACAATATTCACTTATTTAATTATACAAAAGTATAGAAATGAAATTTAGTTTCTTGATTAATGGAATTGCAGACACGTATCTAAAACACACAACTGCATTATTTCTCAGTGAGTTTATGTTTCAGAAATTAAATGAAATCAATTAGCACACATAAAATAATGCTGCATTTTAGTCTCAACTGATCAAATGGTATTTCAATACATCAGTCATAAGTGGATATTTTAAAATTAATTTTTTTTTTAAATTGCAAAATAAACTTTCAATCCAGTCACTCATTTTGATTCTTAAATATGATTGGATGTTCGACACTCGTCTCTTTCAGAACTAGCAGTGGACACCTGTTGTATCACTTCAGTGATACAAACTACCTCATAATGAAGCATGAAGAGAAATAAGTAGATGTGTATTTATTAAAAGTAACCAACACATTTCTTTACACATTATATAAATCATTTTACTTCCGTTTCACACAATTAATGCTTGTGAAACTTTAATTTCTGCACACACTTTTCTACACAGTAACTAAACTTATGATGGACTAATTTCCTCTTAACTCTGATTTGATGATTTCAGCTTTACCTAGCCATCATATTTAACTTCCATTAAACAAACAGATATTTTCTTATTGAAGGCTACCCTGTAGTAACAAGTTGCTACAATGACACTTTTAGTAGCTTGTGGAATAGAAAGTAACATCAAACAATCATGAAATCGATGGCTACTTGGCCTTTTAAGCATGCATGTGCCAAGGAGAAGTTTTTCTGTGAAAAGTTCAATCATTGTACGTAACAAAGTTTAAATTTTAACTATCACATGACTTTCATCAGAAGTTAAAAAAAATGTGCTTTATGTATACTGTTTATTTTACAAGTCTACATTACAAAAAAAGGGTTTATATTACAGTGGAAGAACTCAAAGAAATGATGCAAAATGCACGTGTACTTCCCTCGCTTTCTCTTAAAGAACAGCAGCATTCCCCTCACATCACTTGAATAATAAGTAATTTTTCAAGTTAATTATAAATTTTAAGTTTTGGAATTGATTTTCAATTTGTTGTCTTGCTTTGCTCTTTTTATTTTACATAAATTATATTAATTGTATTACTCTACTAAACCAGCTAGGGAAAAACTGGAAAATTACCCTGGTCAACAAAACTAACTTGACCAATACCACTATAGGTCACACTAAATTTCTTTTTATGAAGAATCAATTTTGTTTCTAACTCACCTCTCATTTATTTGTCCAAGCCAATTTGAAAATAAAATGCTCCAATAGTACAATATACCAAGAAGGCTTTTTCATGAACATTTTTTTTGTTATTTGAAACTATGTAATGATATTTAGAAACAAAACCAAATAACAGCAATAATTTATTTTACCTATGAGATACAGAATTAGGATTTGTGACAGTTTATCGTACATGCCTACTGGACATCAAAGGACAAGTTTAACAATCATTTGTCTATGGTTTCAAGATATAGAATAGCTTCATAATATTGAGAATCACAAAAATTTTCTATTTAAATACTAAGTAAAAAGAACAAATTGTTCACACCTGATTACTTCAGGTCCAAAATAATCCCCTGCTGCAGAATCACCAACTTTCACTGGTGGACTGCTTGGTATATCTACAACTGTCTCTTCAATCTCTCTATCTGCAAGATAAAAACAATTACAAAATACTGCATATCTGTAACAACTGAAAACTTATGAATAGCACGAGTCTCTTTTCTGTACAATACAGAGGTATAGAAACAGTTCAACATATTTCTTGGTTTCAAATTAAATGTATGAAGTTTAAAGTGCCTGGCAGAAGTTTCTTTATTAGAGAATTGCTCCTTACCAATTGTCTCTTCCTGGTTGTCTGTTACCTCTTCATCATCATAAATGTCATCTTGATAACGAAAGATGTCATTCCTTACATAATACTTCTTGGGGGACTGGGGTGCTAGCACAAAAGTTTGGACAAAGGGTCTCATTCCTTGCCTATTGTTGGACAATCCCCCTGCAACCTATGGATACATAAACCAATAATACATTTTGTAAATGTGTAAACAAAAATGCAGAATTTGATAACCTACCTGCAAATTAAAGATGAGTTACTATTACTTAGTTATTTCCAAAGTATAGAGTGATTAAGAGTTACCAATACATTTCTCTAAGATAAAAATGATTTAAGGGTTATTAATACTAAGTAATCACAACAGAAAGTTAAAAATCAAATAAATTACTAATATACTAATTTAATGATGATGTCTAACAAAAATTACATGACACCATACCTTACTCAATAAATATTAAACACCTTTATCTGTACCTAAAACTTCAAAAATAAAACTGTTTTTCTTTCTGTTACCTGTACAACAACTCCATTTCCTAATGTCTCATGGCTGTCCACTTGAAGAATTTTTGCACGACAGTCCCGGAAATTCAACTGCATAATTTTCTGATGAATAGCCTTTAAGAGTTGATAAAAAGTAAGAAATACCATCAATGCCTCATATGTTAGCTACATAATTAATAGTGGTTGAATAATAACCAAAATAATACCACATTTTTCATAACATTTTCTTTATCCTTAAAACTCTATTACTTCTGATGTTTAAGCATCTATGTTTTACATCTCAGTCCAAATATTTCTGACTTATGTTTTTCACTGTTTCACCACCATTATATTTATACCTTTTGCTGGGCTGTGCAATCAATTTATCAAATTTTGTTGTACTGTCATATTTCAAGTTTATATACAGCCACACACAATCACGGAAGACAAGATGATGCATTTTTGTTCCACACACTATATTTTACAATTCAAATCAGCAAACTTTTTATTTATCCTTATAAACTGGGTGCTAACTTCACCAGAATTCTGGTCAGAGAGGAAGTGCTGGATAGTATATTAATCATAAAAGCTATTCAAGTTTTCTTTTATATAACAGTAGCTTTTGGTCCAAACATCTCTTTGTTTTGTAATGCTGTTTGTATACATCATGAGGTCTGAAATGTCAGCTTATCATCAACAGTGGAGTGTGTTAAGAAACTTCTCTATAATTTTTACTTTATTGCCTCTTCATTTCACTATGAACCTCCCTAAATGTGGCTAGAGCATTGAGTTATTCACATGAACTATCTGCACTAGCTATCCTTAATTTGAAATACAAGAAAAGCAACTACTTAACACTTCCCAGTGTCACATGTTGGGTTACTCTATTGAACAATGGCACCTCATCACCTCTCATATAATGTATATCCATGGATTTAGATGAGTATATGACAATTTTTTTATGTAATAAATAGTTACAAAAAATGGGAAAATTTTACTTTGACTAATCAATAACATTTTATTACAATTTATAGTTTTTATCTTAAATAACAGTTTTTAGAACAATTTTTCAGTAAAAAAAAACAGTTACTAAATTAGGTAAATAGCTAATAACTTCTGGAATGGTGGAAACTGAAAAAGTGTCTTCCAAAATGTCTGTTAGTTGGCAATATAAACAGTTACGAAATGACCGTGACAAAAGGTAATATACTTACATGCAATACGTAATAGGCAATTTCACCAATTACAACACAAAACACTTGCAAAATCATATGGAATTCTTCATACAATCAAAACATATCACTAAAAAAGAAGATTAAAAAGTTTAAACAGCCTTAGTGAGTATTTCATCCTTACCTGTTGTCCAACTACAGGCTTTGACTCTTGTCCAGGACAGTCCAGTGCTCCATGAACAAATGAAGAGTTATAATTATAAAACCTAAAGAAATATAAATTGGGGAAACTAGTAAGAATACTATTTTTGTTGTGCCCATTAAAAAAAAAAAATGTCTTCCACTAATAAATGAACAAAAAATGTAGGAAAAATGAATACAGTTTAAAAAAACTATAAAAATTAAAGTTTATTAGGATTCATCCATACTAGTGCAATACTTTTCTTTAGACATACTTTGTATAAATACACATCTCAGAGGAATAAAATGTCAATCTGATTTCAACAGGACAATCTGCCATGCAAATCATTATCCAGAACCTAAAATTGATAAAGGTTGTCCAACAAATCACCAGGATTATAGAGTACCACAAAGACCAATGTTAGGGTTACAGAAAGATATTGAATAAACCAACATGAGAAATGTATAAAACAGTAAATGTAAATGGTTTGGTTTGAATTTTGCAGAAAGCTACATGAGAGCTATCTGTGCTAGCTGTCCCTAATTTAACACTGTAAGACCAGAGGGAAGGCAGCAAGTCATCACAACCCACTGCCAACTCTCAGACTACTCTTACTAAAGAATAGTGGGATTGACCTTCACTTTGTAGTGCCCCCACAGAAAGGGTGAGCATATTTGGTGTGATGGGGATTCAATTCAAAGCTGCACCCCTCAGATTACAAGTCGAGTACCTTAACCACCTAGCCATGCCAAGCCTAACAGGAAATGGACGGTGATAAGTAGAGATGGATGACAAATGGAAGTTGCTAGTTAAACTCCTTCACTACAGATGCATTAAAGTGCATTCTTCATGACTTTTTACATTTACATTCAAAATTTAATTAAGTCATAATTTTCCTATACTGAAAATGTATTTCCAAGAGGTACTTTCCCTCTCTCACAAGATAAGCTATTTTTGTTCAGTGCTGCCCTCTAAGAGAACTTTTTCTTTACACATACTGAAGAGCCAGATGAGAAATTCTACCAACAACAGCAGGCTTGTCAGTAGGAAATCCTTCATTAGCAGACCAACAGCAGAAGACTTTCCTCTTACACTAGTACAATTCTGTAAAACGAAAATACAACAATGTGAAACTGAATCCTTTCACCAAGGATTGGACAAAAGCCAAGTGTGAAGATGTAAGATGAGGAAGACTAGAATGCACAATGTTGGATCAAGGTTGACAAAGAAAGGACAGAAAAATGTGGAAGACAAACAGATGTTGTAACCTTTGTAACATTTGAGGCTTGAAAAAACACCAAAAAAGGTGTGATCCATAACTCAAGAAAATGTTCACAAATTGTCAAGTACAGAAACAGAGCAACAAAAATGAACTTGTATAGGAACCATTGTGTGCAAAAATAAAAACAAAACTATTGCACTGGAAGCATCATGCACATAAAGGAAAACATCTGTAATCAAATGTTACCAAAGATGTAAAGGTTTGGTAAAGGAGTGTAGAAGAAGTCACATTAGCATGTCATACTACTATTGGTTATGAGAAGACACAATTTGCATGGCAGACATACTGGAATACAGTAATTCCAAGAAGTCTTATAGCATACATAAAGAAAATGTTTGCATTTAGAAGGCTGTAGTGATCAAGAATAGCTAATCTTGTGAGTGGATATAACAGATGTTTTATCAATGTACATGAATAAACTAAACATTAAAACTTATCAATAAATACTATAGTATTATATATGTAATAGTTTAATAACTCAAGAGGAAATACTTAAATATAACCTGTCTCCTTGCATGAGTATCATGTTATTTGTTTACATTGACTTACCCAGTTCCCATTTTTTCCCTTCACTGTCTCACATTTTAAGTTTGACAACTTACTCTTTCTAGTACAGATGTTTCTAAGCATTGTCCAATTTTTCATCATCTTCAATCTCTGTTTTTGACATAATTATACGCTAGAAACTCATTCAAAGCAAAAACAAAGCTATCTCAATTCTGGGCTGCATCAAAATCAATACTAGAAAAAAAAGTCTACAGCAAACTATTTTTTATACTCCCATCAGTTTTGTAGCAGACAGAACATGCTGATCATGTGACTACTATACACCAATTATACTGAATCATTGATACAGGCACAGCTAGCTTCCTCTACCATAAAACAATCCTCTCTTTATATGTTTAAAAACGGCTGGTATGGGTAGAGAAAGCACTAATAAAATAGCAAACATTTCGACCTTCTTCCGTCATTGTCCAGGTTCACAAATAAAGAAAGGGTTACTGACCCGTAGCTTCAAGTGAGTTTTCTCATCATCATGGATTAATCCTCACTTTACAAAACTGGTAGGTGTAAATCCTAAACATTTCATATCAGTGGAAGGAAAGAAGTTAGAAGAGCCAAGTACCTATTAGAAAAACATTTTCAGGGTAAGAAGTTAACTTCCAAAACAATACTACCTTTTATCACCCAAAGTTAGAATCCCACATTGTCATTGTGAAGGTATCAGTGAAAGCACAGCAATAAATATAACAATTTGGGGCAGAACTGAATTAACAAACATAACTGAAATCAAAAGAAATATATAGCACTAAAACAAATCAATACATAACACAAAGTACAAAACCAAAGGAGCACCTGAGTATCTAATTTGTAAATCCACCCAAAGAACAAATAACAGTTCATAACAGAAAGAAATTATCTAAATGTAAGACACAAACTCCCTTTGAACTAAAGCCCATGTTTCATCAGCATACATCATCAGCCCTGAGACTTGTATCAGAAGTATTGTTGACTGTCATGTGAAATTTTATCCACTATGTTAAATCTCAGTCATATGTACAAAGCAGAACTTGAAAACAAATATTTCTAAAACAATTGAAATCAAACACAAGTTGAAACTTGAAGCAGAAACTGACAAAGTTTTGATCAAGCACAATCAAAATTTTGTAGTTATGTGATCAGCACATTTAGAAATTGCACAAAACTGATGTGGTACAGACTGATGCACAGTAGCAAAAAAGTTTTTTAATGTTTAGAATGTAGATCAGAATCAAGATAGCTATGGGTGAGAGGAGGTAGCACCATTTTGGAATTTGCACTTTGTGGTGATTACAATGTTGGTTGAATGAGTAAGAAGACATTTAGATAAAATATAATGTTTTAACTTCTTCAGCACAGACTTGGTTCCTGAAACCAACCACAGCCATTTTGTGCTTGTTATAGTTCTTATGCTTTAATATAATACCTTTAAGTGTATGTTCAAAAAATTTGACAATTTATCAATTTTTTTTCTTAATGTTTATTAACCAATGTTTCTCTCAAGCCTCTTTTTTCACATGTTGCCTATCATCATGCAATGTAATTTTCATTTTAAGATTAAAAAAAATACTTATGCATCAGAAACGTTTCAAATTTCACATGCAAAATCCTTGTGATGTCCAGGTAGTTTTATCAAATGTTCAAGAAAAAAAACATGTTTTCATATTTTCACCAACAAATCTCGGTATAGATTCAGTCGATTTGACCAATTTCATAATCACCACACAAAATTAGAAAATTAATATAATTATGACATTGTTCTAGAATGACTACAGATCATAAAACAAAAATGTTGACTAAATACCTAAAACCTCATACATTTATTTTTAATACCATGACCATTCAGCTATTACTCGTTAACACAGAAGTAACAATAACATCTGCCCTCATGTTACTGTATCCAATAATACAAAACTTACCTACAGTTTTTACAATATTTAATGTGATTTAGTTGACTAATATTTGGTAAAATACAGTCACCTCTCAATTATTGTAAACCGTATATGCATATATATATATACTACTTACCAACAAATTAAGTTTTCTTACAACACAGAACAGTAAACAAAGAAATAAAGTACACAATTATCTCTTCTAGTTATGACCTGTGTAATTGTTACTGTTTGTCGTAGCTGGGTAAGTCAAGAAATTTCTAAGTGGAGGATTCAAAATGAACTCATTTTTTTGGCTTCATTTATACATTTGAATAACCAAAAATTCATAAAATTACTATATTGATAACAGAATCCCATTGTAATTTATCAAGTTTAATAACTAAGTTCTATTTGCACTGTTGGGTTTGGTAGTAGCCTGCTTCTACCAACACTTAAAATTTGTGCTGTAACTGTTGAAAATTAGCCCATAAATTCGATTCATCTCCTTCCACTGCCCATTGATAGAGTTTCAAAGTTGGGAAAATGGGTATCAAGAGTTGTCAGCTGATAATTTGAGAGAACAAGTAGACATCTGCACATTTCTTCACTCTCATGAAATTTAAGCTTCATTTTCAAACCACCTAGTGACTGAAGATGGGAAATGAGTACTTATCAAAATGTCAAGTGCCACTGACAAGGGGTTAGTGCAGGAGACAGGAGAACCAGCTTTGTCACAGCCAAAAGCAAACCTGCACCCTAAGAAGGTTCTGCTTCATGTTTTGTGGGATAAAGACAATCACTGCTGATAGATATTATCAGCAACTGGATCAAATGGACACTGCACTCAAAAAAAGAGAGAGATCTGCTTTGGTGAATCAGAAAGGAATTGTTTTCCACCATGGCAATGCAAGTCCTCACACCACTAGGATCACTTCCAGAAAAATTGAAGAGCTCAACTGGGAGAAACTTCCCCCTTCTCCCTTATGCTCCTGATCTTGCTCCTTCAGATTGTCATTGTTTCAGAGGCTTGCAACATCATCCAAACAAAAAACAGTTTACTTCCATGGATGAGTTAAAAATAGCCTTTACACCTTTTTTACCTCAAAACTACAATTTTTATTAGCATAGTATTGAAGATCTTTCGAGACACTGATAGTCTGTTATTGAAAGTGATGGAAAATACATAATTGACTAAAGTTGTTATTCGAGTTACTTTTTCTTCCTTTAAGTCTTAGTGTTACAAACGACATTACTTATGTGACGACCCAATATACTCTAGCTTGCCAATATTGTTAACTTGAATTACTAATTCATACAAAACTATAGACTTTGTACTGTATTTTGATATCACAAACCAGTTCTGCATTCAACGTACCATGCAACACACACAAATCAGTATTTAAGCATGTTTGTTTAATATTTACTTTTAAATTGAGAAATTATATATCAAAAATTAAATTATAATTACAGTTTGATGTCAGACATGAGGAGATAAATTAATAAAATAGTAGTTCAATAACATTTTGAATGCAAGTCAGCACAAACAAAATAACATGGCCTTTGACCCATAACCTATCTGGAAAGGGTCAATGGAAAAGTTGATATTCATTTAGTAGCTTTTTAAAAGTCATGCAATTGAAGTATGATTTTTTTAAAATGAAAATAATAATTTTAATCTTACGTAAATACCAATGCACTTGGATAAGCTAATATTGACTACGCATATTCATTACAAATCTTTGGTAAAAGTACTTAATCAAAAAAACATTTTTTGATACTTTTGTAGTTGCTGGCAGTTACAAGGTGTCAGTCAAAAGCAACGAGTCTGTAAAGAATTTATCACCAGGTTCATTAATACATTAGAGTAATAGTTGAAAATAGTAATCACTGAAAACTAATTTAAACTAGATTATTTTCACGAGTCATAACATTAACGTAAGCAGAAGAGAACTGTTTTTGAGAATTCTTTATTTTCTGTTCTGTGTTTTAAGAAAAATAACTGAAAGTTGACAACTCATTTGTAAATGGTAATATATATACATATATTATAAACCACAATGTGACAATTTTACAAAATATTGGTCCACTTGCATGCAGCCAAGACAGGCTGCTTTGTAGAGATCAGTATTATATTATCAGATATGGTAATGAATGCACATACACATCACTGCAACTAGTCAGACATGACTGAAAGGCCAATAAACTGTGTACAATTTTGAGATTTAAGCTATTTCGACAAAACACTTGTAGTTTCGTGTTAGAAATATGTAGTCTTTATAAAATGAAAATAGCATAATTTATGTCATTTGCTAATTTTATAGCAATTACAAAATCGGTTAACTCAAGCAAACCCATACAGATACAACTACAAAAACAGACGTTTTTCTAAAACATGTTTGGTAATCAGCTAAAGGTTATTACAAGGTTAAAGATCTTGCATGTGAAATTTGACAGTTTCTGATGCATAAAAGTATTTTATCTAAAAATTAAAATTACTTTGCATATTGGACAGTAAACACTTGAAAAGAAAAAACATGTACGAGCAAATCAAACCTTTAAAAATTAAAACATCTGATATTTTATGTATATTAAATCATTGTAATGTTTACTGATAATATGCAAAATTGTGAAGATACATATCCTGTATTAAAAGTTATAGCATGAAAACTATAACGCATAGAATGGTCACAAGGTCGGTCTTTCTGACAGAGCTAAGTTAACAAAAGAGCTCTAATTAAAATACATAATACAGATTCAGTATCAGAGAATGATATAGAATGATTAATTTTCATCCAAAAAAACTAATTTTTCAGAATTATAAAACAAAGTTGTGATGTCAAGAAAACCCACTTGTAGAGAAAAATATGTAAAAACAGCTCGTTTGGGTTAAGAAAATTTTTTATGTGGAGGAGTGAACAATGTTTCAACTTTCTTTGGTCATCATGAACCTGATGACGACCGAAGAAGGTCGAAACATTCGCTCCTCTACATAAAAAATTTTCTTGACCCAAATGAGCTGTTTTTACATATAATGTTGTGATTCATAATTCAAGAAACCTATATAAATTCTTTTATACCAATTTATTTCTATATAAATTTCCAACACAAAATCAGAGTATCAAAATTACTTAACACCTGCAGCTGCATTAACTGCATATATACAATTCTCCAACTGCCACTGTATTAGTAATATTCCAATAAATAGTCATGGAAGGATATATTACATCCATGCATACACATTTGCAAGATAAATTCACTTATAATACACCTGGAAATAAAATTAACTAAACAATCAGCTATTTTTTGGCTTTAACACAATAGCTGAAAAAGGCATCAGTACCTGTGAAGGTATAGAGGAGCTTTGTTCATAACAGTGTAATACTGTCTGACAAATTCACGACCAACACACTGAGGACTTGGAGTATCCATGACCATGACGTATTTATCTTCAGCAACCTGTGGTAAGTGGAAGTAATCTGCAATGCAAACATCCTAATATTAAAACACCTTCTTGAAATATTCATGAACCACATCAGAAAATGAGAACCATTTGCATACTTTAAACCTTTTTTTTTACATCATAAATTTGTATTTTGTAGTTCCTAACATAAAATAATGATCAGTCATCTAATAGAACCCAATCAATTTTTGTTGTATAATGAACATTTCAAAATAAGGATGAATTTGTTGACATCTCAAAAATGGTTAAAATAAATGCATCATTTGTTCACTATGCTTAACCTTAGAATTACCAATATAAGATGGATCCCACCAACTTAACTTTTTCTAAACTATTTACACAAAACAGCTTGTGAGTCAACAAAGCTTGGGTACAAGGTCCCTGATAGCAAAAGCCACACAAAAAATGTAAACAAACATATCAGTACTGTAATCACAATCCTACTAATTGCAACTGGAGTCCCCTATTTACTACTTTATAAAAGTAAAAGAATGATTTCATACAAATATTTTAGGTTAGCTCTTATAATGAGTGTTGGTAATGGATAAAGACAGTAAACAACATTAGCAAGTTAGTAATTTAAGTCTCAGTGTGACATAGATCAAAATTATGAAACTATTTCCAAAAATGATAATTCAGAAACAGAAGTGAACAACTATTAATTAAACCACAACTACAAAAACACAACATTCATCTAGTTACCAAGTTTGGCTGGGTGTATACAACATTATGCTTTGTTCATAAGATTTGAGATGGGGTGTCAGTGTATGCAAACAAGCACCACTGAAAATTCACCACTTTTCAAAGTGTTATGACAATATTAATCAAAACATTAAACCCTTTAAGTCAAATAACAGATGTTTGACATATTGATCTTAAATGCTAAACATTTCTCAGAATGTTCATAACAAATCTTAAGTCATTCAACTACTAAATTAAGCAGTTACTACAATCAAGAAAACTATAACTTAAAAACAAAATGCAAATATAAAGACTGAATTAGAAGACTCTTTAGAGCAATTAAATACTCAGTTTCATTATTTTCTAATTTTTCAACTTTCTACAACTAAATATTTAACAATCCTAAGAACCTTAAATGTTTATGGCCAGTCTTTTATATGATGATAATAATAAAAAAGAGAGCTTGACTCTTTTTTAGAACAATAAATACCTGAATGAACAATTCCTCAGACAAATTTTACCAAACTAGGATTCAAGCTGTGCAGCTACAGACTACCATCAAAAATACCTTTGGGAACTGATTTTCTTTAATTTGATACCACTTGTGCTTAACCAAAAAACTCTTCCTTTTAAAAATACTTGTAAGAACATATAAAAAAAAAATTTAAATGATGACCTGAATAGCATATTATTCATCTCTTTTTTTTTAGAAACCATTTCGCAAGTTTGTTTTTCTTTGTTATCAAAATTGTGGCAACTTTATAACATCTTAAAAGTATGTTCACTAGCAGTACTAAAAATATTAAGATATGCACAAACTGCAGTTTGATACAGTTATGAATGGTACTGTCATGAGAAGGAATGATTTTTTTCATAACTTACTCAAACTTGAGTTTTATACAAATGTTTTCAAAATGGATATTACATACACATAATTTAAGGACACAAAAAAACCTCCTGGTACATACAGCCCACTACATCCACTAAGCTTTTTAAAAAAAAAATACACCATTCAAAGCAAGCCTTTGTGTGTGTGTGTTTTGTGTGTTTTCTTTTAGCAAAGCCACAAAGGCTATCTGCTCAGCCCACCGAGGGGAATTGAACCCCTGATTTTAGCGTTGTAAATCCGGAGACATACCGCTGTACTAGCGGGGGACACAAGCCTTTGTCAAATACTTAAAAATGTCCCTTCAATTACCTACTTTTACCACACTTGAAAGCAACCAATTTCAAATGGCAATAATGCTGTTAAAAAAAATTATTTTAGCCAAAGATGACTCCTTCCCTGACAAACTTCATTTGCATTCACTAGTTTTGATTTTCTCTCCATTAAAAAAAAAAAAAAATGATGTATCAACACTATGAAGTGCCTTAACAGTCTCAAACATCTCTATCAGATCCCCTCTGATATTTGTTTTTTTGAGAGAAATTTTCAGAAATCTTAATCCATCCTCATATGACAATCCATCTCAGATACCACCTTAGTGGCCCTTCTCTGAACTACATTCCACAATTCATTGTTTTTCCTAAAAGTAAGGAACCAAAGACCAAATAAGTATTAAAACTAATGGGCTATACAGCAAATTACAAAGTCCAAAGGTTTACTACTGTTCCACCAGGGGACTGATCAACTTAAACAACAAAATCCTATTTCCATTAACACCAATACACAGTCTGGGAGACTAACCACAAGTTAAGAGGAGAGGGGAGCAATGTAATAAAAAAAGAATGTCTGTAAAACATGCAGAGGAAACTTTCCTGGGCTATTATCTAAGCTTGTCTCATATTATATGAGCTTTCAAACCATTGTGTTCTGAACCAAAACTGTCACTGAACCAAAAATAATTTTATGTTCTTGTTTGGAAGAGAAACAGTAATCATTTAAAACTTGAAAAACAGGAAACCTACTTCTGCTAAGTGGCAACTAACAATAAGATTTAGCACCCAAAATGGTTTAGCTTAAGCATTGGATCCTTGGGAAAAAAGATTTGTATCAAGCTCTGAAACTGGTTCAAATCAGGAAAATATATAAAGCAAGCTATGAACCAAAGTCATTAGAAATATTAACCTCATCTGCCCAATCACATCACTGACCCAATGAAATAAAGTACATTTGGACAAAAAGAAATTTATTATATCATTCAATAATTAATATAAAATATAAATACACTAAACAAACAGACAACTTTCATAGAGAGAAAAACATTTTAATTATTAAAGCAGTGTTTTGTTGATAGTAATAAAGCTAACAATTTTTGGTGTTGTAGAAATACTTATTAAACATGAATAATTCTCCAGACACAAATCAACAGCAGTTTCTTGGAGGATGAAATACCTTTCAAAGTCAAATCAAAGTTAAAACTGAAAGTGGTGAAATCTTAACTTCTATCAACGAGACTTTTCATCTCCATAACTAGAAATTAAACATGTAACATTTTAATACATTACAATATTCCAAGAAAATGTTAGCTAGCTACACAGTTAACATCCTGTTTCAAAATAAAAAATAAGCTGAAGCAATCTGCTATTTACAGAAGGGCCATTCACATCTGTACATTAAAACTACACTTCGGTGATTAAAAGTCATTAGCATGCACAAAACCTATAGTTAATTACCCATATTTAAATTGAAAACATTTTCTTCATCCATACAAGCTCGCTAATAAGCTTATTAATCTAATAAGTCATATGACAGCTTCCTCAAAAACACCTGTGAATCAAGTAATGAAACCACAAAAATATCTTCACGAACAAAGAGGAAAAGAATACAAGTTAGCATAGTCATAATAAACCCAAGTGTTTTTCTTTAAGTCTCAAACAATTATTGTAGTATAATGCAATTTATCACTCAGGTCTTGCACTTCACACTGATTGGAGCATCCTAATCATGCAACAAAATAATTCTGACATATGAATAGATACGTTCCTTACATTAATGAAACAGTACTCTGCTGCTAACAGTACATTATTTCAGGTTGTTTTGAGCATAATTACCTTTTGAAAAAATTGCTACACTAGCATCACTATACTGTATACATTTCTAGTCTCCTTACCTAACAAGCACTGAATTAATGAAAATGTTCGTGAGTTAAAATGCTTCCAGGTGTAGAAGGGTTATCTTAATTTACCTTGTAAGCTCCCAATAAGTCAGTTTCACTTTCTAACAGAGTGAAGCTCATGGAATGAGTTTTCCATTTGTAGTAGTGGAGGATGGCACAATTTTAATATACAAAATTTAAGGACAATGGGGCATTTCAGTCCATCTATGTACTTTTCATGCACTGTAATAAATTCCAAAATAAAAACATACTCAAAAATAGTCCTTAAATTACTTATCAATCCTTTCCTTAAATTAACAGTATTGACCACATTTGAAGACACCCCTTTATACAAGTCAACCAACCTGTTATGAAAATAAAGTTGTCTTAGCTGAAGATGGCTCCTACCTAGCTAAAATGTATATTTACGTACCCTAATATTATTACTCCCAACATTAAACATGAAAAAACATGATGCAACTACACTATCAAAATGCTTCATTCTAACTACCACAATCATATCTCCTGTTACTATTCTTTCTCCAAGAAAGAACCTGCAGAGTTTTTAACATCTTTTTTATGATTTTTTTCCCCATCCCAGGTATCATCCTTGTAAGCCTCAATGAAAATTCAATGTCTTTTCTAAGGTAAGGAGCCGAAGAACAAACAAGACTAAACAATGTCCATTACAATAACCTTATACCCTCTTCAGATTTACATTCAACATTTCAGTAAATATCACCTAAAATCCTAATAGTCATATCATAACAGTACACTGCTTGGATGGCTTAAGAGACTCAACCAGAATACCAATCTTCCACAACCATCTTAAGGATTTTTCCCATCAAAATTATACCCATAATTCAAATTGTGATATCCCATATAAATTTATTATAATTAAAAGCCACCTGTCATTTATTTATTCAACTCATCAAATCCTCTCATAAAGCAGGAGCATCCTCTCCAAAACCAGCAACACCCTAAATCTTAACATCAGCAAATTTAAGATTTATTGACCATTCAATGTTACTACAAAAATACTATCATCTTCATGTTAATGCTTCACTATCCACATGTGTTCAGCAAATAATTTCATAAGTTGTTTGTCCTAAAATAGTAACATTTCAGTTTTAGCTACCAGTTTTGATTGTTGAAACTTATTTCATTCTGATTATATCTGCCCAAAAAATGTTTTGTATTTTGTACTTTATTAGTTTAAAAGAACTTAACTAACACCAACTCCAAATAAACAAATATTAAAACAATGATATCAGTATTTTTGTATACCACAGTATAAATGCATTGACCATTCTTTTACCTACATCACTGACACAAGTCAAAACGAGTAAACGTTACGATTAAGCCCCGAGGTATCCCATTTATGACATTAATCCAGTTTTTCTTACAGCAAAGCCACATCTGGCTATCTGCTGAGCCCACTGAGAGGAACTGAACCTGATTTGAAAGTTGTGAATCCATAGACTTACTGCTGCACTAGCAGGGAGGTAATCCAGTTTGACTAAACTCCATTTGTAATAACCCTCTGCTTTCCTCCCTTCAGTTTTCTGTATAAGCCAACATATTATACACCTAAGAAGAAAACTTTATAACAAGCCTTTTCATGTGGCTCCTTGTGATATACTTTCTGAAAATACAGATGTATCAAACATACACCTTTACCCTCATCTGTATAAGCAGTAAACCTTGGCATAATATGTCAAAATATTTATAAAGCAAAATCTTCCCTTGGTGAAACTATGTTGACGATCCAATAAAATTTTAAACTTTGGTCAAAGAATTTACAAACCATATTTAATCAAAAGATTAATCCATCACAGGACTACAATAAGTAGAACAATGTTGATCACCTATCATCAACATCAGCCAACTTTAAACCCTCTGGTACCTGCCCAGAATTTAAAGAAAAATATAATTGCAGATGGCTCACATATCCAGCCATTAACATCCTTGGTCCATTCTTCAAACTTCCCAATTTTTTTAAAGTCAAAATTAAAGTTCAATTATGTTTTCATATAGCAAGTGCTCATAAGAAATATTGCTTTACTCGTTAATAAAAATTTAATAACCCAGCCATCCCGTAATCATCGGTTATTAGACTTTCTGTACCATAAACAGACACCACTTTTATCTTAACATCTTGTTTAACATTAATGTATTAAAAAAAATATATCAATTTTCACATTTTAAGCAACCCTTTTACATACTTTATTTCCCAGCCCCATGCCTGATCAACTCACTCAGTCTTGTACAATCCTTAAAATATCTTACAGTAAGTGAACTTCTTAGATATACAGTGTTTCACGAAAACAGTTTTTTATACTTTCTACACTCTGTGAGCCAACCAGGTTTTTCACTTGCAGGCCACTTTTCTATGGGGAACATACCTAACTTAAATATTTAAGAAACCTAGGTTTGATCAGCATCTCCAAATAACATGGTTTTCCAATTCAAAGTGTATAATTCTTTTATTATTCCTTCAGGTGTTTTTTTTAAATCTGTAACCAAAATCTCATTACTTGTTATCTCCTTGTACAGCAAAACGTTAAACCCAATTGAACAATAATCATTTGCAATCCAGATGCTTTCCAATCTCCACCCTGTAAATACTTTCTATATTAAAGTTAATCCAAAATAATTTTCTTAGTATATTCCCCAAATAACTGGTCAAGAAAATCAAAATGTTTCTAAAATTTTTTCATTATTTGCCAATAATATACCATCAATTAATAGCTCATTTCTTATTTGGTTGCTGTTTATTTTATAATTTTGAAGAAATCTACCCAAAGGATATCTGCAATGCAAGACTATGGGGAATACAGCTAGTCATTACCACCCACTGCCAACTCTCAGGTTATGACCTGTGAGCCCTAACCATCCAGCTATGCCAGACCCTCATATAGTTACAACATTATTAACAGTTGAAGTCCCAACCTCATTCTAGAATTGCTCATTAATTTTACCAATTTTATTTAATTTCATGTAACAACTTCAAAGTAAGAGATTCTTAAATTATAATAAAAAAATACCTAAACAATTGCAACTTCACTGCTGCTAGCTTCAATATCAAATTGAGCAGGATAAAACTGAATTTACATACAAAGCCACTCCCTCTCTCTGTAGTACCATATCCTTACAAAAACCTGCATTTCGAAGACAGTGGCCTATCATTTCCATTGTAATAAGATCCTCCACTGATCTAAAGCCACCCATTTCTTATATTTCTAGCATAACAACACTAAGTTTAACTTACCAATACTTTTGTATTTTGTTCATACACTATTCCTTTTATCCCCCTCTATTCTGGCCCTCACCGCTACCTAGTCCGAATTTAAATTACCCTTACAGTTGCAAACAAGCCAGTCCCTATGCTATTTGAAGGCAACCCACACATTCCAAAATGCTCTTTTTCTTTTCAACTTATCCTACAAATCCAACCTGGCAACACACTCATCTTTAACTGTTAGCCAAAACATTGCATTCACCTAGTGACCTTCTTGATAACATCCCAGAAGTCTTGGAAGTATCCCCCAAGAGAATTAAGCCACTATGGCCATTTTCTTTGAATGTATTTTACTCTACATTTAGCTCATCCTACCACACCTGTCCCTACGTGCATTACAAAGATTACACCAGTGCTAGCACCCTTCACTACAGCTACATCACTAGCTATGTCACATATTCCCTATCCCTGGATAACAATTCTCTTCTCCCTGTTTTACTTGCAAACTATCCTATCCATGAGACATACTAAAAAAAATCTCTTATTACAACCACTTTCTTCATTCCCATCTGTATTGCTATTGCTCTCTTGGTGTTCCTTCCTCTCTCGCTTCTTTTGTACAAGCTAAAGTAAAGGCTGAAATCCACTAATCCAGAGAACCTCTTCATTATAATTAAATTCACTACAAGCACTAGCACAATTAATATAATTTCTATCTTCCTGAAAGTCAGTATCAGCTTCTGTATGTGAAAGATACAGTGACTATTACTTCCTACAATTCATATCGACCTCTGTTCATTGCCTTTGCCATACTAAAAGATAATCCTCAGTTTTTTTCTAATCGACAGGTCTGCATGTAAATTTTCACTGTTAGCTTCTTTAAATGTGCATTATTCCAGTTCCAATAAATCATCCTTGCAATTTTCAACCCTTAACTATATGCACTTAACACCTACACTTATTTCACCAAATACCCTTGAAATAATGCTAAATACACAAGTATCTGAAACAGCCTAATGGCAACAGTTACCCTAAAATATAATAAATATTTTACACAATTTCATCACCATGTTATCTATTCACTAAACTAATCAAGTTTATCTTTCAAATATGAAGTAACAAATACCTAGTCTTTAGATTATATCTATGTTATCATACAATACATTTAGCCTGTTTCATAAGTTACCAACAAGTTTGATTTATAGCTCAAGCTATGTTACATTCACTAATTTAAACTGTATACATGGCATTAAACAATGTTTAAACTTACAGGGGATAAATTTATACAATTTTTTGGGAAGGGTGGGTTCAAATTTTACTTTTCTAAATATTACTTTTTGCTTTCTACTATTATGCCAATTTTCAATCCACTTCCTTAATATTTATCAAAACAAAAAAAGGGAAGAAATGCCTACATAAACACATGAATATTGAACATAAAAACAGTTAAGCCTAATAAGCAATAACATACTTGTCTTTCAAAATTTGTACTGCATAGTGGAGGGATTTACCTATTTTGATAAAATATATTCTTCTATATTTATCTGGAGTGTAAAGATCGTTTTTACTTAACTTTTATCAAAATGTTATACTCTGCAAGATCAGGTAACATTCTTGAAACTTGCAGTTAATTCAAAATAAAGATTTTGTAAAATAAGTTGTAAAAATACAATAAAAATACTTCAATATAAAGCGAAAAACAGTTATAACTTGTAAGTAGATTTCGATAAACTTGGATTAAGTGCTTAAACTAAGCATTTTTGTTTCAGTGTCCAAGCTATCATTCACGCGTACTTCTTACATTTTCTCTTTACACTTAAGCTGGTTACAAAGAAGGTTAAGCCTAACCCAACTTCTTCAAATTGCAGTTGTACTAGTCAAGTGATAATTTACATATTTTATCCATGTGGTCATAACTTATACTCTTCCAGTCAGTGAATAAGAATCGATATAGCTGCAAATCCAAAACTAGAAAATAGAAACAGGTAAAAGCACAACCAAACAACTACTGTAATTTCTAATTGAGCAGTTGGTTATAGCAGTGTAACTTATATAAAAATCACGTTTAATGTATTGTAATGTTAGGCTTACAGGACTACACAACAAACATATTTCGAAAACGCTTGATACTTAAACCTAGCTAAGTTCACTTACTTGACAGATAAAACTCACGTTTAACTTTAAGCTTAAAACTAAATTTTAGTAATTTAAGCCTGAAGTATATTATTAGAACAAAAATAGAAACTATTTCTGTTTTACTCAAATAAAAATAGCTGTTAACTTTTATCCTTCAAAATATGTTATTCCGGAGAATACTCAATACTGCGAAATTTTGTACTTATTCTCACCATCCAAATGCTGTTACACTAAGCCTACAACAAGGGAATTCATATCCAACATCGCAACACTAGTCCGTTTTATTACTTTTGAGACCCCTTTTCTTTTCCCCGGCCAAAAATTATTTTATAGAGGGAGCATGTAAAACTTTAACCTAATAGAAAGTGAACCTTTTGAGTAGTTTTCAAACCATCATTTCTTTAATTTTCTGTTACGTTTCTTTTCCTTCAAGGGCCTAAAGTATATAATTAATTTGTAATCAACAAATGAAAAAAAAAGAAGTATTTCTTATATAAATATTAACCTAATACTTGGTTTTCATAAATAAAATCCCCACGCTAGAACAGCGGTATGTCTCCGGATTTACAACGCTAAAATCAGCGCTTCGATTCCCCTCGGTGGGCTGAGCAGACAACCAATGTGGCTTTGCAATAAGAAAAGCAAAAAAATTCATAACTAAAATATAAATGTAAATAATACAGTTTAAACATACATTCATTGACAGAAATGAAAACCTACATCTTACCAGTCAGTTTATTTGTTGTTAAGTGCAAAAATACACAATGAGTTATATACGCTGTACTCATCACGGGTATTGATATCCGAATTTTAATGTTATAAACTTTGAGAGACTGGGGTTGCAATATATTAGAGACAATATTATATTTCAACTTAAACTATTATTATTGTTATTAAATTATTAGGGAAAGAATCAATTGTATACTTTAATACTTTCGTTTTTAGCTTACTTAGTGATTAAAAGTATTATTTTGTAAAATAATTGTATACTTTATTGTTATACCTACATTAAACACTGTAGAATAAAATAACTTTTTAATTACTATTATTATTTTATTCGATTAATATATCAACAGATAAACTGGAAAATGAATTGATAACTTTTATATCTTTTTTTTTTGCATAGAAAGAATGTTGTTAAATCGTTAGTCCGTTCACTCTGCCCGGCATAAACAGGTGGTTAGAACACTTGAATCGTAATATGAGGTTGCGGGTTAGAATCCCCATCACACCAAATATGCTCGCCTCGGTTTTTTAGTCATGCGGGCATTATAAAGACATGATCAATCCAACTAATCGTTGGTAAAACAGTAGCTCAAGAGTTTGTGGTAGGTAGTGATGATTAGAGGCTTTTCCTTTAGTCTTACACTGCTAAATTAAGGATGGCTAACGCTGATAGCCCTCGTTTAGCTTTGCGCGAAATTCAAAACTAAACTGTTCAAACTCGAAATATCGACAACTCTTAACGAATTATTTCAAAATTTTATTATTTTAATTACAGAGAGTTGTAGCGTTGCGAAAAGCATTTAACTTTTTTTCCAAATTGTAATTTAGAAATATTTTCTTAATTATGTATTAGTTTGGCAATATAATACGAAAGCATGCGTAATAATTTGATTTTTTGTTGTGAAGCGCAAAGCTACACAATTGGCACTTATGCTCTTCTCACTGTTGGCATCAAAACCTAATTCTATGATGTCAGAAAAAAACGTAGGTTCAAGAAATATTGATATAATGTTATAAAATTCTATAACCCGAGCACTATTGAAATATTTACTGCTTAGCTATTAGGAGAGTTTAAAAAAATAAAAACAGTTGAAACAAACAAACTCTATATTAAAATATAAATTAAACAATAACCCTGCTTTAGAATTTAAACTACTGGGAAACCTCATTTAATTGTTCTATCATGTATGGGCTGGTGTTTAGGGCACTAAACTCGCAACTTGCTGTTCATGAGCTCGAATGGTGTTGCCAAATACGCTCGTCAAACATGCTCACTATTTCAGCAGTGAAGGAAGTTATAATGCAATATATATGTAAAAAACGGCTCGTTTGGGTTGAGAAAATATTTTACGTAGAGAAGTGAACAACGTTTCGACCTTCATTTGTCCTAGCTTGGCATGGCCTGATGTTGAAGAAACGTAACTTACAATCTGACGGTTGCAGGTTCGAATCTCCATCACACCGAACGTGCTCTCCCTCTCAACCATGGGAGCATTATAATGTGACAATTATTCGCATGTTTCTTTGACAAAATAGTAGCCCAGAAATAGGTAGTGGGTGGTATTTGCTGGCTGCCTTCCCTCTAGTCTACCACAACAAAATTAGGGATGGCGAGCGCAGATAGTCCTCATGTAGCTTTGTGCTAATTCAATTCAAATCAACTATTTTCCTAATTAGGAATCTAATTAATCGAATAATCCAATTAAAATATATTCCAAGCACGACTGACTATGTGTAACATTATTTACCCCGCAAGAAACCTCGCATTTTTCCCAGACCGACTAGCATCAACATGTAACTGATCATTCTCATGATATACTGGCGGGGCTGTATCTCTAGATATTGCATGTACAATCATTGAAGGACTCTGCTGTCGATATAGATACTCAAGGCCACGTTAAGCAGTATTCTCTATGGACGTTAACAAGTATATATTCAGAATAACCATTACAACCCTATTCACTTTATAAGAGAAGGACCACACAGGAAATTTTAGAATGCTCCGAATTTGAAAACTCGAATAGGTTTTAAGCTGTGTGAGAAATAAACAAACTTGACATGATATTAAATGAAACAATATCTATTTATGACACAAAAACAACATATACACTTGTTTGGAAGAGTAGGTAATCACCTCCGCTGAACCATTGTTTCAATAAGCATTTCTCTCAAAACAAGTCCTCTTAACCAACCTCGATAATAACGAAGTAGAACTGTATATAGTTAACGTTCCTTGCTGATATAAGAAACAGTGACTTCTTTGTGTTTGTGTGTGTCTGTTGAATAGTATCACCAGGTGACTTGTCAGTTTTTTCAGTATCTAGTGGATATGTGGTCAAAACAACCACATATTTATATCAACACTACATGAAAATTAACAGAAGCGATTTTTTTAAATTATTATATTAATTAATAAAAGTAGGTATAAAACAAAAGATATCTTTGCTTGCATATCACAAATACTAAAACTAGAAACACGTGATATATTCAGATACAATATTTTAATGTCTTGCCTCATTCGGCTTGTTTCACCCTAGCATTAAACTTTGGTTTGCTACTAATGAACTTTAAAATCATGCTGGTGGAGAACTGTATTAACCTTTCTATCTTCCAAGAACACTTACATGACACACAGAAGTTTTAACCCTTGAACAAGGACATAACTCATCAGTGTACAAGAAAAGAAAACCCATTTAGCTTTGAAAGACAGCAAAGAAGCTATACCACATTGCACAGACAAATTATCTTTAATCAGTAAATATTATATACAATACTGTACAATTACATGAAAAAATGACAAGAATATTTTCTAAACATAACATCAAAATCCATTATTGCAATCATTGCAATAATTATGACAATATCATGCAATCTGAGTCGTCCACTAATGAAATGCACTATTAAAGCTTCAAAAATTATCTTAAAATTACAATAGTTAAGAGATTGAATCATTTTTTATTACAGACAATACACACTGTCAGCAAAAATATTACAATAGTGAATTTGGTCCTTTAATGATTATATGATTTAAAAATACAAATATTCTTTTCAATGATTAACATTATAATAATAACGTAATGCAAAGGACTAAAAAAAATAACAGTTGTCTGAGATTCAATGGTCGTAAGGTATTTTAACATTTACACACATCAAAAGAAAAACTTTTTGCAAAATTAAAACATGTCAAATCAAAGGAAATGTTGTTGTTAGTTTTTAAAGCAAAACTACACAATGGTTTTTTGTGGAAAATCTAAAACCAGATTTTACTCTTGTAGGTTTGTAAATTTGCAACTTACCCACTGAAGCTCTCCAGAAAATGAAATTTTGAAAAAATAAACCTTCTTAGTGAAGATTACAATACCCTTTTAATGTGTAAGTCATTCTGAATGGAAAAAAAGTTAAAATGATAGATAATCTACAACACAAAAAGTGCTACATTTGTAAATATACAAGACTAAAAATGTACAGATATATAATACTTACAACACTTTCAAATTTAGCCAAAGAAACATGAACTGTACTATATTTTCTCCTACCTAACAGCGAAAACAAAGACCAGATCCTCTAACCTCAAACCCGACAGTAGACTCTTTAAAGGACCAGTTTATCAATGAAAAGCCACTAAAGTGGCTAATACTTCTTTAGCACAGGTTAAGGTATTTTTGGTTTGTGGCTATTAAACTTGTGGCTGGAAAACTTGCTCATGTTGGAAGAGTGGAAGACTCGCTTCAACGTAGCCAGTCTTCCCAGTTGAATCAGGCTCAGGCCGTTATCCATTTCACCACCACTTCTTGGTTGTGCTGTTCTGCCTTAATATTGGCATCTGCTGCAGGGTCAACCACATCTAATGTATATCAAAGGTGATGTGAGTAGTTTGGTCATTGGTTGACAACCAAGTCAACTTTCATTGAGGTGAAGGCTCACTTGTTTTATTAGCATTGGTTTTGTCGTTGCTTAAACTGGAGGTGGCTTCATCATCATCATCATCGTGGCATGGATGGCTACTTGACCAGTGGCGATAATGGTTACAGGCAAGGTTTCATTCCCTTCATCTTGATCCCGGTCATTTAGCCAACCATTAGATTGACTTTAGCTCTGGAAACTTCTTCGAGTTTGAGATATAGTAGTATCAGTATAAGTGGATACACTTCTGGTAATGTTTCCTTGAGATGATCACACATTACCCAAACAGAACACTAGAAAAGTAAATAATATCACGTTAGTGACCATCCAGATTTCTGCTTCAAGAGTGCTGATTTAACCATCACGGATGTCACGGTTAGTTGTTGTTCCGCTTATAAGGTCGGTTCTTTCAGCTAAGTCCATTCTGCTGGTCTCCAGTGCTAATACATCCATAGCAGCAATAGTTTTCTCAGGATAGAACAATTTCAAAAAAGGTTGCCCTGCCCCTGGAGATTTTAGAGCTAGCCAAGCAACGAATGTAGCCATGCCCTCTAAGTCAGATGCATTGACAAGCAACATATCTTCGTTCATAGTAACTGTCAAAAGTGAGGCAGGAATCTTGGGGCTGCCCTCGAAGATATATTCTTTGTTTTTCATTCAAGAGGAAATCCCAAGCATATTTTTGATGATTGACGTTTACACTTTCCGATGCAGTCTCTTAAATTGGATTATAGCACAAATTTATGAGCACCGCTATCTTTTGTACGACAACATCACCAACGTGGTCTTAAATATCAAAAGACCTGATTAAAGATTTAATTAATTAAATCATCAGCCAAAGGTATAAATTAATCTGTAATATCTAATTAGTGTTATTACTTCTTCACAACTACCATTTAGGGCCAAGTAATGCTTTGTTTGTTTGTTTTGGAATTTCGCACAAAGCTACTCGAGGGCTATCTGTGCTAGCCGTCCCTAATTTAGCAGTGTAAGACTAGAGGGAAGGCAGCTAGTCATCACCACCCACCGCCAACTCTTGGGCTACTCTTTTACCAACGAATAGTGGGATTGACCGTCACATAATACACCCCCACGGCTGGGAGGGCGAGCATGTTTAGCGCGACGCGGGCTCGAACCCGCGACCCTCGGATTACGAGTCGCACGCCTTACGCGCTTGGCCATGCCAGGCCGTCAAGTTTGTTTGTTTGTTTTGGAATTTCGCACAAAGCTACTCGAGGGCTACCTGTGCTAGCCGTCCCTAATTTAGCAGTGTAAGACTAGAGGGAAGGCAGCTAGTCATCACCACCCACCGCCAACTCTTGGGCTACTCTTTTACCAACGAATAGTGGGATTGACCGTCACATTATACACCCCCACGGCTGGGAGGGCGAGCATGTTTAGCGCGACGCGGGCGCGAACCCGCGACCCTCGGATTACGAGTCGCACGCCTTACGCGCTTGGCCATGCCAGGCCGTCAAGTAACGCATGCAAAACCTTGGTTAAGAAATCTTTATATTGTATTGACATGTCACATGGAATAATCTCCAGTACAACATGTATATGAACTACCCACCCACAGCTTTATTTGGGTCATCACTTCATTATTATCTATTTAGCTATGCTGCTCTCTGTTGCTATTCCCGAAACAACAGAAAGCACACTTTCTGTGAAACCTGATCCTATATACAGATAACGTCCAAAACTAGGTGAAACTAACCTTACCTTTTGACTGTTAATACTCACTATCTATTTCACTGTCTTTTCTTGTGGACCTTATTTCAATTACAAATTTAATACAAACAATGGCATTTATTATAAAATCTCACCCCTTTCCACTTTCTCTAGTGCACTTATATTTTGCATTTTCTTGTATCTTAAATTGCTCCTTGTCTGAAGACAAGAAATTAATCAGAAAACTTGATTTACTAAGAGTTCAGCCTGAAAGATTAAACATATTTTATCGTAGTTAAATAAAACTACAGCAAGTTAATATCGATTGTGATGTTTAAGTTACTGGTCTCGGATTTCATATGTTACCGTATTTTATTTAGAGTAATCAAAATACTCCGCACTTGATGTTTGATGTATGTAATTAAGCACAAAGCTACACAGTAGGCTATTTGTGCTTTGTCTACCACGAGTGTCAAAACCAAGTTTCTAACGGTGTAAGTCTGCAAACATATCGCTTTGCCATTGGAGGCTTGTTTGTTTGTTTGTTTTGGAATTTCGCACAAAGCTACTCGAGGGCTATCTGTGCTAGCCGTCCCTAATTTAGCAGTGTAAGACTAGAGGGAAGGCAGCTAGTCATCACCACCCACCGCCAACTCTTGGGCTACTCTTTTACCAACGAAAAGTGGGATTGACCGTCTCATTATAACGCCCCCACGGATGGGAGGGCGAGCATGTTTGTCGCGACTCGGGCGCGAACCCGCGACCCTCAGATTACGAAGCACACGCCTTAACGCGCTAGGCCATGCCAGGCCCACCATTGGAGGCATATTCTGCACTGTTATTAACAGAAAACAACAAGCAAAACTGTATTTTCTCTGTTATATAGCATAAGTCTCTGTCACTTCTAGCTTTCCATGAAAACTCACTACCTGTTGAATATTTCATTGTTAAAATTTTCAACATTCTTTCACCAGTATTAACAAAAATAGCAGGTACACTGTTATCTACAAATAATTTTTAACATTTAATTTCACATAACAAAGCCTCGCCCTCCAATGCAAATCCTGTGTCCATTCACATGTAGTTTGTTTGTTTTGAATTTCGCGCAAAGCTACTCGAGGGCTATCTGCGGTAGCCGTCCTTAATTTAGCAGTGTAAGACTAGTCAGCTAGTCATTATCACCCAACGCCAACTCTTGGGCTACTCTTTTACCAACGAATAGTGGGATTGACCGTCACTTTATAATGCCCCTACGGCTGAAAAGGTGAGCCTGTTTGGCGCGACCGGTATTCAAACCCACGACCCTCAGATTACGAGTCAAACGCCTTAACACGCTTGGCCATGCCGGGCCTCACATGTAGCATGGATAACCCTATCCCTATATGTAGATCAAAGTGCATATGTCACGACCTTTTACAGAGTTACACTCAAAACTAATTTGTTATCAATCTATACAAATAAACTTGAAATCAAAACACAGTTAATAAATCACATTTTAATGTTATATAAGTTTCAATTTCTTAACTCTTTAAAGAGATGTCTAAATATATCCTCAATCTCCCCTAATATGAGCATCGTTAAATTTGTTTTCTTCTAATTTATTTACCACATTTCTCCGAACTATAAAATTTAACACAAGTTATTTATTATGATATGAATATTACCAACGCAAAGTCTGATGTTATAGCCTATAATCAGAACCGAACACCACACCAAATTACCATGACATTCACAAATTCTTTCATTAATTTTTTCTCTCTGACATTTTAGGTCATTTGTAACTAACAGAAATGCAAATTGTTAATATTGGCAAATGACATATAATGTTACACTGTTTTCAGTACAGATATTGTTAATTTGGTCTTCAGTTAGAAATTCATCCAGCATAGATCAGACTAAGCAGATACTGAAACCATTCTAGGTCCTAACCAGAGACAGCTTATGTGTCTAAAAAAAAAAACTTGGGTTGTTGTCTCAACCCATTTCTTTATATTGGAACTGAGCAGTGTCTCCATGATATCCAGATACTGAGAAGAAAATTTAGGTTTGGAGAGTAAATCATCTTTACCAGTTGTCTTTAGTGACTACAGATGGCAGCATAACTATGGTAGTTCGATCAGTAAGAAACAGAAAACTAGAGACCGGTAAGTTCTCAGGTTCTAGGATTAGGTGTTGTATGGGTGATAATAAAGTATATGGACACCACGTTGTTTGACCAATATCTAAAATTCGAGTTCGTGGTCATAGCAATGAATTACGACCATCCTTAACCTATTCATTTGGTTGAAGTTTTACCAATTAAAATTCGTCTAATACTAAATTGTACTTTCAGTATTAAAGTTCAAAACTTAGCAATGACCAGTCATTGGTTTCCCTGCTGTTCCAATTTATTCATGAAACATATTTTTTTCAAAGCGTTGTTTTAACAGCATAGCATGCAACTATGAAAAGAATGAGCTCCTTCATTTGAAAATACAGAATCGTGAAGATTAATTCGGTAACTATAATGCAAACTTTGTGGATAAATATATTGCATATTATCACACTTATTGTTGAGAATATTTCTGATATAAAAATATAGCTTATATAGTTCCAACAAACCATAGGTAGAAGTGGCTTACAAGCAAACATAACAATTAGATAAGCTGTTATGCCGAATAACTCTTTCGATTTACTAACTTTTTTATCCAACTATATATCTTTCTGGATATTCTACCTGTATTGTGTAAATATTGACAAATAAAAATGATAAAATTCGTGGCAGATATTCCGATTTTACACTTTGCGCCTCAGAAAGAAACACAAAGCAATCGAGGGCGCTCAGAAGAGTCCTTCTCTTTGCCCTGCTTATGAAGTTAAATTTGATCCTGGCAAGTGATTAAAAGCTAAACAGAAAGAATTTTAAGTCTACCAGACTGTGCTGCAGGCTGGTGACAAAGGTCCGTTGGTGGTCTATGAGAGGTTAAGTATTGACCCCACCCCCAAAAAAAAAAGAAAAAGCACAAGAGAATAGGGATCTGTAAATCCAAAAGCCTTAGAATTTGCTGGGGGAGGGGAACGGTAGTACCCTAGAAAACTCACTTTCACGATCAGGGCGCCGAATAATCTACCCTGACCGTGCCCGGAAGTTGCTGAAAAGGAAATCATGGTGAGTAAAGCTTTCAGGAAAACAAACAAACCAAAAGCACAAAACATATGAATCAGAGCAACGATGGATCATAAGACCGGTCTAAGGTACCAGAAGGATGTAGATAGGCCATTCGTGGATATAAAACTGAGTCGTTATGTTTCTGTCTGGGACGATTTGTGTCTTCTTGCAAATCTGGTTTGTGTCCTCTTACTCAATGTCACATTGATGTCTGTTGCGACTGACGCGTCTGTAGTCTTAACTGGCGTGGGTTGAGTCTGGCTTGTGGCTGTATTCTTCAGATTAGGTCTCTGTTGAAGATTAATGTCAACATCGTACAGAGTATCCTTGTCTTTCATCTTAGAGTTGAGTGTATATATTCTGCTGGTAGCAGAGATAATAGGCATCAATGGAGTTGAAAAGCTTACTGGACGGGGGGTACTCTGGTTGACAGACTTATCAGGCTGGACAGGCTAGCCGTCCCTAATTTAGCACAGATAGCTCTCGAGTAGCTTTGTGCGAAATTCAAAACAAACAAACAAACAAACAAATTCTTTTGTTATGTAATTTCTGTTTAATTTCTGGTACATTTTTCTCACTGTCACCATTTTTGTCATTATTTCATTGTACATTTTGCTTTTTGTACAGTTCCTTGTTTGTTTAATAAACACAAATTGACTTTTAACAGAAAACTAAAAAGAGAAAGAAAAACTTTAGAAAAAATAAAATTCTCACTCGGAAGTATGAATATTAACATGAGCAAACACATCACATTCCTTGGCATCACTTTCGATACAAGACTAACATGGAAGAAACATGTTAATAACATACACTCATCAATCAAAAAACGCATTTCACATTTAATGATTTTAACTAGCAAACACTCAAACTGCTCACCAAAGACCATTTTCCAAATATACAAGGCTTACATCCGTCCGTTAATAGAATATGGATGTCAAGTCACATATAATATGTCAAATAACACACTTCAGAAAATCCAAGTACAACAAATTAAAACACTAAGACAAGCATACAGACTACCATCCTGCCTTCCCTCTAGTCATCACCACCCACCGCCAACTCTTGGGATACTCTTTTACCAACGAATAGTGGAATTGACTGTCACATTATAACGCCCCCACAGCTGAAAGGGCGAGCATGTTTGGCGCGACGGGGATGCAAATCCGCGACCCTCAGATTACGATTCGCACGCCTTAACACGCTTGGCCATGCCGGGCCAACAAAAGAAAAAATGTACAAAAGAAATATCAAAAAGTCAAAAAAAGCAAAGCAAAAATACAAATAGTAAAAATTAAAAGAAAAAATGTACAAAAATTAAATGAACAGAAATTAAAAGCAAAGCAAAAAAGCAAAAATGTACAAAAGTAAAAGGTCAAACAGAGAACTAACCTGTGCACGACAGAATCCACCTGGATGTGACGCACTGGACACAACTCAGTTGTGCTAGGGTTTCACAGGTCCGTACGTTCTCTCACGGGCAGAATATTACGCACAACACGGCAGTTGAAAGCCTGAAGACAGTTATCAACATGGTGCAGCACTACACGTCCCCAAATAACGTCCCACGGAAGAGCAGAATGGTATCGCTCAATCCTGTGGGTACATCCAGGGGCCAGCAGGCTGTAGACTCGTGTAGAGGGAACGGGAGTCCGTCGGTGCATCTGCAGCCACAGCACGACACCGCCAAATCGCAGCAGCTGGGTCAACATACCAGAAAGAAGGATCAAAACACATTGACGTCCGCAGGCTCAAAGGAACACCAAAGAGCCTACGCCTGGTGCCAACCAGGAAACGAATGAAGGGGCAACAGGGATGACCTTCCACAGACAGACAACGAAAGGTAGAAAACAGTAGAAGAGAAAGACACTGGGTCCGAACACATAGTATGCCCAGACCTCCTCTGCGAGGCGGCCGCGTCAAGGAAATCCCAGACACTCCCTCTGGCTTGCCACCCCACAGGAAGGCGAAGACATGACGTTCAATGGCTCGTACAGTGCAGTCATCCAGAGGAAGAACAGCCCCAAGGTACCAAACCAAGGGGAGTATTCTCCTTCTCACCACCTCTGCCCTATCAAACAAGTTAACAGGGGAGTAGCGGTAATCGTGCACTGCTGAACCACCCCTCCCAAGCAGCCCCAGAGCCCACAAGAAAACAAACCCCGAAGCAAGTGACCGGAGAGGAGGTCCAATCCAGGCCAAACGGGGAGTCGGTAGACGAGGCCCACTTGCCAAACTTCCTCGCACGAGACTTAGGAAAATTCAGCTGGGCACAGCACTGACCTGAGAGTATCTATAGATAATGGCCAACGCCGAACCTAAAGATGTAAAGTTCGCAAGGAACAGGTTCACATCATCTGCACGCGCAACACAAGTCACGCTCGAATCCCCAGGAATCTGAAGACCATGTACCAAGACTGAGTGATACAGGGAAGAGAGCAGACATTCCATAAACAACGCATAAAGCATGGGAGACAGTAGGCAACCCTGACGAACTCCCTGTAAGATGGAACAGGAAGACGACAGGTACCCATTAACCAAGAGCCTGATCGAAGCAGTCGAATACATGGCTCGCACATACTGGATAAAAACTGGAGGGAGGCCATACCTCTCCAGAACATACCACCAGAAAGCCATGGTTAACTCGATCAAAAGCTTTGCTCTGATCAAGGGACAAAAGATAGCAGGAATATCCTAATCCGTGATGTAATAGAACAGATCCATGAGAAGCACCAAATTTTGTTGAATACTTCTGCCCCAAACGCCACACGTCTGAGTGCAGTGAACCAAGGGAGGCACAACTGCATCCAAACGGGCACACAGGATCTTAGAAATAACCTTGGCGTCCACGTTCAGGAGCGATATGGGATGCCACGAGGAAAGATCCTCTGACTGGCTGGGATCCTCACAAATTAGAGTAATGAGCCCATCCAACGTTCCCAGAGGCACAGACCCTTCAGCCAGACAGTTGTTGAAGAGCCTGACGACCAGCCACACATGGCTGTAGAATTCCACTGGCAGTCCGTCCAGCCCATTCTCCAACACCAGACTGGAGATGTGTCTGTTCTTAGCCATATCCCGTGCCTTGCACAAAGGAACTCTAGTAATGGTTCTGCGATCGAGTGATTCGATCAGACTAGAGACACTCGCAGCATGGAATAGGTTGGAATAGTTCAAGTCTATTTCCCAACGTAAATTCTCGATGTTTAAGAAGACCCAATGGTTCATCAGTCTGCCACGAAGCAAAGCAGCCAAGACGTCCTGCCTGCCTCGCAAGGCCAGGTGGCGGTCCCGTGAAAGCCGCTTGCCAGCCTGCCTCAACAAGGAGGCACAGGCTTCCTTGAGACCCGCCCACCAAGACTCAGTGACAGACTCAACAGTACATAGCCCCCGGACAAGGACTAACAATTCATCTCCAACCTTATCCCCGGCAAGGAGGGAAACGTTGAGCCTCCACACTCCAGGGCCCCGAGAAACAGGGACAAAATCCCGGAATGTGACGAGATGAACCTTATGGTCGGACACAGAAAAAGAGACGTCCCCAACCTGGCGAACTACAGCCCTGCAAAGGCTCTGTCCAAGACCAGGTGTTACAAAGAACCTGTCAAGGCGACAAGAAACACCCTGACCTGTCCAAGTGGCCACAAAGGCCGACCCGTGCAGCGCACGCCAGACATCAGAAAAACCGAAATCCGACAGCACCACATGCAGAGACTGAATACCCTGATCACCAGAATGGGGATCACCCCAATCCTGTCAAGGTGAGGATCCAAGGTGCAGTTGAAGTCGCCACCAAGGACGATATCGGCCTGCGTGATCAAGTACCTATCCAAGACTAAGAAGAAGGACCCCCGCTCCCCAGACTGAACAGGCACATAGACACCTACAAGCCGAATCTTACGACCCTCAGCGACGACGTCAACGCATACAACCCGCCCCTCAGCATCACTATGTGATGCAAGGATGGAGCCATTGAAGAGTGGATGAAAAGGATCCTCAACCTCGCGCAAGTGTCGTGCCAAACAACCAGAAAGCACGGACAGGATAGTGAGAAAAAAAACGAAAAATGATCCCTCCTAGAGGCAAAATGCGTCTCCTGCAAGAATATCACATCAACCGCAAAACTATTGAACAGGAAAGATACGTAGAATTGCTTAACGATTCCACGCATCCCCTGGATGTTAAGTGTGATGCAAGAAAACATTATTAACCTATAGGACGGAAAGACTTATTGACGCTTCTGCTTAGACAGTACTGACTTAGATGGAGAGGAGAGCGGCCTCTTAAGACCACCCAACCCCACCCCGCCTCACAGTCACGTCCGTCAGCATTCAATCGCCGCTACTGCTCTTTAAATCCAGTCTATAGTCTGATAAAAACAGGGGACTGTAAGGCCCCGCTCCTCCTCCCACTGTCCTCATCCCGCCCCCAGAGACAGGGTAGACAGGGAAAGTCTGCAAAACTTACAAACGAGCCTTGTAACTGCAGCTTGTCCAACTTCTGGGTAGGTGTCTGCACATCAAAGGAGAGGGCCATTTTTCTCACTAACCCTGAAGCCTTCACTGAAGGACCCCCAGAACCCTTGGCAAAAGCGACAGCGTCGCCAGCAGGGGAAGCCTGGGGCTCCACAGAGACGCCTTCACCCTCTGCCGACCCATCCCAAACAGAGGGGCGGGACCCTCCTCAAAGGGACCCACCCCAACACTGACTAAGGTAGCAGGGTCGTGAGCGCTTACACACCCCTCAACCCCAACACCACTCAACAGGGACGCCTGAGCCTCTAGGGAGTCAGGGGACGCCTCAGGGGCACCTGGTCTATCTTGAACCTCCACAGAGGCCCCATCCAAACTAGGGCTTAAAGGATACACCAAAGCCTCCTCAGAGGCCCCCTACCCGAACGGTACCCAAAATGCCACCCTCCTCCCCAGAGGATGCAGCCTACACAACCTGGACAGGCGAGACGTGGCCCCCTTTAGGGGACCGTGACGCCCCAACCCCAGACACAGCAGACGCTGGAACAGACACCCCCTCAGGGATCCCACCTACAGCTGCCACAGACGACTCGGGAGGAAGAGCTGCCTCCCCACCTGTTTCACACTCACCACTTTGGGTCGCGTAACCGTCGGCGGCCTCGCAGCCACCACAGCATAATTTTCCACACGCCTCGGGTATTGCGAGGACGTGTGGCCATCACTACAAACATCGCACGTGACAGTACAGTCACTGTCGGTGTGTCCAAAAGCCAGACATATCCCGCACCGCGGGGTCTGACATGTAGTTGACAGGAGATCTTCGAGACCACAGCAGCGGCATAGTCGCCTCATGCCCGGGTAGTTAACCATCAGCTGGAACCCGTTCGCGACGATGAAGTTTGGGACCGGCTTCTTCATGTCCATTCAGACTCGCCGGTTCTCTGTGGACACAGACGGCCACTTTTGATGCGCCTCGTGTTCAATCTTGCGAACCGTCCCATAACTCAACAACACGTCTTTGATGACGTCATGGGACATCTCATAAGGGGTCGACCGGAGAGTCATCCACTTAATGTTCATCCCAGCCGGTTCCACGGACACACGCTGATCATCGAAGGGAAAGTCTCCTCGGTTCAGCAGGCGACGGGCGTGAGCGGCCGACGCCATTGTTGTAACATATCGCCCGTTGCCTAAATATTGCAAACATTCCACATGGCTATCCCCGACAGCTGCGTGTATCACCACCGAAGGTAGCAAGGCTGCGGGCACCACAAGACGGATGGACCGCGGGATAGTAAAATACGGGCGGAAGGTCGTAGACATTCCGACCATAACAGTACGCTACCAAACACACTTTAAAGCGAAAAAACCGTTAAGCACAACAATTAAAAACAATACTTGAAATACGAAAATCAAACTTCGGTAGACAAGAAAATAATCCGGTACTTCACTTTGAAAAGCGTTAATACGAATTGAAGGGCAACGTGATATTTTTTATTTTCCTGTAAAAAGTGACTGCTTATATTTTAATGCATATACTATCATTAAAACGTTATAGAGAAGTGTTTGCCTAAACTAAACTAACGTGGCAGGGGTTCAGTTTAGAGAGAGAGAAATCAGAAGAGTTCTCTCTCCAACCGAGGTGTTCAGGAACGTTGTGGTTCCTCTTCGTCCCCTTTCGTGGATTGTTATTAACATTAAGTGGTAGTTTGTTTGTTTTTTTATTATTATTATTTTATTTAATAAATTAATTATTGTTATTATTCTTGACTTTTTGGGTGGAGGATGTCTCTCTAAATGTTGTCTTGGGTGGAGGCAAAGGCAGCAGCGGAAAGAAAGGCCGAGGACCTGTCCCGAAAGGAAGAAGTTGAGCAGATGTGAATATGAATATAATTCAAATCAGATCAAATCAAACAGCACGATTCAGGGTCTGTCAAAGAGTTGCCTGGGGTGGGATCTAGAAATCAATGCCTAAAGATTTTGATGTGGGGAAACAGGAGTGCCGAAAAACCCACTTTCACAGGGACAGGCGTGTGCCTGTACCTGAAAAAAAGGAATTCATGTTAATAACATGGATTTTATTTATTTAGATTCTTTGTTGAGTGGATTGTGATTCTTGAAATATGTTGTAAGGTGATATGTATTTTGTTGGTGCACTTGATAATTTGTGTAGTGATGCCGTTAGTTTGTTTCTATTTTCTGCTTTTAGATAATATTTGAGAGAAAGTTCTGTTATTCTATCTCTTACAGTTGGTAAATTGCTAATTTTGTTTGCCAAATCTTAAAAATCCTATGTATAGTGTTATGGTGTGCATTATACGAATGGTTTATTTGATGGTCTTTTACTTCTACGCTAACCAGTTATTTATATTAAAAATTGGAACATATGTTTATAAGACCAGAATTATTATATCGTGTTTATTATTTAGCTAACTTTCTAAGAAATAAACATGTAGTCCAGTTTATCACACATTTTACCACCCATCTTGGCGTAATGCTTGTTTCAGTATTTTTGCCGCTCTCTTTATATATCTCATAAAAAATATAAGTTTATATATCGATTTCCTTATAATAAGATATACACATGTTATCAAGCCTCTCGCACCTAGATATTGTTTTGAAATCAGTTTTAGTTTAAATATTTGTAATACTTTTTAATTTATTCGTTTTATTCTATTTGACTTCAAGTTGGTTTTTTTTAATGATTTAGCGTGAGAAAAAGCGTTACTGTTGTAAGTCCAATGTATTGAAAAAGTTTAGGATTTTTAGTATTGGAAATAATGAAACGCGAAAATTTACTCTGTCACAACTGTGAAATATTTATAAGTGAAGATATTGTAAATTATAAAGATGGTCACACTCATTGCTGAGAACACTTTTGATTTAAAAATATAATTTCTATCGATCGTACAAACTACCATTGAAAGAGGAAATCTCATGTTGGTACTTGGACATTAAAGTGACGTTAAATGTCCGAAATATCGAAAAGAACAGCATCTTATAGCCAGGGGTGGGCGTGACTTGCCATCGCGTTATTGTGGCGTGTGTGGCTGTGTTGCGGGCAGTGAATAAGCGGAGTGTTAGTGTGATACTGAGCTCTGTAGAATTTGATTGCGTTGCGCTTGTTAGAGCTTATTGTTTCTTTTCACTTTAATTTTTTTAGAAGTGTCTGTGAAAATTTTGTGAAGGAAGATGGCATCATCAAATTGTAATAAGCGAAAGTATGAGGATGAAAACAGAAATTTTAAGCCAGAGTGGAAGGAAGTTTTTATATTCAACATCAAAGGAGATAAACCTTTGCGTTTTATCAGCAATGTGTTACTCAGTCATTATAAAACCAGTAACTCGAAACATCACTATGAAACAAATCACAAAAACTTTTCGTCTGATTATTCACCTAAATCAGAATTATGGAAAACAAGTTAACTGTGTTAAATCATAATTAAAGAACTAGCAGACACTGCTGACAACGTTCAGTAAGGAAGTTGATACAACGACTGAAACTAGTTTTGTTATATTACGGAATATTGCTCGTGCTAAACGCCCAGGTTCTGATGACGAATTTGTTAAGAAGAATACAGCAGAAGTTGATGCAGTGTTAAATCCAAATAACACAAAACTTCAGCGACTAATATTATGAGCACCAGCTTCACGCCACTACTGAGAGACGTAACTCCCAGATCAGTGCTGATGTTGCAAACAAAATATAAGATGATTTAAAGAATTCCTTTGCATTCAGCTTAGCCCTTGATGAATCTACAGACATACAAGACTTCCCAAAACTGGCGGTATTTGTTCGTTATGTTTCCTCTGATGTAACTGTGAAAAAGAAATATTAGACTTAGTGGCACCAAAAGAAACACTCATGGTGTTGATATTAAAAATGCGCTTGACAGAGCCTTAACAAATGCTGATATTCCATTAGATAAACTCGTCAGTGTTGCAACAGATGGAGCACCTGCAATGGTAGGGAAAAATGCATGATTAATTGCACTTATGAAAAGTGATCCCAGCTTTCCAGAGTTGCTTCCTGTTTATTACATTATTCATCGCGAACACCTGGCAGCCAGATGCTTCAAGTATGAAGATGTTATGAAATCTGTTGATTTCATACGCTTCAATGGGACGACCCAATGACAGTTCAAAATTTTTATTGAAGAACTGAAACTTTAAGATAAACCCAGTGATGTCTCTTTCTACTGCATTGTGAGGTGACTGTCAACCAGCAATATCTTAAATAGGTTTGTGGATCTGTTGGAACTTATTATTACTTTTCTTGAAGAAAATAAAAGATTCTATCGTCAACTGGGAAATAATGAATGGATACAAGATCTAATGTTCCTTATCGATATAGCGAATCTTCTACGACCTCTCAACTTGGCACTCCAGGGGAAGGATAAGATTGTTTCTGATCTTACTCAGACAATTTTCAGCTTTCAGAATAACATAAGACTTTTTCAAATAAATATATTGTCAAGAAACTTCAGTTACTTTCCCAATCTCAAAAGAAGAGTAAATACATTCCCTTATATTGAAATAAAAGACCACAAACTGGAAGAATACAAAGATAAATTACAAGGATTGCTTGATAATTTCCTATACAAATTTGAGGTCTTGCAGAAGGTGAAGCCCTGTTTCGCTTTCCTTGTAAATCCACTCATGGTTGATGTGATCAATGATGGTTGTTCAATTCTCGAACCTCTGGTTACAGAATCATTAGCTGTGGAAATGGAACTAATAGCACCACAGGAGGACCTGGGTCTAAAATGATCCATAAATCCCATTCTTCAATTGAATTCTGGAAGGAAGTTCGATAAATAAAATATCCTGAACTGAAGAAAACCAGCGTGCGACTCATCTCAGTTTTCAGCACAACATACTGCTGTGAATCACTGTACTCTGTTATGAAGTTTGTGAAGTCAAAGCATCGTGTAATCTTTATAAATCGACACCTGACGGAGCTAATTCGTACAGCCTCGATAACAACATATCAGCCGGAATTTCAAAGATTCACAACAAAGATGAAAACTCACAATACCTCTACTAGCAGTAAATAGTCTGATAACTGCATCAATGTCTGTTTGTGTCAGAAAAATATTATGATAATACTAAAATTTTATAAGTTGATATCTGATTAAAATATCTCTAATTTTATTGTTTTACATATTCTCCTTTATGTTTTGACCAAATATTTACTTGTTTTATTTTGGTTTTAGTTGCTGGGTTCAAACATAGAAATAGTTTATATCTCAGAACGGCTGGTATGGGTATTAATACTTTCATTCATAAGGAGAGAACAACCTTTCGACCTTTCTAGGTTATCTTCAGGTTAAGAAAGAGAGAGTTTGCATGTGACCATTGCCAGACACATGACTTAGGGACGAGAGTATAAATGGTTACGGGATTGTAGGGGGTGTTTCAGTTGGATGTTAGGTTATTAAGTAGCATAGATATAAAGGTGTTCCTTTATATTGGTTTTATTTTAGTTTCAGTTGCTGTATAAATCCACAGAAAAATCACCCACAGTGGATTACGCATTCCCTGGGACTCAGCACATGAAACAAAATAAAAACTCAACATATTAAGAACACAGCCACAAAACTTTGCTCACCTGATAAAATTAACGATGAAATAAACAAATAAAACAACATTTCATCAACATTAACAAATTTCCTCAAAACACTGTGGAAAATACTATATGCATACACTAAGACCAACAACAATAAATCCCAAGACACAACAAACTACAAAATCTTATACTGCTGCATAATACATGTTCCCGACATCAGCAAAAAAATTAACCAACATTTGGAAAAAACTTGTTGCAAAACATAACATTCCAGTAAACACCAAATTTATTCAAAAGTGATGTACAAAACTAAAGTTCGTACAATATAAAAAATACACTGACAAACACAACACCAACATAATTTATAAAATACAATAAAACAACTACCATGATTTCTATATTGGAGAAACAAGCAAAAAAAAATGGAAACTAGATTCAAAGAACAAAAAAAAACCTTCATATGTCTTTGAACACTGCAAGTCAAATAAATACATGACCATAGAAAACTCCTAAATACGAAGTAGGGAAACAAATATAAACAAACGCAAAATCAAGGAAGCTCTACTTATACAGCAACTAAAAACAAAATTAAACCAGTATAAAATAGCATCTTTATACCTTCGCACCCCGCTAGTACAGCGATATGGCTCCGGATTTACAACGCTAAAATCAGGGGTTCGATTCCCCTCGGTGGGCTGAGCAGATAGCCTTTCTGACTTTGCTAAAAGAAAAACAAACACAAAACAAACAACTTTATACCTTTACTAATTAATAACCTAGCATCCAACTGCATCGCCTCCTACAATCCCGTACCCGTTTATACTCTCGTCCCTAAGACATTTTTATTTCTAGTGGGTTTCTCGTGATCGTAGCCACAACTAGATCAATTTCATTTTTTGAATCTAAATTCTAACAAAATCTGAACTGTATGCTCTTCCAAACGAATCCAGTTTCATCCGGATTGAGGAACGATCTGGAAACCCAATCACACAGGTGTTTATCCCCATAGACAATTAGTTTGCTCGTGCACAGAACTTGAATATATAAAAATTGATATTTACCCTTGAGATAACACATGCATTTGTATATTTGAGTGTTTTGTTATATTGCATTCATACATGTTATATGTCTTCACAATTTTGTTACGTTACAATTATGCTATCATTGTCAACCAAGTGCACGAGAATACCTGACTAAGAATACCTATAAATAGATTCTCTCTGAGGTTAGCGTGGTCACATCCACGTGGGATTTCTTACAATAGACTCTGGAGGCTTTGGAATTTCAATTGGAGACTCCCAATGCACCTGCTTGCTAGTCGAACGAGGTATTGATTTGTTTATCTTTTTGAAACTTTCAAAGATTGTCTTGATTTTAATAACGTCAGAATGTATAAGATATTTAGTATAGGTCTTAATTCATTGTTTCTATCTTGCTACGATCCCATGTTGAATTGATATGTCTGCTTGTACCAGTAACAATGTGGCTTCTGTGTACAATTGTCTTCTATAGGCCTGTAATTCGAATATGTGTGTGTGTTTGCATATATAAACTTTCGCGATGTTGCTAAACTTGTTAATTCTTGATTGTTACAGTGTGGATGGTATTAATGTAGTTCGTCACATTAAATTCCACGTAAACATCGGTGATCGTCGTGTGGGTTCATATGGAGCAACAGTGAAACTTGGACGCCTTTAGGATTCGTCACAACTTATGGTAACTGACACACTCTTCAGATACAGAAAAATAGGAACTGTATGAGTGTGGCCATCATGTCGACTAACGCAAATCCTAATCGAGCGACAGTTGTACAAAAACCAAGACAACTTCACGTAGAGCCCACAGTGAATGTGATGGAGGGGAGGAGACAGGACAAGCTACAGAAAACCAAGAAAAGACTATTGAAAGTGTGTAAATAGACATCACAACGCTTGAACCAGAGATTTCAAGCATTTGCAAGAGAGATCGCAACCCAACTTTGAAAATGAGAGCACTCAAAGAACAAGAGTACATAAAGAAGTTTTGGTAGCTACATCACATAATGCCAGCACCTCTGGACATGGTCAGTGCTCGTACCTAAGGCTCATTGATGAACATGAAAAACATGATTCACTGTTCGCTTCTAATGGGAAAGGCGAGAATAGCACTGCTGAAGCTCATCACCATCCCTAGACCAAAGCTCCAAGCAGCTGTGGTGTCCACAAGAGTCTGCAAACTCTTCAAGCGTAGCTCATCTGGGAAAACGCAGAAGAGTACTTTTGGACTGATTAAAAGGTGTGGTTGGCTACATCAACAATGACATGCATCGCTTTCACATGCTCGTGCCGAACCGAGTCCAAGCCATTAGAGAAGCCTAGGTTCCTCAGCAATGAAACTATATTCGAACAACTCAGAATCTGACTAACCATGCATCACGCGGTAAAACTATACATGATCTATGTGATGGTAACTGGCTCAAGGGACCTTCCATTTTATGGGAAAAGGGTGATGTCAAGCCAATTCCAGAGGCTCACAATCTAGCACCAGATGACCCCAAATTGAAAAAGGGCGTAGTGCTCTTCTCCTCAGCCCAAAAGGGTTCTTCCCTCCTCGCATGCTTTGAAAGATTCTCTAAATGGTCAAAATTGGTAATGGTGGTATCAGCACTCTTGAAAGTCATCCATTGGAAACAGACTGCATCAACAGTAGACACTTCCAACAGGAAACAAACAGTAAAGCATGCGTAACTGCTCATCGTACAAGAAAAATATTTCTATAAGGAGCTGCAAACACTGCAGGACCCCAAAGGACACAGAAAAGAAACAATCCCCTCTGCAAACTTGATCCATCTATTGCTCAAGATGGATTATTCGGATCAGGGTCTGCCTCGACAGGGCAGATCTTGACTTTGAAATGAAGCACCAAGTCATCCTCCCCAGACGTAATCATATAACAGAGTTCATCTTCCGATACCACCATGAGAGAATTGGCCATCAGGATCAAGGATTCACAGTCAATGAGCTCCGTTTCAATGGGTATTGGATTTTACACTGTACAGTTGCCGTCTCCTCTGTGATATATAAATGCGTGAACTGCCGTCGCTTACGGGGAAAGTGCTAAACGCAGAAGATGGCAGGCTTGCCAGAAGAAAGGACAGGATCAACTCATCCCTTCTATTTCACTGTATTTGACTGCTTTGGTCCATTCATTGCGAAGGAAGGTCGTAAAGAATTAAAGAAGTACGATCTGATCTTCACATGCATGGCATCACGTGCTGTCCACGTGGAGATGCTGGACGACATGAGCACCGACGCATTCATCAATAGTTTGTGGTGCTTCATTGCATTGAGGGGGGAAAGTGCATCAACTGCGCTCCAACCAAGGAAGCAACTTCACTGGATCCAGTAGAGAATTTGCAAAACTCTTGGAGGAATGCAAGGAAGGCAAACTCAAAAACTTTCTGATCAGCCACGGATGTAAATTTGTCCAGCATGTTTCCCAATCCAGCAAAATGGGTGGCATTTGGGAGAGAAAGATCCGATTTATTCAAAGCATCCTTACAGGTCTTCTTCACAATGCCAACAGAAATCTTGACAGCTCGTCAGTGAGAAGTTTTTCTACGAGGCAATAGCAATTGTGGCCTGGCATGGCCAAGCGCGTAAGGCGTGCGACTCGTAATCCGAGGATCGCGGGTTCGCGCCCGCGTCGCGTCAAGCATGCTTGCCCTCCTAGCCGTGGGGGCGTTATAATGTTAGGTCAATCCCACTATTCGTTGGTAAAAGAGTAGCCTAAGAGTTGGCGGTGGGTGGTGATGACTAGCTGCCTTCCCTCTAGTCTTACACTGCTAAATTAGGGACGGCTCGGTGCAGTGGGCTAACAACCTACTCACTTAAATACTTGTTGAAGAATCCGCAAGCGATTGCATCCCCATGTTTGTTGATGGACTCTAATGGTGATAACTAACTAACTAATAGCAATTGTAAACAATCGCCAGTTGTCAGTGGAGATTCTCAATGATCTGCTAGGTCCAATTCCCATCACCCCAAATCATCTGCTCACTTTTGAGATTGAGCCAGTGATTCCTACCTTGGGAGAATTTGTTCATGAAGATCTCTATGCCAGAAAAAGGTGGAAGAAAGTACAGAAAAAAATTCTGGCAACAGCGGCACTAAGAGTATCTGCTGAATCTTCAGATGTGTTAAAAATGGACAACCAATCATAGAAACCTAAAGTCCGGTGATATAGTTCTACTCAAAAAGAAAAACGCCCAAGAGGACTCTGGAAACTGGCGAAAGTCGTGAACACCATGCCAAGCAAAGATGGTCTAGTGAAAAAGTTAAGATACTGGTAGGAGTGTAGCCACAACTAGCTCATTTGAATCTAAATCCTAACTACAATATTTGAGGTTTATGCTCTTTCAAACGAATCCGGTTTGATCCAGATTGAGAAACGATCCGGAAACCCAATCACACGCATGTTCATCCCTAGAGACAATTAGTTCTCTCATGCTCAGTACTTGAATATATGAAAATCGATATTTACCCTTGAGATTGTTTTTTTTTGTTTGTTTGTTTTTGAATTTCGCACAAAGCTACTGGAGGGCTATCTGTGCTAGCCGCCTTTAATTTAGTAGTGTAAGACCAGAGGGAAGGCAGCTAGTCATCACCACCCACCGCCAACTCTTGGGCTACACTTTTACCAACGAATAGTGGGATTGACCGTCACATTATAACGTCTCCACGGCTGAAAGGGCGAGCTTGTTTGGCGCGACGGGGATGCGAACTCGCGACCATCAGATTACGAGTCGCACGCCGTAACACGCTTGGCTATGCCGGGCCTACCCTTGAGATAACGCATGCATTTGTATATTTGAGTGTTTTGTTATATTGCATTCATACATATTATATGTCTTCACAATTTTGTTACGTTATAATTATGCCATCATTGTCAACTAAGCGTGTGAGAATACCTGACTAAGAATACCTATAAATAGATTCTCTCTGAGGTTAGCGTGGTCACATCCACGTGGGATTTCTTACAATAGACATTGGAGGCTTTGGAATTTCAATTAGGGACTCCCAATGTACCTGCTTGCTAGTCAAACGACTTATATCAGGCAAGTTGTTTGTATTTGTCCAAACGCATATATTTCTTAGTATTTTAACAAAATTAAACCATTGCAATCGAAAGATGTTTCAGTATCTTCGTGAAAATAAGCGTTAATTTTTTCAGTCTTAAATATTTTTTTCAAAACGAAAAGTTTATCAAGTTAGAAGTAAAAAGAAAAATCGTGCAAATACAATAATAAAATACACCATATATTTTTATCTTTCTGTAATATGGATTTTCTTCTAAATTTTCTACTAATTGTGTATATCTGCAAGTTTCACAAAACACGTGGTCGAAAAAGCTGTTACCAACAAGTATAGTTTCGGTTTACTTACTATTGTTCCTTGTTATTTTAGAATAATTAATGCTTCTATCACACATGGATATTATGATAATTAACAGAGTGTCATTATCGACAAAAGTGTCCTTTAATGGTATATCAAGATGTCCTAAAGCTTTGACACTCTCTTATGTTTTGACGAGATTAATCAAGAGTGACGTGGATGGTGCATGCATCCTAAAAATATAGTATAACAGGTATTTTAGTATGTAACCCTACGATTTCTAAAGTAGTCCTCTCTCTCTTTCAATTTCACTTGGGTGAATGAAGTTTAACCACTTTCGTTTTTTAATAGTAATATTATACTGTAGTTAATCCTGAAATTTCAATTCTTATTACAAATATTTATAAGTGTTTATGAGGATATAAACAACTTCATTGTTTTTTAGTATAGGTAAGAAATGTTTCTTTTTTTCTTGTACACTTGTGTCTAGTCTCGTTCTTTCTCCAGTTCATTTAAAATCAAAGAGCTCAGAGTAACTTCGTAATAAATATCTTGTTGATCTATTATTGCTTGGATCTGTTTTATCGCTCTGATATTATAACTTCAGTGAATTAACGTTAGTACTTCTCGAAAACATTAAAAAGTAAGTAATGGGAGGCCAACCAAGCTAGCGAAGTGTAATAATATCAGCTCAGAATTAATTTGCTCTAGGTGGATCTGGATCGTCAATAAAATAATTAGTTCTAGACCTGATGTAAGACTCGGTGTTGTCTGTACGTTTGTAAAACTGTTGCGTAAATACGACTCAGATATTGGTTATATTTTATGTATATTACAATACTTGTTTGCCTGAACAGAACTGGACATACAGGTGCTGTTTCTTTGCAGGAAGGATACGACCAGGTGTAAGTTCTCTTGTGGAAATTTGGCATCCGAAAAGCCATTTCATGTATATAAAACTTAGATTTAAGTCATTTATTAGCAATGTGATTTTAATGTATTACGCTTATTTTCTAGTAAGTCTTTCACATAGAAACTGCTCGCAAAGGAAACTTCAAGATTTACAAGTAATAATGTCCACCAAATAATAACAAAACCAAAAGTCTGTTTTACTGTTTGAATAACAAAATACAGGTTCTAGCGAACACAAATATTCTAAACTGAGATCTGAATACATTTCTATCACGGTTTTCTGAATTAAATTTACAGTCGCTAAGATCTTAATAAAAAGTAACATTTAGGTTTGTTGAGGAAATATTGAGAAATGTTTTTATTTATTTATTTACGAGGTTGTGGAAGTTGTATTTGTTTGTTTTTGAATTTCGCACAAAGCTGCTCGAGGGCAATCTGCACTAGCCGTCCCTAATTTAGCAGTGTAAGACTAGAGGGAAGGCAGTTAGTCATTACCACCCACCGCCAATTCTTGGGCTACTCTTTTACCAACGAATAGTGGGATTGACCGTCACATTATAACGCCCCCATGGCTGAAAGGGCGAGCATGTTTGGCGCGACGGGGATGCGAACCCGCGACCCTCAGATTATGAGTCGCACGCTTTAACGCGCTTGGCCATGCCGGGCCCCGTAGTAGTCGTAAGGCTCGTTAAGGCGACACAAACATAAGGAAACTCGGAAGTACGTTGAACGTTACGAAATGCAAATTTATTATTTAAAATTCGAACTATTGTTTGGTATTGCGAAGTAAACGTCATCGGAAGTACACAGATGACGTCATGCCTATTATTCGTGTAATTGATAATAGATGTAACGCCCAGATTCCAAGTATTTCAACCACTAGTGTGCGACTTGACTGGAAGGTTGAATTTCACATATACACGCACACAGATATATATATATATATATAACAGAAAATTCAAATCGAAATCTTAATGATTAGTCTTTGCACTTGTATTTCACCACCCACAGTGTATAAAAAGTTATAAAAGGTCGGCTTAACTCACTGCTATGTCTGTTATGTCTCCCACCTTACCTGTTCAGTCTTTCGGCACTATACGTATGGCATCCATAGTGTGGTTGGTAAATTTTGATTGTTTTGGAATTTCGCGCAAAGCTATACGAATGCTATCTGTTCTAGCCGTTCCTAATTTAGCAGTGTAAGACCAGAGGGAAGACAGCTAGTCATCACCACCCACCGCCAACTCTTGGGCTACTCTTTTACCAACGAATAGTGGGATTGACCGTTACATTATAACGCCCCAAGTTGGTAAATTAACGCACGTGTCTTTGTACTAACTCATTAGTTTTTAGAAGTATATTTAGTATAAACTAATATATAAGGAATCTATCCTTAATGTCATATTGATAGTCATAGGTACGTTGTTATTTTGAATATTTTAATTAGATTTGCGTGCGCGTAATAGTATTCTCAATAAAAAAGTGTCCTGACACACACAGGTGATTATCATGGAAAATCAGTGACCTAATAGCAGTTCGTTTGGATGAATGCGTTTTGAATCAATACAGAATTGCCAGTATCCACCCCATTACTATTATTATTTTATAAAAAAAAGAAATAAATAACCTTACTATATATGTCGAAAAAAATTGTGCAATTATACTTTATAACGGCCATAACATTATAAAGAACGAATATATTAAGTTTGCCATGAGTCACATTGTAGATATAACATCTAAAAACTCTACCCTCAAAACCAGATACACTATTCCATGGGCTTACGAGAATAATGTCATGAACTACCACGTTTTCACAAAATCTGAAAAAGACCATAGTGTTTTTCAAAGTCATTTCGAGGTATATATACCGTGTTTCTCTGAAAATAAGACGGGGCTTATATTAATTTTCACTCCAAAATATGACACTAGGGCTTATTTTCGGGGGATGTCTTATTTTGATATATTAAAAAAAAAGAAGTTTACAAAGTAAAACTAATAAACTAACCATTTAAAATAAACTATTATTAAACTATTAAACTAACTGATTAATACTTAAACAAACTAATTAACTAACTATTAAACTAATATTTTTTTTTTATTTCTTTCCTCTTCCTGCCACTCTTAACTAGGGCTTATTTTAAGGGTAGGGCTTATATTAAAACTATCCCAAAAAATCACACTAGGTCTTATTTTATGGGTAGGTCTTATTATCGGAGAAACACTGTGTTAAAAACTAGATTTCTGATGAAGTTTCAAGTATATGTTGAAACTTAACAGTCTGTGACGTACCTGCGGCTACAAAAGACGAGTTTCAGAACAAGTTAACCTTAAGAAAAAAGGGGATTTCACAAGTCACATTGAACAGGAAATGGGTTATTACTACAGCCTTTAGGGGTGGTTAGGTTGTTATATTCTGGCCAGTAATAACTGATCCACCACAGACAGCTGGATAATTTCTACTTGTTGTGAGACATATATCATCTAAACAATTTAATTTCTTGTATTCTCATGAACTAAAAACGAAATTTCCAATCACATGAACTGGTACTGTGAGCCGCAACGTATTGTCAAACACTTAAATCAAAAGAAGCGCGTGCAAGAGACGTAAGTATTCGGAATATTTTGGTTACTCTGCTATTGTTATGGTTTTATCAGTGTCAATGTATATTTATGTTTACTGAAGGATATTTAAGAGAAATTCGTTTACCCGAGCCTAAAATATCAGTTATGCATTTAGCCTTTTTGTTATTTCTAAGTTTTTGTAACACGTGACGATTTGCTTAAATTACACCTTGCATAATAGGCGAAATAAAAGCTATTTTTATTGTATGACCTTAGGGTTAACGAAGCTATTAGAAAGTGTAGTAATGATGCACCAGGTAGTTATAGGTTTACGGCATTTTCTTTATTTTCACGTTTGTTTTTGCTCGCCCTTTCAGCCGTTGGAACATTATAATGTGACAGTCAATCCCACTATTCGTTGGTAAAAGAGTAGCCCAACAGTTGGCGGTGGGTGATGATGACAAGTTGCCTTTCCTCTAGTTTTACACTCCTAAATTAGGGACGGCTAGCGCAGATAGCCCTTGAGTAGCTTTTCGCGAAATTCAAAACCAAACAAATAATACCATGATAAAAATTCGTTGTTATTTACTATAATTATCTTTAATTTTTTTATTTATATATTTCATTACTTCTTTAGTTATATTTATTTCTTGCGGCATTGTATATTTTGTTTGTTCTTTTGCTGTCCCCCAAAATATGTAAAACATATATAAAACTTCCAGTTCAGTTTTATACCTTCTACAGCTGATACACAATAAAGTCATAATTATTACAAATGGTGTAATTTTTAGCATCATTGTTGTTAACCGTAGGAATTGTTTCTATTATTATTACAGTTTTCATAATTCTTACTCTCTTATTATTGTTACTATTATTATTAGACTTTCACAGTTTTTACTCTCTTATTATTGTTACTATTATTATTAGACTTTACACAATTTTTACTCTTTTATTATTATTACACTTTACACAGTTTTTATTCTCTTATTATTATTATTAGTAGTAGTAGACTTCACACAGTTTTTATTCTCTTATTATTATTAAACTTTACAGAGTTTTTATTCTCTTATTATTGTTACTATTGGTATTAGAGTTTACATAGTTTTTACTCTTTCATTATTATTATTATTATTATTATTATTACACTTTACACAATTTTTACTCTTATTATTATTACTATTGTTATTACATTTTACAGTTTTATTCCCTTATTGTTATTATTACACTTTACACAGTTTTTCTCTATTATTAGACTTTATACAGTTTTTACTCTTTTATTATCATTATTATTACACTTTACGCAGTTTTTATTCTCTTATTATTATTGTTACACTTTACACAGTTTTTATTCTCTTATTGTTATTACATTTTACAGTTTTTATTCTCATTTTATTATTACAGTTTACAGTTTTTACTGTCTTATCAATGTTACTGTCGTTATTATTACTGTAATCATTATTATTTTTTCACTTTAAACTTGTTTAAAAATTAATTACTGAGATAAATACCCAAGTGCATTTCCCTCGTAGAAAATCTGTGGAAATTTAATAGAAAAACCCGAAACAGAATTGTTATTGTCTACTTAGTACTTTCAAAAATCAAGCCATTCGGCCATTAACAAGGTTGAAATTCAAGAACTGAGGCACCAAATATTATCCGTATACAATGGATTTTGAAGAAATTTGTACAAGCTTTTCAACGTAGCCTATGAATAGGTTATATACAAACGTCTCTCCCGAGTTACATGAATAAAATATTACAGTGACATAAATGACTGGACCGTGACTTGCAATAGGATTTTTTTATGAAGCTACACAACCCATAAGCTGCATTACATATTAGGTGTAAGACTAGCAACACACAGTAACTACATCGTCAATGTTTTCCCTGTTTTTACCGTGTAAATTCTAAGGTTCAACACAAAGGTCCGTGAAGTACATGTACTAATAACTAGATTTAGCTCGAGAGGTGGGAGAAATTTCGATTTGTTGATTCAGTGTTTTATGGCACAAAGCAGCTAGGCTATCTGCGCCGAGTAATGGGATTGATCGTCACTTTAATGCTCTCACAGCTGAAAGGATGAGCATGGTTGGTGCGACCCGGATTCGAACCCCCGCCCCTCGGATGACGAGTCCAACGCATTAACACGCTTGGTCAAGCCGGGCCCAGCAATTTAGACTAAACAAGGAAAAATAATTTTTAATGCTGAAGTAATGGCACGCATTGACAACAAATGACATGATTGGTCAACTTGAAAGTGACGTTTTTGTCAGTGTAATACGGAAATTCTTTCTTTCTTTTTTTTTTTTTTTACGTATATAAACAGATTCTTTATATCACCTATACAGCTCGAACATAGCCTCTCGTGAAATCCTAACATTCCTCAATGTATTTAACTTGTATAGCGACTCGAGAAATGGTTTGTTTGTTGTTGTTTTTATTTTTGCGCAATGCTACACGAGGACTACCTGCACCAGCCGTCCCTAATTTAGCAGTGTATTTTTGTTTTGCATTAAGCACAAAGCTACACAATGGGCTATCTGTGCTCTGCCCATCACGGGTATCAAAACCCGGATTTTAGCGTGTAAGTCCGCAGACATACCACTGAGCCACTGGGGGGCTTAGCAGTGTGAGACGAGAGGGAAGACAGCTAGTCATCACCACCCATCGTCAACTCTTGGACTACTCTTTTTACCAACGAATAGTGGGATTTACCGTGACATTATAACGCCCTTACGACTGGAAGGGCGAGCATGTTTGGTGTGACGAGGATTCGAACCCGCGACCCTTAGGTTATGGGCCGGATGTTTTGGTATAACATAGTAATGATATGTGAAACCTAGGAATTTTCAGAATATGGTTTGTTAAAGTGGTTTGTCAATTGACGTGACATTTCGAAGTTTCTGGACTTGGAGAAAACAGTTTTCAGCATTTTGATTTCATTCAATAATTGTAAAGTTAAAAGTACAAGTATGATGTTGTTTTATTGTAAAGTATGATTTTGTTGCTTGTTTTAGATTTTTAACCTTTTGCATTGTTTTATTTTAAGCTAGTTGGATTTGTTGCTCAATGGAATCCACGAACGATACAGTGTAGTAGATTACGTTTATAATATTTGTAACTTGTACATTTTCTATTGTTTGCTAAGGGAGTTTTGGTATGATGTGTGAAGTCTATGAATTTAAGAGTGTAAATGGTTACTGTATGAAAACATCAGTGAGTTGATTAATTGGTCAAAAAGTCAGGTCATTGTTTTACAATTTTGTCTGTGACACAGATACGAGAGGAAAATTAGCAAGTGAGTGACTAGTTTTTCTTTTTTTTTTTCTTTGGTTCAGATTTATTTACGAGTTGGTCTGGGGGTTAGCAATGTGAGGGGCACGGGTTCAAATTCCTGCCACACCAAACATGCTCGCGCTTTCAGCCGTGGGGGCGTTATAATGTTTGGTCAATCCCACTATTCGTCGGTAAAAGAGTAGTCCAAGAGTTGGCGGTGGGCGGTGATGACTAGCTGCCTTCCCTCTAGTCTTTCACTGCTGAATTATGGACGGCTAGCGCAAACAGCCCTCGTGTAGCTTTGCGCGAAATTCAAAACGAACCAAACCACTCACATTTTATTCGAGCCCTAACACGCTAGTTCTTGTTTCACAAATCTGAGCCCTCAAAGAAACTATACACTGTTGCTAAATACCTATTAAAAATGATCGTTCCTTTCTTAGGTAAGCGAAGTTTCACACTGAAATCACAAATTTTAAGACTAATTAAACTGTTTTGTATAGAAGTTCAACTACAAATAATATATAAACCAACATTAACAATACAAAATCTATTCAAATCTAAAGATCTATTACCTACCACTGTGCGTTCCAAGATCGTATATAAGTACAGATGTGGTGGTTGTAATTTCACTTACACTGGCAAAACTATACATCAGTTACACATGCGAGCCTGAGAACATATGGTAGTGTCAAACAGAACTGGTAAAAACCTCAAATCTACCAGACTCCATAATTCGCACACATAGTGAGAACTCCAGCCACCCCTTCTTAATCTGTCATCTGGATTACCTGATGTTGAACTTTCAGTTAAAGAAACATTATCCATTATAAATGAACTCCTAACTTTAGATAATAACACAACTTCACTACAATAAAGTATGGCCTGGCATGGATAGCGTGGTTATGGTACTTGACTCGTAATCTGAGGGTCACGGGTTCGACGTCCTTTCAGCCATGGGGGCGTGATAATGTGAAGATCAATCCCACTATTCGTTGGTAAAAGAGTAGTCCAACAGTTGGCGGTGGATGGTGATGACTAGCTGCCTTCCCTCTAGTCTTACACTGCAAAATTAGAGACGGCTAGCTCAGAAAGCTCTCGTGTAGCTTTGCGCGAAATTCAAACCAAACCAAACAAGTACGTTCTGAATACTTCTATACCATTGTTCCGTAATCCTATTCCTTGTTCATTTTGTCGTCTTTTAATTTACTTCATCATTGTATTTTTCATTTTAATTATTTTTATAAAATGTTTGGATTCTGTAAATATCTATACCTAATAATGTAAACTGTTCAATTCATCATGCTGACGATGGAATATGTATTTTGCAAAACGTTTAAGAATTAATTGGTTGTTAGTGTACGCCCACGTGTCAAATGTTCGTTGTTGTTGCTGCTGTTCTGCTGTTCATAATCATATTTAAATATCTGTCGAATTAACCTACCGATGGTTTCATACTGACTTTGATAACATCAAGTTATTGGTCGATTTGTACCGTCCTCTATGCGCCTATTTGCAGTAGATATCTGTGCACACTGCTAATTGTATTACAATTCTTATAATTCAGAATAACAGCTTTGGTTATGGAGGGTTTTATAGAGAAGTAGTGGTGCAGGTTTACCAGCAAAGTCCATCCACAACTATAACCCTGGAGACCATTACCATCTGCAACTATAACCCTGGAGACCATTACCATCTGCAACTATAACCCTGGAGACCATTACCATCTGCAACTATAACCCTGGAGACCATTACCATCTGCAACTATAACCCTGGAGACCATTACCATCTGCAACTATAACCCTGGAGACCATTACCATCTGCAACTATAACCCTGGAGACCATTACCATCTGCAACTATAACCCTGGAGACCATTACCATCTGCAACTATAACCCTGGAGACTATTACCATCCACATAGCTGTTGATCGTATATCACATTTTTTACAATCTATTTTTCATCCTAACTGTAGGCAGTCTACTCTGGAAAGATTTGCAGAACATTGCTCTTAGGTCCCAAACTTTCTTTCTTCAATACTGGATTATGTACCCAGTTACATGCACTGAATAAGACCTTTTGTGCCATTTATTTTTCCATTTCTTCATCTTCCCCTCTTCATTCTTTTTATGTAGGTACGAACAGTGATTTATTGGAATTGTTTTCCTATTATTGTGAGAGAACGTGGGCTCAGTGGATGCCGCCTGATTTGTGCCTTTCTTAACCTTATTCGCAGAACTTCTTCCAACCATTATTAATTTGTTATTCGTTAACAACAGTGTGAAGGTAAAAACTAATCATATTGTTCAAATAACTGTACTTAATCCTCTTGTAAAGCCTGGACAAAATCTCCATGATATTTTTGTATAAACTCCATTAATACAAAGAAACCACATTTTCACAATTTAATATAATGATGTAACTATCCCATATTTCAATAGACAAAACCTTGTATTCACTTAAATTCCTATGCTGTGGTTTATAATAAATAAAATGACAATTGTTGAGACTGTAATGTTATTCGTTTTGTCAGAAAGAAGTGCATTTCTCATTCTGTCTTTAGGGTAATCTAATGTTGACTTTTATATTTCATAGCAACACAAAATATCTTTTGAGATTCATAACAAGTGATAGCGATCCTACGAGATGGCCATCAATATTCCTGGATTAGTTTCTATCCTTATTTTCTACGTCATTATTATGGTTGTTGGAATATGGGCCGGCCGAAAGAGGAAGACATCTGGTGGTAGTTCAGAAAGTGAAGAGGTCATGCTAGCAGGAAGAAATATCGGACTTTTTGTTGGAATTTTCACAATGACAGGTAGGGTATTATAGCAAACCAAACTTTGGAAATGATAGTGCTACTAATATTAGAGGGTCTGACAAGGCCTGATGGTTAAGGCACTTGTCTTATAATCTGCTGGTCGCGGGATCGAATTCCTTCTCCAAACACGTTCACCCTATCGGTTGTGGGGGCGTTATAATTTGAAAATCAACCCAACATTTTGTTAATAAAAAGAGTAACCCAACACTTGCCCGTGGGCGATGTAGAGTTGCCTTCCCTGTGTTCTATCGTCTTAAAATTAGGAACGACAAGAACGGGTAGTCTTCGTGTAGGTTTTCGTGATCTTCAACAAAGTCACACAAACACACACACACACAGACACAAAAGCAGCGATGTTACAAACATACTTAGCTATTTTAATAATGATATTAGATAATTAGACGCAATTACGCAGTCGGGTGTACTCGAGGGCTTTCTGACGAACACCCTATTTTTATAATGTTAACAAATTATAACGCAGCTGCTTATAGTGTTTAACAATTTCTTCTACACTACATTATTTTGATGAAACATGAGCATTTTTGGCTTTAAATAGTCGCATATCTCAAGACTATTGTAGCGGTTTGTCTACGGACTTTCGATGCTAGAATCTGGGTTTCGATATCCGTTGTGGGTAAAGTGCAAATACCCCATTCTGGTTACGGTGATTTGTTGGTTTAAAGTTAAACAAAAAGCAACATGTGCATGCCGGTTTTATTTCATACAATATGTGTTGACTTTTGGTGTTACAAATTGGATTCCTCTTCAAACATTCTAGGCTCGACATGGCCGGGTGGTTAAGGTGCTCGACTCGTAATCGCACCAAACATACTCGCCCTTCCCATCGTGGTGGTATTATAATGTGACGGTCATTCCCACTATTCGTTGATAAAAGAGTAGCCTAAGACTTGGCAGTGGGTGGTTATAACAAGCTTCCTTCCGTCTAGTCTTACGCTGCAAAATTAGGGACGTCTAGCGCAGGTAGCCCTCGTGTAGCTTCGCACGAAAAATTCTAAACAAGCAATTCATACCACACTATCTATGAAGTGCACATATTGTATCGTGTTAATATTTTTATGTGTTTACCTATTACAACACTAGCGTTCCCTGTGTGTTAAATAATAACTTATGTTTTTACAACGCTAAAATATGAAGTTCGTTTCCTTTCGTGGATGTAAGAGCCCAGATATCCCACTCTGTAGGTTTGCTCTTAAAAAAACCAAACATAAACAGCAATTAGTAGGAAAAATTTAGTAGCAGGGTAAAAAGATTTTAAGTTCTATGTATGGAAGTATTGAATACAAGTCTAAAGAGGTTATAATTCCATTGTATAAGTCATTTGTTAGGCCACACTTGGAGTCCTGTGTTCAATTATGGGCTCCTGACATTAGAAAGGTTTTTGTTTGTTTGTTTTGAATTTCACGCAAAGCTAGAGTCGGTAATATACAGTTCAAAGAAAACGCGAGTCATTTCCAGTCTATTGCTATTGGTAACCTACATGTTTAATCATGCTGTTCATACATATTTATCACTATTATGCGAGATGAAATGCCATTTCAGAATATTACAAACATCATCCTTGTGGCCAATTGGCATTGAATTTTTTTGTTTTTATTTCTTAATAATTTCGAGCTTGTATGTTTTTTGTTTGTGTTTGGAATTTCGCACAAAGCTACTCGAGGGCTATCTGTGCTAGCCGTCCCTAATTTAGCAGTGTAAGACTAGAGGGAAGGCAGCTAGTTATCACCACCCACCGCCAACTCTTGGGCTACTCTTTTACCAACGAATAGTGGGATTGACCGTCACATTATACACCCCCACGGCTGGGAGGGCGAGCATGTTTAGCGCGACGCGGGCGCGAACCCGCGACCCTCGGAATACGAGTCGCACGTCTTACGCGCTTGGCCATGCCAGGCCCTCGAGCTTGTAACGCTAAGAAACTGGTATCCTCGGTTGGCAGAATACAGCATATTATGTAGCTTTGTGCTGTACAGTAAACACGCCAAATTGATAATTTCTTTGTTTTGTGTATATTTATGAGCAACAGGTGATTTGTAGTTCTTGGCCTTGTTACTATGTTTACCTCTTAGCGTTTTTATCAGAAACAGTGAAATTATTAAACTGCCCCAGTTTCTCTGTATCTGAATGCGAGTCTGAATATGTGCAGTCTGTTTTATGTACAGCTCATTAAATTTTACTTGAAGAACTATTTGATAAATACAAATTTCAGTCTTCTCTCCCTCTATAAAGGCCCGGGCATGGCCAGATGGTTAGGGCACTGGTCTCATAATCTGAGAGTCGCGGGTTCGAATCCCGGTCGCACCAAACATGCTCGCCCCTTCAGCCGTGGGGGCGTTATTATGTGACGGTCAATCCACTATTCGCTGGTAAAAGAGTAGCTCAAGAGTTGGCGGTGGGTGGTGATGACTAGCTACCTTCTCTTTAGTCTTACACTGCTAAATTACGGACGGCTAGCGCAGATAGCCCTCGGGTGGCTTTGCTCGAAATTCAAACCATACACTCTACGCTACGATTTCTTAACCCAATCTGCCATAAAAATTAAGTTTTAAAGACCTGTTTTTATTTAATTTTTAATTGTTTCTTGTTGTTGCTTTATCCTCGATAAACTGTTAAGAATTGTTTCCTAGGTTTTAAAATGCGAAGCAATAAATGTGTTTTTTATAACACATTGGGCTATCGGCCGTGACCATCAAAGATAACAGAATCCCTGAATTTAGTGTTGTAAATCCGAAGACTTGCAGTTGTCCGACCAGGAGATGTGATGCAGTGGACGTCAAATTATTCAGCAAATGATAAGAAGTGAGTTAATGTAATTAAAAAAAAAAAAAAAAGTGTCATTCTGTATGGAAAGAAATATGTATCAGTTTTTAACTCTTAAAATCGTCACCCGCCGGTACAGCGGTAAGTCTATGGATTAGCAACGCTAAAATCAGGGTTCGATTCCCCTCAGTGGACTCAGCAGATAGCCCCATGTGGCTTTGCTATGAGAAAACACACACTCTTAAAATCAGGTAACTCCATAAGCATACTTTGTTTTGTAATCTCTTTGCTAATCCAAGGTTTGCAAATATTACTTAAGTTTTATTCGTGTCTGTGTATCAGTTTCTGTGTATCTAACTTTATACAGTAATTCAAAATGATGATCATTTTATACTTGACTTTTACAAAAATTATCAAATATGAGTTTTGAATATTTACAAACTTTGTGTGTGTGTGTGTGTGTATTTCGTAAACTATTTGTACAGTACGTTACCGGTCTGGCAGTCCCTGATGGTCAGGGTAATATATATATTTTTCTCATCAATGTAGGCTTGTCATGGCCAGGTGGGTTAAGGGGTGCGACTCGTAATCTGAGGGTCGCGGGTTCGCATCCCCTTCGCGCCAAACATGCTCGCTCTTTCAGCCGTGGGGACGTTATAAAGTGACGGTGAATCCCACTATTCGTTGGTAAAAGAGCAGCCCAAGAGTTGGCGGTGGGTGGTGATGACTAGCTGCCTTCCCTCTAGTCTTACACTGCTAAATTAGGGACGGCTAGCACAGATAGCCCTCGAGTAGCTTTGTGCGAAATTCAAAAACAAACAAACAAATTCATCAATATATGCTCGTCATGGCCAGGTGGGCTAAGGCGTTCGACTCGTAATCTGAGGGTTGCTGGTTCAAATCTCCGTCCCACCAAATATAATTGCTCTTTCAGCTGTGTAGGTGTTATAATGTAACGGTCAATCCATCTATTCATTAGTAAAAGAGTAATTGGTGATGACTAGCTGCCTTACCTCTAATCTGTCAACGCTAAATTAAGGATGGCTAGAGCAGATAGCCCTCGTGTAGCTTTGCGTGAACTTCTAAACAAGCCAAACCAGTATGTTACTTAAATGACAAAGTATAGATAGTACCATAATAAGCCTTGCTGTTTTCAACCCAAAAAAGTGATTCCTGTTTTAGTACACAATACTTTAACTACCTGAACAAACCATTTGTTTTATAAGCTTATTGAATATTACCTTTCATTAAAACATTACTAACAAACTGCTAAAAATCAGTGAGACTTTATTTGTTTTTTGGAATGTTTTGTTTAGCCGCACAAGTATGTTTATTGATATTACTAGCTGGAATAAGTGATTTCCAGGTAAACGTTCTTTTCTTAAATTATTACTCATTTTTTGTACAGCTTGTGTTCTTATAACTCGTATTTATAGGAAATAATCTAGTTCTATATGAACGTGTAAATTCGTGATTAATGAAAGGTTATCTGAGGACATGAAAAACTGCTTCCCTAGTATGCAATTGTAAATAATCGTAGAGGAGCCTATAAAAATTGCAAAACACAAAATACGCAACTAGAAGTTTGTTTGTATATCCGTATGGACACAATGAACCTCAGTATCAAACTTGTGGAAGACCCGTACACAGTGGGTGGGGTAGTGGCAAAAAACACCCATAAAAATTGCATATGGTAATATTCAAAACTGAAAAACTGTATTTACCATGAACTCCAGTTTGGATGAAGCACTCACAGGGGGTGAGGAAGTGGCAAAAAGTGCAAAAACGGCCATAAAACCACAAAACGAAAAATTGAAAATGTGTATTTATTTATCTTTCCATACATCCAATGAAACAACATAACAGCTTGGTGAAAATCCATCTATTAGAGGTTAGGCAGTTGTAAGAAGCGCATAAACGCCCATAAAAACCGCAAAATGAAAAATGAAAAAGAATAAAACTTGTATCTATTTTGTTTAGACCTAATGAACCTCCACACCAAATTTGGAGAAGATTCATCCACACCCTGCGAAGTACTCACAGTAAAGTACAACAAACAGTACTATTATATATATGAACTTGGGAATATTACATCATCCTTTTGTGTTTGTACATTTATAAAAAGAAAATTATCCAATATATTAAAATATACTCTTGTATTGGTTTATTCTAGCTACCTGGGTCGGAGGAGGTTACATTAACGGAACGGCGGAGGCCATGTTCAGTTTTGGTTTAGCGTGGTGTCAAGCTCCTTTTGGATATTCTCTTAGTCTTGCTCTTGGTGAGTCCAAAATTGGTAGAAAATAGTTGTTCAAATGTTGTTTTTAATTCAAGAATTTGTATTAAATAAGTGTTTGTCATACGCTGTTTAACTCTGCAATTCCACTTCTTTGCAAAGTACTTATAATAAAGCTTTCTTGGTTGGAGGACCTGAACATGTCTTTTTTTTTTTTGCGATGTTTTTTTGTTTGAAGTTAAATACAAAGCTACACAATGGTGCTCTGTCCATCACGGGTATCGAAATTCGGTTTCTAGCGTTGTTAGCCCACAGACATACCGTTGTGCTACTGGATGGCTGTTTTTTGTGAACACTTCATTTGTTGTGGATACAAACGCACTTAATATTCACTATTTTTTTTTTCTAATTTCCAACTCAAATTGAAAAGGTTTTGTAATTATTTAATTACTCGTTATTGTTTTTAAAATATTAAATATTTTCTCTCATTTCTTCTCTTCGAACTCAAACTAGATTTTGTAAATTACGTCTTTCTTCATTCTTATGAGAACCAGAATTTTAATACGTGTTTTATAATCAACTTAATTCAGAAATATTGTACTTAGGATTGGTGAAAAAAGTCGCTTGTATCCCTAAAAATACCTAAATTCTAACTCGAAGACCCGACATGGCCAGATGGTCAAGGCACTCGACTCGTAATCTGAGGGTCGCAGGTTCGAATCCTCGTCACACCCAACATGTTCACTCTTTCATCTGTGGAGGTGTTATGATGTGACCGTCAATCCCACTATTCGTTGGTAAAAGAGTTGGCGGTGGGTTGTGATGATTACCTGCCTTCCCTCTAGTCTTACACTGCTAAATTAGGGACGAATAACGCAGATAGCTCTCTTGTAGCTTTGCGCGAAATTCAAAACAAACTAAATCTAACTTGAATATCAAATACCCTCTTCTTCACGAATTTAGTCGCAACTACTTGCAGCCTGGACATTAAAATATAAATTAAATATAAAGCATAATTAATTTCATCACAATCATAATATTAATGACAAATATCAAATCTCTTGAGCCTGTTTGTTTTTGAATTTCGCGTAAAGCTACTCGAGGACTATCTGCGCTAGCCGTCCCTCATTTAGCAGTGTAAGACTAGAGGGAAGGCAGCTAGTCATCACCATCCACCGCCAACTCTTGGGCTACTCTTTTACCAACGAATAGTGGGACTGACCGTCTCATTATAACGCCCTCACGGCTAAAAGGGCGAGCATGTTTGGCACGACGGGGATGCGAACCCGCGACCCTCGGATTACTAGTCGCACACCTTAACCTACCTGGCCATGTCAGGTCAATCTCTTGTTGAGTGTAAATATCTGTGACTCCCCCACCCTCAGTGGCATAGCGGTATCTCTGCGAACTTATTGCTGGGAACCGGGTTTGTGCTTAACCTTAAACATATAAGATATTTTTTACTTGCTTCAAGAGCCATTTTGTGTCTAGGTGGTTTGTTATTTGCCAAGACGATGCGGAGTAAGGGTTATATGACCATGCTAGACCCTCTGCAAGAAAACTTTGGATCAAGAATGGGAGGACTACTCTTTCTTCCTGCTCTTTGTGGAGAGATCTTCTGGTCAGCTGCAATTCTTGCTGCACTTGGTGAGTGGACATTTATGGCATTATTGTATGTTAATATGAGAGTTAATGTATAAGTATTACGCCTCCTGGCCCAAACATGGTCTTATGGTAGCGTTCTGAGCTGCAGTTCAGAAGGTCCAAAGATTGCATGCTGATGCTGTTAAATGCACGTACTATATTAAGTGCTGGGTGCGTTATATGAATGGAAGTCAGTCCCATTGTTTGATTCAAAGTCCTTAAGGCAGAGGATGCTTTTGACTGGTTGCTCTTCCTCTGATCACCGGTTTTAAGTTAGAGGTGTTACGCCTAAACATTTAGGGCGTCTAACTTGGTCGCTTAACACATGTGTCACATGCCAAATGTTGTACCTTCCACTAGTTGCACAATGTTGCCAGCATCGATTATAAACGACGTGTATGGAGGGTCATTGAATAAAATATTTAACATCTGGTAATTATAAAACATAATCTCTAACATCTAGTAATTATAAAACATAATCTCTAACATTCTGGTAATTACAAAACATAATCTCTAACATCTGGTAATTACAAAACATAATCGCTAACATTCTGGTAATTGCAAAACATAATCTCTAACATCTAGTAATTACAAAACATAATCTCTAACATCTCGTAATTACAAAACATAATCTCTAACATCTAGTAATTACAAAACATAATCTCTAACATCTAGTAACTACAAAACATAATCTCTAACATCTAGTAATTACAAAACATAATCTCTAACATCTCGTAATTACAAAACATAATCTCTAACATTCTGGTAATTACAAAACATAATCTCTAACATTCTGGTAATTACAAAACATAATCTCTAACATTCTGGTAATTACAAAACATAATCGCTAACATTCTGGTAATTACAAAACATAATCTCTAACATTCTGGTAATTACAAAACATAATCGCTAACATTCTGGTAATTATCAAACGTATTTTGTCAAAATTATAGTAAATAACGAAACTTTCGGTCAAGTAAACAAGATCAAATAACACAGGCCTGTGGTGGTTTTATTATCTTGACATCTTTACATGTTCTACAGCAGCTCTTGCACGCTGAATCCGAAAATGATATCCATTTTTCTCCATTAAGTACGGATTTTTCACCTTTATATAAACGTATCAAATTTATTTAAATCGGGCCACATTTTGTTTTGCTTAAAATATTGACAACCACTGGCTATATATTTCTCTAGACCAATCGCGCGGTCTTTATTGATCGTTTTAAAACCCGAACATAACAATAATAAATGTTCATTATACTAAACAAAATAGTAATTTGATCAAAGTAAATTTTTCTTCCCGATTTGTAAAAAAAACAAAACAAACCTTACGCGAAAGAAAAAAAATAATGTCATTTTCGAAATTTGTGTACCTGAACTGCGCAAAATCCGCTATTAAAATCAAAACAACTCTTAAGTTTAAATTCACACACCTGTGAAAGTAATTGGAGCCCATAGTTACTAAAGCATGTGACAGCCATCCAGAGGTTAAACCTGAGTTTTAGTGATACGAAGTTATTCCAGAATATTTACGAAGCGAAACGACAATATCAAATAAACGAGCCAAACAGGCCCAGCATGACCAGATGGTTAAGGCGCTCGACTCGTAACCTGAGGATCGCAGATTCGAATCCCCGTCGTTCCACACATATTCGCTCTTTCAGTCGTGGGGGCATTATAGTGATACGGTCAATCCCACTATTCGTTGGTAAAAAAGAGTGGCCCAAGAATTGACGGTGGATGATGATGACTAGCCGTCCTCCCTCTAGTCTTACTCTACTAAATTAGGAACGGCTAGCGCATATAGCCCTTGTGTAGCTTTGCGCGAAATTAAAAACAAACGAACCGAATAATTTTTTTTGTGCTTTGATTTGCCCATTACAATATGAATAGGTGTAAAGTATAGCCGCTGAAGAAGGTGGTCATATCCTGTCTTATTCTCAAGAGTTTGAACTGCGGTGCTTTTGGAAACCTCATATGATCAGCAAATCGTTTCTTAGCAACTTCGTGTGTAGTATCATCTTCATGTACAAGTACAAACGAGAAAGGTGAGATATGTTGGGCAGTGCAGTGGTTGTCATATCTTTCAGGCTTGGGTGCAACACTTTTTTTTTGTTCACACTTTTTTCTTCTTGGGTACAAAACTAGGCCTAATTAAAAAAAAACTATTAGCAAAATTTAATATTTTTCAATATTTGCTCATTAGTGGGAATGGTGTGATTTGTTTTTCTTTTTTTGTCGCAGTTAAATGATTTATGGTGTGCGTCGTCGTATCTGAAGAGCATAAAACATTAGCGAGTCAATGTTAGTGGAGAGAAAAGAGGGATAGTAGTACCTGTATGTACGTAACAAGCTCAACTGGAATGGTTACAAACTTTATACGTTTGACATTCAGCCTGTCACCAATATTAGCTCCACGTAACGCTAGTAGTACGCGTACTACACTTTGAGAATAACTTTCTAATACCTTTAAAACAACATACTCAATCAGGTGCTCACTGAGATTGTGGAAAATTACTCTTTTATGGGTGAGATATTGTTAAGAAGGACCTGTTTGTAGTGCCACCTAGTTTCATATATGTCATTGCTACTAGCACATGCCCTCTGTTTATCACAAGTGTTAATTGTGAAAATACTTTCCATGTTTCTTGAATATTTTCAGACTTCATGTGATGATTGATTGAATAATATCTCGCCACAATGATTGTTGAACTTTGTGAAGTTGTACTTGATTACGACACCAATGCTGACTTGTAACAGTTGCATTTATTGTGTTTTCAGGAGCCACTATTAGTGTCATCATTGACATAGAGATCAACACATCCATCATAGTGTCTTGCTGTATTGCTGTATTATACACACTCTTTGGTGGCTTGTATTCAGTCGCCTACACTGACGTCATTCAGTTGTTCTGTATCATCATTGGTTTGGTAAGTGGAAAGTATAAACCCATTTATTTAAATTATTTTCGCATAACACTTATACCTTGACAGCGCTATATATTTCATATATTAATTACATAGTTCAGAAGGCTGTTGTTATCACACCAATGGTGGGAACTGGTATTATTACGTGTGATCCACTTAATGTTGTTAGATTGGCTTTACGTAATTAGCATAGTGTGATAGCCAGTGGTACAGGTACAAGTGGTTTGCTTGTGCTTACGCACAAAGCTACATGATGAGCTATCTGTGCTCTGCCCACCACAAGTATCGAACCTTATTTTTAGCTTCACGTGTCTACAGATTTACCGCTGTGCCACTGGCAGTATCGGGTTTTTATTTCCACGATCATGTATTTACTAAGAAAAAGTAACAATTTAAACACTGTGGGTGTTACCTTTGCTTGTACCTATAAACCGTTATGAAAGTTTTCTTAACCTAAACGTTTAGAGCTCAGTGGTTAGTGTTGGATTATGAATTATTCGACTCCCGATACAAAAACAAATGCACCCCGTAAAGGTGAAAGTTCAAATTCCATAATTCGTTCAGACAACTGTAAACGGGTTTAGTCTGTCTATCGGTTCAGAATCAGAGACGGATATCTCTTGAGTACGTATAGTATATCCGGAAGGAATTTTTTTTTACAAAACTCGTGCATGATTGTCAGCGATTTCCAATATAATGTTTTTTTTCAAGATGTTAACATGTGCGATGTTCGCTTGCCCTTGGAACCATCAGTGTTCAACGTGTTTATGCAATTTTTTCTTTTATGATTTTATGATTAAAAAAATATTAACCATAAAGTGGTATCTGAAATGTATAGAAAACACATAGAACAGAGGAACGAAAAATTTTATTGTTAAAAATGTCTTAAATCAAATCAACCTAGCGACTAGAGTGTTTTCAACTATTCTGTTACAGGAACATGAAGATGAAATAGAATCCATTTTTCGAAAAATATCGCATTTCTTTAATGGCTAAGCGGACCCCTCATGGCCTGGTGGGTTAAGGCGTTCGACTCGTAATCTGAGGGTCGCGGGTTCGAATCCCCGTCACACCAAACATGCTCGTCGCCCTTCCAGCCATGGGGCGTTATAATGTGACGGTCAATTCCACTATTCAAACACAAACTATCGCATTTCTTTAGTGGCTAAGCGGACCCCTCATGGCCTGGTGGGTTAAGGCGTTTGACTCGTAATATGAGGGTCGCGGGTTCGAATCCCCGTCACACCAAACATGCTCGTCGCCCTTTCAGCCATGGGGGCGTTATAATGTGACGGTCAATCCCACTATTCGTTGGTAAAAGAGTAATCCAAGAGTCGGCGGTGGGTAGTGATGACTAGCTGCCTTCCCTCTAGTCTTACACTGCTAAGTTAGGGACGGCTAGCGCAGATAACCTTCAAGTAGCTTTGCGCGAAATTCAAACACAAACAGTGTAATAGCTAAGCCCAGCACGGCCACGTTGTTAGGGCGCACGCAATCTGAGGGTCGCGGGATTGAATGCCCGTTACACAAAACTTGTTTGCCCTTTCAGCCGTGGGTACATTGTAATGTTACGATCAATCCCACTATTCATTGGTAATAAGAGTAGCCCAAGAGTTGGCGGTGGCTGGTGATGACTAGCTGCTTTCTCTCCAGTCTTACATTGCTAAATTAGAAATGAACAGTATGCGCATGATACCACCCCACACATACAGCGTTTGCCACTAACTCCAGTGACATACTAGACCTGTATATGTGTTCATGTAATCTAAGCCAGAAAGTTATAAAATTCCAAGTGGGAAAAGATGTTGACAGTGATCACCTCCCAATATATTGTGTCTTTGATCTCGCCCCCCATAAAAATATAACATATAGGAAAGAAAAATTTAATTACAGAAAAGCAGATTTGCAATATTATAAACAGGAGTTAGGTAACCTGTTACCTAATAAAGTTATAAAAGAAGTTAAAACCCATGTCGAAATGGATAACTACTGTCAAACAATTATGGAGTGCCTTCAGAAAGCAGCCAAGTTAACAATACCAAAACAATACCATAAAACAACAAACAACACATGGAAACCCACCACAGAAATAATCACTCTAATCAAAAAACGAAGACAATTAAGAAGACAGTACATGATTACAAGAGACAGAGAAACCAAAACACAAATAAACAACATTAGAAATCACATCAGAACACAAATAAAACAACAAAAATAAGTGGGACAATTACTGCAATAAACTAAATGATAAAACTGACCCGAAAAAATTCTGGTCACATCTTAAAAGACTCACAAATGAAAACACAAACACAAAGAAATATCCTCCACTCGAACATAATAATACTATAGCACACACAAATAAAGAAATAGCCGAAGCTTTCAAAGATCAACTCCAAAATACATTTAAAACTCACACTGACCCAGATATGGATACATATTTCTACAATAAAGTCACTAATCACATATTAAACAATAAACATCAATTTGAACCAATTTTTCCAATAAACATATACAAATACAAGTTCCGATACAGATTATGCAAGCACATTAATAAAAAATGAAATATCCCTTCAAGAATTACTAGAAGCAATAAAAAACACAAAAAACAAAGCACCAGGTGAAGACGAAATACAAGCTATCCTCCTATCAGCCTGACCAGCTGTGTAGGCACAATTCTTGAAAGAATAATCAGTAATAGACTCTCCACATTCTTGGAGATAACATCAAAATTACCAAAAGAACAAAATGGATTCTGGAAATTTAGACAAACGACAGACCACCTAATCTGATTAACCGAAACCATAATAGATAGCTTCAACAAAAAAGAATGTACAGTCGCTTGCTTCCTTGATATCGAGAAAACATTCGACACTGTTTGGCACGATGGTCTAAGGTTCCGAATGAATGAAATGGAACTACCGTGAGGAATTATTCGCTGGTTATCTAACTTTTTGGAAAACAGAAAATGTAGAGTAAATGTTGAAGGAACTTTTTCTGAATACTTTACTCCTGAAGCTGGTGTCCCTCAGGGAGGGGTGGTTAGCCCTATACTCTTCATCATGTATGTAAACAATATGCCACTGAAGGATCCAAATCATGGATTCTCTTCACAGTTCGCAGATGATGTGGCAGTCTGGAAAAGTGCCGCAACACCCACGATAGCAGCCACGAACATACAACCGCAACTAAATAGAATAAGTGAAATCTGTCACAAATAAAGAATAAAAATAAACACAGCAAAAACGCAACTCGTAGTCTTTACGAAATCGACAAAATACAAAAATCAACAGCCAGAATTATATATGAATGGCACTCTACGCCAGATTGCCCCATCGGCAAAATTTTTAGGTCTGACCTATGATTCAAAACTAACTTGGATCAATCATGTGAACGAAATTAAAAATAAAGTTTAGCGAAGAACTCAAGTTTAGCTTGGAATCTAACTGGTAAAAACAGTGGAGCATCTACAGATAACATACTAAAAATCTATAAAACATATATTAGACCTGTAATAGACTATGCAGCTCCAGCATGGATAACTATAAGCAATAAAATAATTAAAACTAAACTACAAACAATCCAAAACACACTCCTCACAACTGCATACAGAGTTCCAAGAACAATATCATCTCAATTCATTCAGAAATACTCGAACATACCAACCATACCAGATAGACTCCTACATATTACAATAATGTACTTTGATAAGAATTGGATGAAAAACGAATTACTATGCGAACTAGATAGGTACCTCATACATGATGAAGCTAGTTCTAAATATCTCTCCCCAGTTAACTTATATTTCAAATATAAAAATAAATAAAAAGAAAAAAATATATATAAAAAACTTTAAATAATAATAAAAACAAATATATAAAAACTTTAAATAATAATAAAAACAAATATATAAAAACTTTAAATAATAATATATATATATAGTTTATTTATTTATGTATTAAAAAAAAATTGCCACCAGCAAACTTGACATTCTGCTAATAGAATAAAATAATAACGGTATACGAGCCAAAATACATGGACATTGCCCTGAAAAGGACCAAATAATATTCAGTTCACAGTTATAAATATCAATCAGCCAAGAATATAAGTACGGGGAGGAGGAAGAGGTCATAGAGAACCTGACCCTCCAGGGTATGAACTTTTATTACCCAAACACCGACGACATTCATTCGAACAAATGTTAACGATGTTTGTTTTTTGAATTTCGCTCAAAGCTACACGAGGGCTATTTGTAAACTTGTAAACCACAGATCTGACATTTTTCCAAAGATAAATTACTTTTTCTTCCAGTAATACAGCGATATGACGTTAAAATTAGGGGTTCGACTTCGTGCAGTGGATACAAAAGATTGCTCAATGTGGCTTTGCTCTAAATGAATTAAACAATGTATTACAGTTTTGTTATCAATATATTTATTAGTATTTTATTGGCTTTTAATATTTTAGTTAAATCTCTCAGTGGAATAGGTTTTATATGACTTTCTGGACTTTGTTCTTCCACACTCTGATGTTGATGTGTCACATTAGAACTAATGACCTCAAACAAATCACAAATTATGCTAATGACGTTTCAACGACTCTTAAGCCTTACCTGTACTTTGCTTAAGTCAGTGTTGTGTGTCTCATTTGCCGTGATAAGAACAAGTAAGATCAATTATCTTTCTTTCTTTGCTTCTACATCTTTAAATCACAACAGTGATAAATTCAAAGCCCTTGCCTATGATTTTATGTCATCCAGCGATTGGGAAACAATGCTTAGCGTAAGAGGATTTTTGTCGTTCATTTCAAGAGACTTGTCCCTTTCCCACAATTCCCACTACAGTAATACTCGGGACGTTTGTAGTCGTCTCCACGTTCGTAAACCTTTCTGACTCGCCTGACACCTTAAATTTTAACAGTAACTCTCAGGACCTTCCTGTTTATATCCTCCTCTCTAAAAAAGTAAACATTTTTTTCTTTCAATACTAATTTTATTTATCCTCTGATATTTCTTGTTATAGTAAATATTATACTAGCTTTTATAAATTTTAGATCAAGTAGCCAATATATTAATTAAACTGTTTTATCGCGAACAGTGGTTGAGTATCCCATTCAGTTTCTTATACGAAGCTGTTGGTGACACATCTTTAAACTCGACCGACTGGCTCGGGTCAGTGGAGCTAACTGATGTTGGTGTGTACATGGATTACTGGTTGTTGTTAATACTTGGAGGAATTCCTTGGCAGGTAGGCTTAGCAACTATTATACAGGAATGTTACACTCAAGTAGCAATTCGAATAAAACAAAATCCTGATAAATTAATCGAGAAGTATTAAAGAAAAAATGAAAATGTTTAGAGTTTGAAAGATAAGAGGAACTTGTTGTTTATTATAATTCATCTCGGAAGAGTCTCCAATTTATTATGTCACGTACGTTAGGTATTACGATTTTAAATAGTTGGAAATTTTAATTTTAATTTAGAAGTTACTTGAATTTTTATATGATATTTGCCAACAAAATTGATACACACATGTTTCTTTCTGAACACATATTTTTCACACATAAATAATAATACAAGACAATAACAATTATTGCAGATTGTAGTTAATAATATTGGTTTATAAACCAAAAATTATACAAACTCACAAACAATACTCAGTTCTCTATATGGTCTGGAGCGGATTATTTTATCCATGGTCCAGGTCAACGAGGCATAAATTACTTTTATGTTGATACACAGATATTCCTACTCTACACTTGACGGGAATCCTCACTAGCTCTATTCTTGTTTGGCCTAACGCGGTTTACAAGCTCACTTTTTATCGATGAAGGTATCTAATATCCTCTTTGAAATACAAACGTTCGAGGTTAATTTTCTGAAGTTAAACGGCTCGTAATGTTCGAAATCTATAAACATTCCTGGTTAAATTCTGTAATTTTTCGATTAATAAGTGTTAATCACAACTGTAACTTCCTAGGCTTACAGTATACTGACTGTATTTAGCCAATCATTTAAAACTATCTCATGGCGTCTTGTGATGGCCTGCTTTTATATACTAATCACGCGAGATTCTTGAACGTTCAACAGTGTTCGAAGACACACTAGCATTTTCGCAAATCACATTGTTGATTCTTACTTTTGAGAATCTTCTACAAATTTAGAGAACAGGCGGACTTGCGCAACTTGCATCCAACAATATCTGTCGCGTGCAAAACTATAATGAAACAAATGTAGGTATTAAATAAATGTATAACAGTAAATCTATTAGAAAATGTAAATTCACTGTTCGTCTTGTGAAGTTCTAAGTCCGTTTATTTACTAACTGAAAATTATTTAATGATGAACCTAATTCCAAATTATTGTTGCTTTGTTTATTTGTTTCAATAAGTGTTGCGAACTGTTCCGATCTTTACGGATTTGAACTGCCTAAGATGCATTATTCTCAGACTGTTCCTTATATCTTTGATTTATCATACGACGTTTGTGTGTGTCTCTGACCTAAATTAAGATTTTATCGAAGACCTAAACATGCTAATTTTAACATGTTTCAACTCAGTCGTCATCATGTTTATACCCTTCTTCACATGTACAGGGATCCAGGGTAAAGGTAGCAATAAGCATAATCTTTAGTTCAACTAGGTTTATGACTTTAACTTGTTTCTAATCTTAACAGATTACTTTAAACTTGTGCAATTTAATAACAGAACTGTTGTCATCTGTCCATAAAATTGAAGTGAATAAGAATGATCTTAATTTGTGTATAGTGTAGGTAAACGAATGATTTTTGTTGATGATCGTAGCCGGCCACTTGACTAGATGTAGAATTGTTTGATCCATGTGGCTTAGCAAAAGTACTCCCCTTTTCCCAATTAGCCTTAATATTAAACAAAACATGTACGGATTATGCAATAAAAGAAACATATACAATTTTTTTTTCTGCCTTTCTAGGTTTATTTCCAAAGAGTTCTATCTGCTAAGAGTGCCTTTAATGCTCAGATACTTTCCTATGTAGCTGCTGTTGGATGCATTGTTATGGCTGTTCCTCCAATGATCATTGGAGTAGTTGCTAAGGCAACAGGTAAGTATGCTTCATTGGTCGTGATCACTCCATTTTTATATAAGATTATTTCTAATTATCAAGATGCTCACTGGATTCACTCCAATAATACACCATTTTGGAAGTGATTTTTTTCTTCCCGTTTACATTTCTAGATGTTGGTGTCGCAATACCTTGGGCCTTATTTATCAGAAATGTTGTTGTTTTATTTTCATAGCGTGGAACGAAACTGCTTATGGAATGCCAGTGACGCCGGACAAGAGTTCACTTGTGCTTCCCCTGGTGTTACAGTACCTCACTCCTACTGCTGTTTCATTCTTCGGTCTCGGAGCTGTTTCTGCTGCTGTAATGTCTTCATCAGATTCTTCCGTTCTTAGCGCCAGTTCCATGTTTGCCCACAACGTCTATAAGCTGATATTTCGTCAAAATGTAAGATTCACCTTTCGAAAGTTAGAGGCCCAGCATGGCCAGGTGGTTAAAGTCGCGGGTTCGAATCCCCGTCACACCAAACATGCTCGCCCTTTCAGCCGTGGGGGTGTTATAATGATTGACTACAATCCCACTATTCGTTAATAAAAGAATAGCCCAAAAGTTGGCGGTGGGTGGTGATGACTAGCTGCCTTCTCTATAGTCTTACACTGCTAAATTGGGGACAGCTAGCGTAGGTAGCCCTCGTGTAGCTTTGCGCAAAATTAAAAACAAACCTGTCGAAAGTTGATGTTGATTGAGAGATGATATTTGCGAATTTTGTAATCATATTGGAAGTTATAAGGTTTAGATAATTGAGCTGAAAGTTTGCATTAATTTGTAAAAAAACAACTAAAAATATAGTGATAGTCTAAATAAATTACTTAATACAAGCATGAGTATTTGTGTTAAAAGCTTGAAAAGTTACTTAAACATGATACTATTAAAATGTTAAGAGATCATTTTTTTTACAAAACAAAATCCACTAGAGAACTTGAGTCTTTTTGTTATTCTATACAGGCATCAGAACGAGAAATAGTGTGGGTGATTAGGATTTCTATTGTCGTTGTTGGAGTATTAGCGACAGCCATGGCGCTAACTGTCAGGTCCATCAACGCTCTTTGGTACTTGTGCTCTGACCTTGTCTACGTCATCTTGTTTCCTCAGTTGCTATGTGTTGTCCACCTCAAAAAGTACTGCAACACCTATGGATCATTGAGTGCGTATATTGTTGGGTTTTTGCTTCGAGCTTTCGGTGGCGAGAGCGTTATCGGACTCGAACCAGTTATCCATTACCCATTCTTCAGTGAAACCAGTGGGCAGCGTTTTCCTTTCAGAACTTTGTCTATGTTGACCAGTCTAGTGACCCTTTTGGTAATTTCAAACTTCACGAAGTGGATGTTTGAAATGGGATATCTTCCACAAAGGTTTGATATCTTCCGCTGCATGGTTAACCTTCCAGAAAGTATCCACAAAACAAGTACATCCATGAGCTATCCAGTAACAGTACCAAATGTTAGTACCGTTACGACAGAAAAGTATGGTAAGATAAATTTGGCCGTAGACCTCGGAAGTGAAGACGAGTTCAAGACGGACGCAAAGTATCACACTTCATTGAAATTTAAAGAATCATCTATATAGCACGGAATGCTAAACAAACTTGAAGCATGTATAGAATGAAGTTTTTTTTTTACTGCGATAGCTGCAAACATTCATTTATTTATGTTTTCCTATAATATTCTATGTTGTGTTTTGCTCATGAAAAACATCATGTTTTAACATCAAGTAGCGGATTTTTTTGAATGCTAATGAAGTATATATTTCAGTCTTCCTAAAGCCACTTACTTCCTAATGTAAAAAAGTGAAATTTAAAGTTGTTTCTATCATTTTGTGATAATTATTTTTTAAAGTACAACATACGTGCACTCAAACTCTGATATCACTTAATATCCAAGAATCATTTTTTCAAGTATTAGATTCATTAATTTTTTTTCTCTATTGCGTGTTTAAAAGAATGCCCTTTTTTTAGTAACAAATAAATATATATTTAAGTAAATACATTTTGTTTTTCTTGTTGTTTACATTTATTTTCTTTCGTATTATGAGGCATGTTCAGCGGTGTAAATATCTTTTGATCTTATTTTAGTTTCTTCATATGAGACTGCCGAACGGAGTTTAACATTGATAGACGGTGTATCCCTAACGCAACGAGGGTGCTACTTAATCAGTCACCTCTAAAACCCAGGACATATTTTATATTCCACATTATAGCCTAGGCGTTGGGAATCATTTTAGTTTAACTTAAATTTTGTTCGAGTTTGTTTTGTTTCTCAAATTTTCATTTATCACCGAGTTGGATTGGCAATCCTTTATCTTAACCATGACTTGAATTGTGCACGTTCAGTTTTTTTAAGAGGTGAAGCTCCGAAGACACAAGTTGTAGTCATAGGGGTAGAGTGTATGTACTTGTGTGTCTTTATAGCAAAAGCACACCAAACTGACTGCTGTATTCACCGAGAGGAATCGAACCCCTAATTTTAAGAATCGTAAATCCGAAGATTTTACTGCTGCCCCACTGGGGTACTAGAGGGAGTTTAAGACATTAACCCGCGGGAAAGTTGAAATTTTTACTTGCTGTGCGACTCGTTTCTAATAAGGAATTACTGCAATTTAACAATTTGTACATTCAGTGGTTTAGCAATTGAAATAATCGATTATTTTATTTGTCGACTTTCGTTTCACTTGCGTCACGTTATCCTTCTGTTCTGGTTGAAGACACTTGTTTGTTTTATTTGTTTTTGGATTTCGCGCAAAGCTGTTCAAGGCTATCTGCGCTAGCCGTCCCTAATTTAGCACCGTAAAACTAGAAGGAAGGCAGCTAGTCATCACCACCCACCGCCAACTCTTGGGCTACTCTTTTACCAAAGAATAGTTGGATTGGCCGTCACATAATAACGCCCCCATGGCTGAAAGGGCGAGCACGTTTGGTGCGACTGGGATTCGAACCCGCGACCCGCGGATTACCAAGCGAACGCCTTAACACGCACGGCCATGCCGGGCCTCTGGCTGAAGAACACATTAAGAGTATTATTAAAGTGTAAGTTGAAAGTTTGCGTGTTCGTAGCTTACTCTAATAATTTTTTTTAAATTTCGCACAAAGCTAGACGAGGGCTGTCTGCACTGTAATGAACTGTACCTTGGATGATGGCGACGTATTTCCAGGACGCAAATCCTCATTTATTAAATATTCATTTCGGTTTATCGTATTAGAACAACGCACAAAAATAAATTACCTTATAATTTTATTCTAAAAAGAAGTTGTGTATATTTGATATAATTTATCTGTATTTTTTGCTAACAACATTGTTACTTAGTCGGGTAAAGGTAACTGTGACGTCATTTTGAAAGGTGGGTGGTCATGAGCAGCGATAAAACCTTTTCAACTATAGTCGTGTCTTTTTGCTGTGGTGACTATCGTGACCAGCAAAATAGCGTGTCAATCAAAATAAATGCTGGTAACAAGTAACGATACAGCTGCAATACACAACGATACAGCTGCAATACACAACGATACATCTGCAATACACAACGATACAGAAAATTGAACTTTATAATCAATCAAAGAATAACAATAAAAAATTATAAGATGAAAATAAGTTTTTTATTTTTTTAAGGTTTATAAAACATGTCGTCTTCCGGTAAGAGTAGGGACTTCCATCGCTAAAAACCAGGTTTAGATACCCGTGTATCTAATCGTGTAGCTTTGCGCTTAACCTCAATCAAACAAAACGTGTCTTACATTTTGAAAATTTCAGAACCTAAAAATTATAGAAGTAAGGAATCAAATAATGTGGCATGTTTTAAAATCTAAAACTAAATTCTGTTTTATAAGACTGTGCAGTTTTATGCTATTTGATTAAATATCGTTTCTGTGAGAATTTAAAACAACAACAACAACAAGGGAATAGTAGTGATATCTTTCCGTTCCGGAAACTGTTTAAGTTCTTATTCTAAAATTATTATTCCGGAAACAAATTTCAAGGACTCCAGTAGCATAACGAGATATCTGCGGACCTACAATGCTACGAACGGTTTCCCATACCCCTGGGTTCCGGCCTGCCCAATTGTGTTAAGGCGTTCGACTCCTAATCCCAAGTTCGCGGGTTCGAATCCCGGTCACATCAAATATACTTGCCCTTTCAGCCGTGGATCGTTATAAAGTGACGGTCAATCCCACTATTCGTTAGTAAAAGAGTAGCCCACGAGTTGGCGGTGGGTGGTGATGACTAGGTTCCTTTTCTCTAGTCTTACACTGCTAAATTAGGGATGGCTACCGCAGATAGCCCTCGAGTAGCTTTACGCGAAATTCAAAACAAACAAACCATACCCCTGGTGGCAGATCACATTTATTTCATTTGGTAGCTTCATGCTTAACATCGAACAAACAAACAAAATGAATTCCAATTCCAGTCAGGCCTGGCATGGCCAGGTGGTTAAGGCACACGTCTCGTAATCTGAGGTCGTGGCTTCGAATCCCCGTCACACCAAACATGCTCACCATTTCAGCCGTGGGGGCGTTGCAAAGTGTCGGTTAATCCCACTATTCGTTTAAAAAAAGAGTAGCCTGAGAGTTGGCGGTGGGTGATGATAAGAAATTGTCTTCCCTCTAGTCTTACACTGCTAAATAGGGATGGCAAGACCAGATAGTCCTCGTGTAGCGTTGCGCTAAATATTAAAAAAAACAAGGCCATGGATATCTCTCATAAAGACTGGAAGAGTAGCAAAACTGTTTATGTCACCATTCACCAGAAGATGATAAAAGCAGTAATCATTGCGTCATACTTTGAAATTTATTTATTTTTACATGTCCATTGTAAATATTAGTTTGATCCTTTATATAAGATCACATTTAACTATCTCCTCAGCTCGTGAGTGAGCACATATACAAAATAATAATAAATAAGTTGTTGCAATGAAATGTACTCCATTCTACTTCTTTGGAAAATGTCACTTCTTTTCTATTCCACTTAATATCTAACTAAAAATGAATTTGAAGACGCGAAATCTATCGATATTGTATCACTTGTCTTTTCTTATTACCAATTGTATAAGAATGTAATACCTTTGAAAGATGTGTAACTGCTGTTACGTGTATTTGACACATATGTACTATGATGTTCACTTAACCAAAAAGCAAGCTGGAACTTTTTCTACATTGTAATTTCTTATTATTTAGAGTTTTGATGTCTGTGTTTTTAATTTCCCGCAAAGCCATCCCTAATTTAGTAGTGAGACTAAAGCGAAAACAGTTAGTCATCACCGCCGACCGGCAAATTCTTAGGCTATTCTTTTACCACTGAATTAAGCGTAGCATTGTATACCCCCACGATTAAAAGGGGCGAGCATGTTTTGGTGTGACGGGGATTCGAACCCACAACCCTCAGATTACGAATCGAGTGCCCCAACTACTTGGCCAGACCGGATCTTAGAGGTGCGATTGATTTATAAATACTTCTACGAACTTTAAGATGACGACTTTACTAGCACTTATTTTTTTTGTCGATCACAACATTCAACGACGAAAATTAACGCGTCTTTGTCTTCACTTATGTTTTACACATGTATATTAGTTTCACATTAACATATAATTACAATTAAAGTACAGCACTGCTCCAAGTCTTTAGTTATAACAAATGCCACTTCTCTTTAAGGTTCTCGAGAAAGAAAACAATATCACTTAGCCCGGTTGATTTGATATTTTTTACTAAGAATTCATCCCTGACAACTCAGAATGTGACAACAAAATTTACGACACATACATAATCTACCAACAAGTAAATAGGCACTCCAAGAATACAAATCGGCTATCTCTAAGAAGTCTTATTTAAGTAATACTGACGTATAAACACTGTAATAACTCAATAAAGACACCATGCAACAAGCTATGACTCGATAGGGGAGCGTGGCTAAAGTTCAGCAGGTAATTTTAAATTCTGCTGTTCACAGTAATTATGGTGACGACACGGTCCTAGTCCCATTACGGCCTAAAACCAACAGACTGTTCTCATTGTTTTGTAGTAAAAAAAATCACTCCTCATCTCAGTCAATAACACACGTCGACAACAGATAGAACCACCAGTGCTTCACTCCATCATGCCTTTTGACACATTTTTTTTTCTGGCGAATCCACATTTACAAACTTTTGGGTGGTGGTCACACTTGGTTTGGCGCTTTTCCTTCAAGAAACTATCGTTGAACTATTTTCAATCCCCTAAGGATTATGGCGGTACTTCTGTTATGGTGTGGGGGTGCCATTTGGGCAGGTGGTATTCGATACATCACAGTTCTCAAGAAATGCATGCCCTCTGTCTATATCAATAACCGACGTATAGGAGAGGCAGCCTTTCTATGCAAGATAGTTGTTCCTATGTGCTCAGCCTGAATCAAATAACGACGATATGAAGAATGAGAATGTTATTACTCTATTGTGTGGCCAGGACAATCACCTGGTGTGAACCTTATCATGAAAGTATGATCCATTTTGAATCATTCAGATCAGAACAATCACCTGTTGTGTACCTTATCAAGAACGTATGGTCCATTTTGAATCATTCAGATCAGACCAATCACCTGGTGTGTACCTTATCAAGAAAGTATGGTCCATTTTGAATCATTCAGATCAGGCCAATCACCTGGTGTGAACCTTATCAAGAAAGTATGGTCCATTTTGAATCATTCAGATCAGGCCAATCACCTGGTGTACCTTATCATGAAAGTATGGTCCATTTTGAATCATTCAGATCAGGCCAATCACCTGTTGTATACCTTATCAAGAAAGTATGGTCTATTTTGAATCATTCAGATCAAGCCAATCACCTGTTGTATACCTTATCAAGAAAGTATGGTCCATTTTGAATCATTCAGATCAGACCAATCACCTGTTGTATACCTTATCAAGAAAGTATGGTCCATTTTGAATCATTCAGGTCAGACCAATCACCTGTTGTATACCTTATCAAGAAAGTATGGTCCATTTTGAATCATTCAGATCAGACCAATCACCTTGTGTGAACCTTATCATGAAAGCATTGTCCATTTCGGATAATTAATAGCTAAAGCGTCTCAAACAACCAACGAGTTCGTCGTTTGGGGTTGGGTGTAATCACACAGACCCAGATTTCAGATCTTGTAAATATTTAACGAGGCCATTAGATAAATACCAATGATAACCTTTTGTACCTTTGTTTCATGTTTATTTTATAAAACAGCATTATTTATGAAAAGGTGTCTGTTTACTTATTGGTAGGCTGTTTATATACGACATTATTTGGTATTACAAACTACACAAATCATGTACCCTGTCCTAATGCTTCAAAACGCAGTATCATCAAAGCCTCTATGCTTTCGTTCTTGCGTGGATGAATTATTTTTCTCAATGTTACCAGAATAAGTTGAGTTGTTTAGTAGTTCTGTGCTGCTACGATTCATAACTGTGGTAAAACTTTTATTCATGTCCTTCTTGTATGTTTCCTTCTTAACTGGATGTAGGACAGACACTGTGCCATCTTGCGGCTTCTGCACTTTGATAATATTTTCTTGAATATTAGTCACACAGTGGAAGATATCTAGTTTGGCTGGAAGATAGTTCATTTTAAATATCCACTTTGTGATGCCTGATACTGCCATTAAAGTTATTAGACTGGCCAACATAGACAAAGTTCTAAAAGGAAAGCGCTGCCCACTGGTTTCACTGAAGAATGGGTAATGGATGACTGGTTCTAGTCCAAGAATACTCTCTCCACCGAGAGCTCGAAGCAAAAGTCCAACAACAAAAGCACTCAGTGACCCGTAGGTGTTGCAGTACCTTTTGAGATGGACAACACACAGCAACTGAGGAAACAGGATAACGAATACAAGGTCAGATGATAGGTACCAAAGGCCGTAGATGGACTTTACCGTCAGTGCCATGGCTGTAGCTAAGCTTCCAATTACCAAAATAGAAACTCTAGTAACCCATACTATTTCTCGTTCTGACGCCTGTGAAGAAAAAATATTTATAATTTAAATTTAATATTATCCGAAAATATTGTGATTTCTATTACATAATTATCATTAAAAGAAAAAGCAGCGCCATATTCATATGGATATTATTTTAATCTATACAAAATCATATTTAAAAACAAATTACATGTGACAAACGGCAGTGAAATAAACGTATTTAGAATGATCAAAATCCTTCCAATCATTTTTCCCTGACCTTCTAAGCAAAAATTCCAGTTTTTTAGGACCTGCACACATAAAACACATTAATATTTCAATTATTTTTGATAAATCCAATTAATTATTATTATTTTATCTTGTAATCTCGTTATAAAGAGTAAATAATTTTTATAAAGCTCGTTAGATTATTGTACCAGAGAAAATATCTTCAAACAAGAACATTGCATTTTTTATTTACAATCTAATTTATCTTGAAGTATAATAAATTATTTAATTATCTAAGGTAAAATAACATAATGTTTGTTTGTTTGATTTTGAATTTCGTGAAAAGCTACACGAGGGCTATCTGCGCTAGCCGTCTCTAATTTAGCAGTGGAAGACTAGAGGAAAGGCAGCTAGTCATCAACACCTACCGCCAACTCTTGAGCTACTCTTTTAACAACGAATAGTAGGATTGACCGTAACCTTATAATGCCTCCACGGCAGAAAGGGCGACCATGTTTGGTGTGACGAGATTCGTACCCGCGATCCTCAGATTACGAGTCGAGTGCCCTAACCACCTGGTTATGCTGGGCCCAACATAGAGTGACTGACCAAAATTCTGTTGAGGTTTACCAATAAACGGTATAGCTAAGTATCACGGTTTGTGTGAGCTTGCAGATTATAACTGTAAAATATGATGGGTGGGTGGAATATTTTTATCCGACTTTCCAAAATTCGTGGTCATCTTGATAATAAATAATTTATTTGACTAGTTAAAACACGAAAATTGAAAAGATTATTCCGAAATTGAACAAAAAAAACCCTCAATAATATTTAGTTGACACAATAAAAAAGATATGGAAACATTGTGTGTGACTTATGGTTGTAGAAACCTATATTCAAATGGCACACCATTAAAAAAAGCTAACTTTATGTTAGATATCTTACTTGCTGCCGAAATATGAGCTTGTAAACGTTTCTAGAAAACAAAGAACTGGCACTGAGAATAGAGGAATCCGACGAAGACATAACAGCAGCAGAAACAGCACCGAGCCCGAAAAATGAGACGACAGTTGGAGTAAGGTAATGTAACACGAGGGGGAGCACCAAAGAAGTGTCATTTGGTGACAGTGGCATACCGAGAGCAGTCTCGTTCCAAGCTATTAAATAAAACCAATATTATAACATAAATACATCAGCGAACTTTAGTATTACATGCTTTTAACGGTGCTGATACAGTTATTGATTATTGTAATGAGTTTAGTCAAGATTCGAGGTAGACTTAACAAGTTGAAAACTAACGTGACGTTACAGAAACGTACTGACTAACTGGTTAAACTGGAACTCATTAATCAGTTATTTCACTGATTGCAACCTAAAAATAAATATTTATATGATACTGTTCAACATATTTATTATTTTACTGTTATATTAGTTTGAACAAAAGGTGTAATTCGTACTGCAAATCACAAATGCCACAATTACACGAATCAGCGTATAACAAATGTATATAAACATGTCCGAACATGAGTCAGCAGTAAGTATACTAATTTTCGGCTCTAAATTTTGGGGTTCAATTCCACGTCATGGAGAGAGCTTAGAAAGCCCACTGCGTAGATTTAAGCTGAAACAAAGAAGCCTTTAAAAAGCTATATTAAATAAACACTCTCAAACATATGTGTACAGACTCACAAGTAATATTACTGAATACTGTACCAAACTTCTTATTGTATCTGTCCTCATTAGTAAACCCTCTACGCTTGATTTATCATCAGAAATAAATCGTGCTCACATAATGTTCGAAGTATAGTGCAGCAAAACAGCCTACATTGAATGTATTACCTTTACCGACACTGCCGAGGCCCATCGGACCAAATTCGTATGTGTGTGTGTGTGTGTTGTCATAAAACAAAGCCACATTAGGCTATCTGCTGAGTCCACTGAGGGGAATCAAACCCCTGATTTAAATTGTAAATTCGAAGACTTTTGCTGTACCAGCGGGGGACGACCGAACTCGTAACCATTTCTACTCATTACAGTTTATATACTGGTAATTTTAACGTATTAACTGTATCTTCATAAAAGTTGGTAGACTTGTAGTAAACATTACAATACTTTTGCACATTAAAAGTCAGATTTCTTAATGAAATATTTTTATTAATATTTGTTCGTGAATTGTCTATTATTTTTAACTAGTACGAGAGTAAAGTGATTTTCATTCTGAGATTTAAAATTTAAAACCTCTTAATCACGAGGTTTCAAAGTACGTACCATGAAAGTTTCAACTGTTAAACATATCTTATAAATGTTCTGTGTTCATTTTACTTGCAACTCCTAAAGTTAAACCCACTGTAAATAAAGTTAACATCACGGACCGTCTCAGCGTACGTTTCAACCCATCGTTGCACACGGTACCTGTACGCAACACCCACGATAGCAAGAACGCGCGTGCAAAACAGAAAAGTGTCATTCGTAAATGCCCTTGCTTCAAGAACACAATATTGGACTAAGCGACTTATGTTTTCTACAACACTTGCAAAAGAAGCTTCCAAAGATAATAAAATTGCTATTAGATTGTGTGAAAACATTTATTATATGGTTCAAAGCTGTGCTGGTCTGACAAACATTGTAGGTTCTGAGCATCGCCAATCCATTTACATTGCAGGTGTTTCAGTGCTACTTCCCGTCTAGTTGAAGTTTGTCAAACTTAGCAACATATGTGCACAGTGTTATTTGGGCACATACTTATCAAGATTACCACCTCTAAGTTTTAAAATTGTAAAGTTGTGAATGTGGCATAATGTGGTTTTAAATTTATCTCAGTTTAGACAAGTACAATAACACAAAAGCAGTAGGTACAACTATGTATTGGCCTACCAAAGCTGGCTATTTCGACTGCCGTATGTTACATGTTTACAAATATACATATTACTATTTACTCATAAATGTTTAAATTTTGGTTACATTTCCTAAAACATAGAAAGTAAATGAGAAATACATCGAAAAACATTGATTTCGTGTACGTACCCGTGTTACGAAGTTCTGCACTCAGGCATAGGTACTATACTACGCCTTATTTAGACTTGCGAGTGGGGTGTGTAAAGATAATAATTTTCTATAGGCTTCAAACAATACCTCTTGAAAAATAAAGAAAATTACAGTATTAGTATCCTCAAAATCTATGTAATTTAGTAAGGTCTCTAAGTGTGTGTGGGTTGAAGAAAATCCAACTCCTATTCAGACCAATGACTTATTAATCACATATATACAGTTTCAGAAAAAATACTTTCTTTCGTCTTTATAAGTGTATAAACAACCATCAGAATTACACATAGGAGAAAATTCTCTTTCTTTTGGTTATAAACTTGAGCTACTTTGTAGTACGTGGTACTAGTTAAGAACTTTCAAGTAATTGGTTTGAAGGGTGGAGCCACTCTGGTAGATTTGCTAAATATATTGATATCTCAGCAAATTATAGAAATGGGGGTTCGTATTTTATATTTAGCTTGTCTATATCTCAAATTCGAGTTTATAATTCGTTATATACTTGTACATGTTGTATGGTTGGCGTAATAAATTATAAACCGAGCAATAAGACAATTGTACATGTTATAGTGACACACAAAAAGTGATACTTAACATTTTTTCTTTACATTTCCTTTTAAATTAGGAAATTAAAACATATATAATTTTAAAATTTAAATTATAAATTACGTTTCGATACCAATTTTATTGACGTAAGCAGTAAAAATGTTATTTACTAAAAATTTTGAAAATAATGCTCCAAACATCGTGAGATGTGCACTTTAACCAACAGGGACGGAGCAGTTGTGTGGTAATACAGAAAAGATTACTGAATTCATGAACCACATGAACAGACAACACATAACGATACAACTTACAATGAAGATAGAAGAAGATAATAAATTCCCATTTAAAGCACGTAACTCATATATCACAGGAAATTTACAGATTTGGGTAAATGCCTTAACTGTAACTCGAACCACCCAATGTAAATACAGGCATTACAAACTGCCTACTTCCCAAAATAACCAAAATTTCAAATATCTAAGAAACTGTTAAGATACAGAGATTCTGTAAACAGCATGTATTCAGAACAGTATTCAGAAGTTATAACGCAGTGGTATCACAATTAACGTACATAGAATTACCTAAAGGCTCAATAGAAAGGAGAAATATCAATTATAACATACCAGCTGAATTTGTATTCTGATACATACAAGACTCGGTAATATCGACTGACTTCCAATAGTCTGATATGCCAAAAAATAAGACCATATGATAAATTGAATTTTCTATATCCAGTACACCCAGTTAATCTAGCTTGCCAGATTTCTATCTCGAAAAACGTTCAATGGTTTAGTCGATTAAAGATCTAAAGATGAAGGACTTCACTCGAGTATATAACGCAACATACTTCCTTTATGAAGACCCACGATCGAATCGTGGACATTACAAGTACAGAAATACAGTTTAGTTTATGAAGTGACACTAATGTCAACTTAATGAAGCATTTATTTGAAGTTAATTTCTTCTAGTAAAGTATAGATGAAAATCTTGTTAAGGTCATTGTTTCTTGCAGAATAATACCAAATCACCGATTGTTCCAAGCTAGTCGTATTTTATTGTAACATGTACACAAACAATAAGTAAGACTGGCAGAGTGATAATAAACCGTAATATAGCCACATTAACGACATAGACCAATGGTTCCTTCTAGTAACAAAAACAGTGCATTATTTTAATTATGATTATGGCAATCTACAAGATAGTATCTGTACATTTGGTTTCACTTTGGAAGGACTTTCAAACCTATGCTATCTTACTGATTGTCTTAAAAACTATGGCCAGTCTCAATATTGGGATAAAGTTTGAAAGAATTCTCGGCCATTTTTTTCATTTGTTGTCTTAGTTACAAAAGGCATATAACAATTGAAATAAAGACAGCAAATTTTAATGTTGACGAAAATTTACCTCATGCCTTAGTTTCGGTGTTTTAGATTGGTACATGAAGCAAGACTTGAAAGCACTACAATACTGAAACCTTACCTGTTGCTTTAGCGATGAAACCAATCAATACGGCTGGGATAGCCATCACGATGCATCCCACTGCAGCTACATAGGACATAATCTGAGCGTTGAGCACGTTCTTAGCGGACAAAACCCGTTGGAAGTACACCTGAGAAACATAGCTCAAATACATCGTTTAAAGAGTCTTTGAACTATAAAATAACTATGTTTGGTGAGAAACAAGTGTAACTTCTAAACCGAGTTTCTGAGAAGAGTCCAGAATTATATGTCGTTTTATTTGTTTAGTCCTATTAAAACATTTCGTGATTAAGTGTGACGAGTTATATGATTGTTTCAACTGATAAACTCTTATGGGGCCTTATCAGGATTTGTCTAATACAAAACAAAGACGACAAATTTCCTAGCCAGTGATTGGTTGAACTGTTTTTGTTGTTGTTTTTACTGTACAATAAGGTAACAATTGTTCTTCTAAAAATTTGTTTCTTATTACTTTTTATTACATACACGCGTATAGACCAGTGACCCAAGGGAAAAACAATCAAAGCCTTCTAGACTTGTGTAAAAGATGTAAGAGGGAAAGGCAATGGTCATCCCTGAATACACGAATTCTTATCGAGACCGAAACAGCAACAAAAATTTTTAAAGGTCACTAGTTACTTGATGCAGTTCATGGTGAAAAGAGGTTTTTATGCCACTGACATCAAAAACTGTATCTTAATCTAATATCATATGACCAAATACACACAAATTGTATTAAACCTTCACTGTAAAATCAAAACTTTAAAACATGAGTGATATAAGCGAGTCCAATAACTTATCATATATTTACAAAAGAATGTGACAAAAACTAAGTCGATACCATGGAATTTTGTAAGTAAGCTGTCCAGCACTGTTAACGTGAAAGTATAGCCAGTGGGGCCATAATGTATTGGTTCAACGCTACCACCTACAGGGTCATAACATATTAGTTCAGTGCTACCATTTGCTGCAGGGTGATGAAGTATTGGCTCAACTCGCTGTCGAACTCACCAGTGATATTGTCCTAAATATCACTAAGTTATATATGTTTAACAATATATAGCTATTTGAATCGATTCCTTATGACCATGTTGGCTACTGATCCACAGGACTATATCGTGTTGATCCAACGCGTTCAAAAGACATCATGTGATCGAAAACTATGTTATCTTTGGACTATTCGACAATGCGTTAAACCAATACACTACGGCTCTAGTGAATTCAGATAGCGTAAAGAATTAATAACAGAGATATCTGTTTACGAATTAAAAAGTAACTGAAAAAACCGTTGGCGTAAAATATTTCAAACCAGTTCCAGAAAGATAGGTATGATTTGTTATTACTCTTGCTAAGCGTGTTGGAAACGTCAATTTCCTTATTGATTTATAGACCTGACACTAATTCTGTTTCTTAACTTCTATATATTCCACTGCAACGTATTTAACGTGATTTTTCATGAGGGCAGTTACAATTACCTAACTGCTAAAGTATGCCCCAAAAGATTAATAGCAACCATATATTCACACATATACCACCATCAGATATGAGGACAGTCATAATTATCTACCTGCCAAGGTATGCCTCCAAAGATTAACAACAACCATATGTCCACATTAATACCAGCATCAGACAGTTTCACTGACCCTACAAAGTCAATCGAGCTTAGAGTCCCAACAGCTTCGTGTGAAAGAGTGAACGGGATACACAACCACTGTAAAGAAATAAAATATAACCATCAAACATACATTCCAATGAGATAATCTTGCAACATTTATGATGCAAAAAAAATGTTGAATCGACTTGCAAAAAAAAAACAAATGTTTTTGTGCAAAACATCTAACTCTCAAGAAAATGTCCTCTTTGTTGTACTGGTTTTAAACAGAAAAATACACTGAAAACTATCTATTGATACATTTCTATCCTACATGATGAACTTTGATGATATAAAAAATATAATTAACGCTCAATTTTTCTGAAATGTCATAACCCTACATTCAAAAAATTCCTTTACAATATGCGGTTAGGTTTTAAGCAAGAAACGCCCGCCTCATGAATGGGGCTTCACCACTTCAAATTCAATACTTACTATTACATAAATACCGTCACTTAGAATATGAACAACGCTGTATTCATCACAACTGGTTTATATCACAATTAATAAAGATTCATTGGCATTAAAGTCATTTTCAAACTTTGGTAATCTCGAAAAATAAATCTCCTTTAAGGACATGTATTTTTCTAAATTTTTCTGTCATGAGTCTATTATAAACAAATAGAAACCACCTGCCGTCCAAGCTATATATTTATGTAAACCAGTTAAAACAATTTCTTTACTCACCAAACCAATGAAAATGCAGAACAACTGGATGATGTCAGTGTAAGCAACAGAATACAAGCCACCGAAAAATGTGTATAAAACAGCAATGCAGCAAGATATAATGATGGATATACTGCTTTTTAGTTCGGTAATCACACTAATGGTGGCGCCTAAAAACAGAAAATACACCTAAATATACGCTCTTTAATCAGTTTCGTATGGAAAAACTTCAAAACGTAATTTTGTTAAATGTTTTCCTATAAGTTTCTGCAAACTCTTTCAAACCATGAATGGTAACAATTATCTCGTACTATCTGTGTAAAAACTACTGGTTTGAGTTGATAAAAATTTTATGTAGGGAGCGTATACTAAATAAAAAAAAAACATAAACAAACGCAAAATTAAAGAAGCCTTACTTATACAACAACTCAAAATAAATCAATACAAAGGAACACCTTTATACCTATATTAATAAATATATCCAACATCTAAGCACGCCATCTACATTCCTATACTCAGTTACATAAACCACCTTCAAACATATGGTCAGCTATCGGTCAGTTGCCTCTTTCTTTCTTTGTGAACCTGACGATGACCGAAGAAGGTCGAAACGTTGTTCGCTCCTCTACATAAAAAAAATTTTCTCAACCCAAACCAGTCGGTTTAACATATATATGTCTCTACAAGTGGGTTTTCTCGTCATCACTGATAACACTGCACAACAATATTTATGAAAAGTTTTGCTTCCTGAAAAGTTTTTGCTGATTGTGACAGGTGCCTGGTGGGTATGCACAAATATAGTTTTGATTTTGCTTCATCACGTAGAAACTCTGAGAAATAGACAGTTAACTATTTACCGGCAATAACATATTTAATTGCGTTTGTGTTTCTAATACGCTATTAAGGTCAACATAATTAAAAGTGTTTTGCTCATGATTTTCGTTTGTATTCAATGTCCGGTGCATCACGTTGCAGTGTCCAAAAGTAGTCAGCAAGCATTGACGGATTCCAGTTGCCCTGATATCGTTTTTTAATTGTAGCAATGTCCTGGTGAACATGACAAAACTGAAAATTTCGATGAAACGGTACGTGATGGGCAAATTTGAATCCAAATTTGTTCAAGAAGCAAAAACTTTGTTGTGTAGTGATATTATCTCATAAAATCGTTTACTATAAGGCGAAATGAAAAATGCAAATATTTATACACGTCTCTATACAATTGGTGCTATGAAATTCACGTACCAAGGGCTGCTAGAATAGCTGCTGACCAAAAAATCTCTCCACAAAGGGCGGGAAGAAACAGCAGTCCTCCCATTTTTGACCCGAAGTTTTCCTGTAAAGGATCCAGCATGGTCACATAGCCTTGTGATCGCATCTTTTTGGCAAATACAATACCACCTGAACACAAGTCGATAATTAACGCAAGTTAAAGAAAATTACAACTCAGAAATAATATTCTGTTTAAAGAATATCTAAACTGCTGTCAATTAATTTGTGTACATTACATTATACTTTGTATCTTTTAACACCGAACTTCATAATATTATTAAATACACCTCAGTTTTCGAATTCGCAGTATTCTATAAATAATTCATGTCCAGTGAATATGCTATTAAATAAAAATTATTATTATTCTTTATAAAAACACTAAATAAAATGACTGTATGATTGCAATAATGAAAATATTTTGAAGGTTATAATAGGGCACATTGTACCGAACTGTCTGTAATATATTGAATAACTGTCACTAGATGTCGCTGTTAATTTTGTTAGCTTTATTATGATGATACAGTTACGACAAAAAGTGTTCGTACTCTTGCGTCCCGAGTTTTTTGCTCATAACTTAAAAAGTATCACGATTAGGCTAATGTACGTAAAATATATTATAAATATTGTTCTAACATACATCTACGTAATTTTTTATGTAAATTACACGACAAATAAACTGTTTATAAACAAATAACCAAAAATAGGATGAGCAGAAAGAGTTCGTACATTTCAGAACGTGTGAAAAAACTGATAGTCCCGTACAAATTTTGTTTAGTTTGGCGAATAAACTACATTATACCATTCCAAAACTAGACACTGGGTTTATAATTATTGGAATTTAGCTCGCAAAAAATTTACTTCCGGCAATTTAGCGCCGTATCCGTCGTTATCTTCTTGGTCATCATGGCGAACAGGAAACAACTATCCAGTGATTTAAAAAAACAAATTATTGTAAAATACAAGTCTTGTATGTCTCTTTTCGGTATTGCTACACAACTTAATGTGCCGAAATGTACTGTTCAAAAGATAATTGCCAAGTTTAAGCTTACATGATCAACTGCTAACCTCCCTCGTTCCGGACGCGCCACCAAAATTCCAGAGAGAACCAAGAGGAAGGTTCTCAAAAAAGTTAGTAGAAACCATCGTTTAACACCTAATGACATACAGAAACTGGTAAGGGAAACTGAGGTTGAAGTAAGCACCTCTACAGCTACGAACATGTAACGCTCTTCTGGGTTCAAAGCATGCCGTCCTCGTAGAACTCCATATTTAAAGCTTGTATATTTAGAAGCACGATTGAGGTGTGCAAGAAAGCATGTAGATAAACCCTTTGCCTATTGGAAGAGTATTCTTTGGTCAGACGAGACTAAAATCGAGCTTTTTGGCCACAATGCTATTCGCAATATTTTCCGTAAGAAGGGGGAATGAAATCTTCCAAAGAACACCGTCCCTACAGTTAAACACGGAGGTTGCTTGATCATACTATGGAGCTCCTTCAGCTCTTCTGGTGTAGGCAGTCTTCACCGCGTCAACGGAATCATGAAAAAAAAAAAAAAAGTACGTTGATATATTAGGCACTTATATCAAGAATGATGTTCCAAACTTGCGGCTTGGCGTCGTTGAATCTTCCAACACGACAATGACCCTAAGCACACATCGAAATATGTGCAGAGGAATCATATAAGCGTTCTGAAGTGGCCATCGCAGTCACCCGATCTCAACCCAATTAAAAACGTTTGGCATGAGTTGAAGACCAGGGTTCATCAGCGTCATCCGAAAAACTTGCAAGAGTTGGAGGCCTTCTGTAAAGAAAATGGAAGATAATACCAGTCGAGTACTGTCAAACAATCATGGAGGGCTATGAGGAGAGATTGCGCCAAGTAATTCACCTGAAAGGCTACAGAACTGACGATTAAAGTAGACGCACGGACACTTTCTGCCCCTCTTATGTTTGGTTATTTGTTTATAAACAGTTTATTTGTCGTTTAATTTACATAAAAATTTATGTAGATGTGTGTTTGTATAATATTTATAATATGTTATACTTTCATTACCCTAATCATGATACTTTTTATGTTATGAGGAAACAACTAGTCACGAAGCAGGGGTACGAACACTTTCTGTCGTAACTGCATATAAACAATATTTTGCAAACTTACGGTGTATCATTGTCACAATATATCGCTAAATATACTACTTTTTTTTTCTTAAAAATCAAATATTTGGGAGATAATACGTTGAACAAAACTATCAAAACTTAAATACTTTCTGATAGTGAATGTAAACCTTGAAAGGTGAGAAAAAAAGTTTGGTGTTTAGTATTATATTAGTACTCTAAAACTAAAACTAGTACTTCAAACTTGATCTGACAGCGCCCTCTTCCAGCCCATATCTTTGTTTCTTACTATTCTCAAGTTTAATCACGTTAAGAACTGAATGTAAAATAAAAACACGTGATTGAATGTTACAATATTAAAATGAAGGATCAACTAGATGGTCACGAAGTTAGTAACGTGTGATTTCTCAGGACTTGACACTCACCTATAAGGAGGCTAAGAGCATAGCCAAAAGGAGCCTGGCACCACACCAAACCATTACTATATATGGCTTCCGCTGTTCCGTTAATATATCCACCTCCCACCCAAGTAGCTGATAAAAAAACAGCAAAGAAACAAGAGTATAAGGTAAAATTTGAAACTGTTTCCTTTATAGAAACATTTATCTTGCATAAAGCAAGTTCAGAGATTTTTCTAAAGCATATGAAGTTAACAAAATTTAGTGCAAAAGGAAATTCATACTCGATATTGTATTCTGTACACCAGTTTCCTATTCATCTTGACTTGAGAGGTTATTAACATCATGGTTAAATCAGTTATTGGTTTGTTTTTAATTTGCGCAAAACTACGCGAGAGCTATCTACATTAGTCGTCCCTAATTTAGTAGTATAAGACTAGAGGGAAGGCAGCTAGTCATCACCATCCACCGCCAACTGTTGGGCTACTCTTTTACCAACGAATAGTGGGATTGACCGTAACTTTATAATGCCCTCACGGTTAAAAGGGCGAGAATGTTTGGTGTCACGGGCATTCGAACCCGTGACCCTCGGATTGCAAGTCGAGTGCCTTAACCACCTGGCCATGCCGGGCCATAAATCAAATATAAATCATGCTTATGAAATGTATCAATGTATGATAGTCATTAACGCTATCAATTAAATGTGTTATTATTTCCCTATGAGCCCGGCATGGCCAAGCGCGTAAGACGTGCGACTCGTAATCCGAGGGTCGCGGGTTCGTGCCCGCGTCGCGCCAAACATGCTCGCCCTCCCAGCCGTGAGGGTGTTATAATGTGACGGTCAATCCCACTATTCGTTGGTAAAAGAGTAGCCCAACAGTTGGCGGTGGGTGGTGATGAGTAGCTGCCTTCTCTCTAGTCTTACACTGCTAAATTAGGGACGGCTAGCACAGATAGCCCTCGGGTAGCTTTGTGCGAAATTCAAAAACAACAACAATTATTTCCCTAAAAATGGGACCGAGTACCGCCTGGATGGAGTCACCTGTTTTAACCACAGTAGTGTGTTGTCTTTTAGTCAGTCAATAGGCATTAAAATGACGTCACATGTAGGACGCTTAACATCATTGCAACTCGCACAGTCGTGATGTCAGGAAAACGTGCGCATTCTATGAATCATGAGAAGAAGTATGCATTCTGTATACTACAATACAGCGTGATATGTGAACTTAAAGAGCAATAAATAAAAATATTTGTCATACTCAATGTTGGTTGAATCTACTCTTGAAAGAGAACACTCTCGGGGTACGCTGAAAAAGTTAATCTAGTACATGTTTGTTATTGTATCTATCAAAGAAGATAACATATGCAATTATTGAGTGCTATTAAGATTAAAATGTGTTAATTGTTGTAAACTATTAATGAGGTTAATATGCATCAGTCATTGGATGCTAATAAAGAGGTCAATGTGTTAGTTGCAAGAAACAATAAATACAGGTTAATAAATGCTCTAGTTAATGATCTAGAAAGATGTTAATATATGTTAATGGTTAGATCTATAAAACAGTTAAAATATGTCAATAAAGAGGTTAATATTGTTTGGAATTAAGCACAAAGCTACACAATGGGCTCTCTATGCATTGCTCATCACGAGCATCGAAACCCTGTTCCTAGAGTCGTACGTCCGTAGACATACTGCAGACCCACTGGGGAACAGAAAATGTTAATATATGATAGTTATTTAGATCTATGACGGTATTCATAATCGACAGTTATTGAACATTATCAATTCATTGATGGCTAATTTGGCAAATTATGTGCTTACAACTTTTGTATAAGTCACACTGCATACCAACATGGCTAAATTTTGGTAAAGCATTTTATAATAACTTATTACAATACTTTTTTCCACACAAACATTATAAGTTTATTACTTAAAAAACATAATAAAAACATACTGATCATAAATTTATTCATTTAATATCTCGGTAAGAGATGAAATAAATTACCGATCGATAACAAGCGAATATTATTAAAGAGGTTAATTTATATTAAATGTCTCAATAAGTACATAGAATTAATACGTATTATTTATCACATATTATACGTTAAATATTATCATATAATGATATTAAATATGTCAGCATAAAAGAACTAAACAATAAATCAGTGTTAGAAATCAATGTAAACAGTCGTAGGTTAAAGTACAGTGTAACAATATCACCGCCCGGTATGGCCAGGTGGTTAAGGCGTTCGATTCGTAATCCGAGGGTCGCGGGTTCGCGCCCACGTCGAGTTAAACATGCTCGCCATTTTAGCCGTAAGAGCATTATAAAGTCACGGTCAATCCCCAATTCGTTGGTAAAAGAGTAGCCCAAGAGTTGGTGGTGGGTGGTGATGACTAGCTGCCTTCCCTCTAGTCTTACACTGCTGAATTAGGGACGGCTAGCGCAGACAGCCCTAGAGAAGCTTTGCGCAAAATTAACAAAAAAACATCATGGGATAGCTAATTAATGCTATTTAAAATAACGATGTATTAATGTCACTAAACATTGCTGTTTAAGATATTAAAATACGAAAAACCACTTGAAGTTAGAGAAGGTATCAATATATGAAATCCATTCACTCTATTCAGGATATCAACACATGGAAACTAATGGCGGTATCGAAGATGCATGCATGTGGAAACGTCTTCCAATGCCACAGCAGCATAACCGCGGACTTACAACACTAGAAACTGGGTTTCGATACCCGTGGTGGGCAGAACACAGCCAGCTCATTGTATAGCTTTTTGCTGAATTACAAATAAGCAAAGCAAATGGAAACAGTTAGGCACTACAGAAGGTAAGCGATGTACGAAAACCTTTTACACGGTTGAAGATATTACATTATTAAAGATTTTGTTTATAAAAATCACTGAATAATATTGAAGGTTTTAATATATTATTGAAAGTTTTTATATTGGAATAATAACTGGAGCTTTCAAGGTGTCGATGTGTGAGAAACATTCATTGTTATGTAGGTGTCGATAAGTGGAAAACATTGAGTGTTACTGTAGGTGTTGATGCGGAAAACGTTGGAGCTGTTAAAGGTGTTGTTATATTATACTGTTGCGTTAAAGCAAAGCTACGTAATGGGTTATCTGCACTTTGTCCACCTCGGGGGAATCAATTGTTTGTTTTTTGAATTTCGCACAAAGCTACTCGAGGGCTATCTGTGCTAGCTGTCCCTAATTTAGGAGTGTAAGACTAGAGGGAAGGCAGCTAGTCATCACCACCTACCGCCAACTCTTGGGCTACTCTTTTACCAACGAATAGTAGGATTGTACGTCACATTATAACGCCCCCATGGCTGAAAGGGCGAGCATGTTTGGCGCGAAGGGGATGCGAACCCGCGACCCTCAGATTACGAGTCGCACGCCTTAACACGCTTGGCCATGCCGGGCCCTTCGGAGGATCAAACCCCGGATTTTGTTCTTTAAAGTCCATTAACGTCCTGCTGACTTATCTGAGTACTCGATAAATAAAAATCATCAAAATAATCTAAAATTACAGAATGTGAAAACCATTAGAAACTTCTCGAATGCTAATAAACTAGAACATTGGATTATGATTGTACTTATAAATTAATACATTTTATAGAACATTTGAAAATATGGTTGTAAGTTGTATACTTTACCAAATATATGAAGGACTTATTTATGTGTATATTTATTTACTTATTTTTGGATCTGTGTACCTAAAGGTATAGTTTTTATACAACACGTACCTGTCATTGTTAGAACTCCTACAACAAACCCAATATTTCTGCCTGCCAACATGATCTCTTCAGATTCTGATTGGCCAGAACAGGTCTTCTTCTTCCGACTCGCCCATATTCCCACAATGAGAATAATAACGTAAAAAATACCAATGGAAATCACACCAGGTATACTGACGGCCATCTTGACGCGCACTTCAAACAGTGATGTGGGTTTCGCTGTAACTTGTGTGCTACCTTAAAAAAAAACGGTTTCTTTATTTTAGAAGCATAAAATAAAACCAGTTTTTTTAGCATGAGTATTATATTGTGGGACTTTAATGAGGCAAATAATATTGCGAATTTTATGGAGATTTCTTAACAGAAGATGTAAAAATAAAAATGTCTTATTCTAAGTTACAATTATTTTCTAGATTGACGACTCTCGTACATAATTCTTATTATTGCTAAGATACAGCAGTATATCACTAGGTGGCCATAGAAGTCGACTGTCAATTAAATGTGTCAGCCATAGTTCATATTTCAAATAGTTCAAAATCTAACTATTCTGTCAGACAATTTACGGTTTTTCAAGACATGGTGAGCGTGAGAGCTCTTGACTATATCTGTCTTCGCTATTTAAACGATTACTTACAAGTTAGAGACAGCTACGCGCATATAGCTCACGTGTAGTTATGCGCAACATTCTGAAACTTACAGTTTTCTAGGTCAAAGGTTTTAATGGCCTGGTGGTTAGGGCGATCGACTTGTAATCGGTAGTTTGCGAGTTCGAATCCCCGTCACACCAAATATGTTCTCTCTTTTAGCCGTAAGGGGGTAATATTGTAACGATGCAGTTTAAAATGCAGCTAGATGTTGCGTTAAAGCAAAACTACGTAATGAGTTATCTGCGCTTTGTCCATCTCACCATCCACCGCCAACTCTTTTACCATTATTCATTGATAAAAGAGTTGGCGGTGGATGGTAAGATCCAGCTGCATTTCGATATTAATACCAAACCAGCTCGTCCTTTCAGCTGTAATAACGTTATAATGTCATAGTCAATCCCAGTATTCGTTGGTAAAAGAGTGGCTCATGATTTATTAATGGGTGGTGATAACTAGCTGCCTTCCCCCTCTTCGTACATTACTAAATTAGGGACGGCTACCGCAGATAGCCCTGGTGTAGCTTTGCGCGAAATTTAAAAACAAAAGAAATCATTTGTTCCCATAGTCACAGCTGCACCCCTTTCGTGGGAGACGTGCCCGCAGTTTGCACACCGTGGATGTAAGGTAGAAATAATCTGCAAAAGAAGTCAGTAAAATAAACATTATTTTAAATAAAAGAAATTAAATAATCTACGATATTCAGCAACTGTATGAACAAAGGTGATATTTTACTGTGTGGTACAGTAACACACCTACCAGGATCATCTACGATATTTAGCAACTGTGTGAACAAAGGTGATATTTTACTGTGTAGTACAGTAACGCACAAACCAGGATCATCTACGATATTTAGCAACTTTGTGAACAAAGGTGATATTTTACTGTGTGGTACAGTATCACACCTACCAGGATCATCTACGATATTTAGCAACTGTGTGAACAAAGGTGATATTTTACTGTGTAGTACAGTAACGCACCTACCAGGATCATCTAAGATATTTAGCAACTTTGTGAACAAAGGTGATATTTTACTGTGTAGTACAGTAACACACCTACCAGGATCATCTACGATATTTAGCAACTGTGTGAACAAAGGTGATATTTTACTGTGTAGTACAGTAACACACCTACCAGGATCATCTACGATATTTAGCAACTGTGTGAACAAAGGTTATATGTTACTGTGTAGTACAGTAACACACCTACCAGGATCATCTACGATATTTATCAACTGTGTGAACAAAGGTAATATTTTACTGTGTAGTTCAGTAACACACCTACCAGGATCATCTACGATATTTAGCAACTGTGTGAACAAAGGTGATATTTTTCAGTAGTATTTAAAAAGCGTAGTTTTCCACTGGATTATTACCGTCTTTGAATGCATTACAGAGAAGTATTATAAAATCTTATCACTAGAGAAAACTGACTGTAACACTTACCTCAGACGACCCCTTTTTAATACACCACTAATTATGGTCTTGAAGTTATTTTTGCGGTAAATAATATAATTATTTCAGCTTGTAACCCAAAAACTGTATGTATCCTGAACCAAAGTTTTAAATCAATTAGATGAAACAAGAACCACATAGAAACTAAATTTTAAAGTACACGCCCAGTCAAATTACGCTTTAATCTCTCTCATGTCAGTCACAATATTAACACACACAATATAACTTCCTGTCACGTGACAAGACCATTCCAAGAAATTTTCATCAACTGTCATCAAATTTTCATCAAGGGTAAACCTTACCAATCAGTGAAATTAATATATAGCCTCACTCTTGGAGAGACGTGTGGAATTCCTTTCTTATTTTTCTTACTTCCATTGAATATACAAACGAAAACTAGAGGAAATTGTAATGGGAGTGTAGATAGAAAAAAAATCAATTTCTTTGTTGTTGTTTTTTGCCATTTCACATTCAGGTCAACCAAATAATATTCTGAAAGAGTATGGTGGCATAATATTCATATTTAACTCCACTTCTTCACATACAAAGACAAAGTGTTTTGGTAAGCCCATATGAGGTCATTATCTGAAAAGGTTTGTTCAGTTTGTTGTGAATTTCGCACAAAACTACACGAGGGCTAGCTGCGCTAGCCGTCCCTAATTTAGCGGTGTAAGACATGGGGGGGAAGGCAGCGAGCTAGTCATCACCACCCGCTGCCGAGTCTTGGGCTACTCTTTTACCAACTAATAGTGGGGTTGACTGTCACATTATAACGCCCCCACGGCTAAAAGGGCGAGCATGTTTGGTGTGACGGGGATTCGAACCCACGACCCTCGGATTACGCGTCGAGTGCCTTAACCATCTGCCCATGACGGACCTTTTCTGGAAGTGAGATTCATGAGATATCTGTATGTAAGTTTGTTTGTTTGTTTTGAAATTTCGCACAAAGCTACTCGAGGGCTATCTGTGCTAGCCGTCCCTATTTTAGCAGTGTAAGACTAGAGGGAAGGCAGCTAGTCATCACCACCCACCGCCAACTCTTGGGCTACTCTTTTACCAACGAAAAGTGGGATTGACCGTCACATTATAACGCCCCCACGGCTGGGAGGGCGAGCATGTTTGGCGCGATTCGGGCGCGAACCCGCGACCCTCAGGTTACGAAGCGCACGCCTTAACGCGCTAGGCCATGCCAGGCCATTTTATACACATTTACCCTCAGCTCTCATAATCGTCCCTGTATGTATAACGCCAAGTACATTTACGATATATCCATATAGATCCGAGCCCTGCATGTTCCGGTGGTAAAGTCACTGGACTCCTAATTCGAGAGTCGCTGTTTCGGATATCCGTCACACCAAACATGCTCACCCTTTCAGCCGTGAGGGAGTTATAATGTGACGGTCAATCCCACTTTTTGATGGTAAAAGAGTAGCCAGAGAGTTGGTGGCGGGTGGTGATGACTAGCTGCCTTCCCTCTAGTCTTACACTGCTAAATTAAGGACGATTAGTGTAAATAGCCTTCATGTAGCTTTGCGCGATATTCAAAACAAACCAAGCCGTATAGATCCCTAATTATTAATTATCTAAATATTAAACATAATTGTTTAAAATGTTTAAGTACGAATTGTTTATGGAGACACACTGGTTCTTAGTTAACTATGCAGAATTTTCATACTAATTAAAACAAAGGTTAAACTGTTAGAGAGAGTAATAAAATTATAAATAGTGCGTGAACTGAAAAATGATTCGGCTGAATCATGCAGCATTCAGGGTTAGTATCTGTTTAAAGTAAACCAACCGTAATTCATACATTATTAGCTTTTGTAAATTGTTAACTCGTTTCTGTAAAAAATACAGTATAAATAATTCATACCCTTCTTCAATAGACACATATAGTATACTGACATAAAAATAATACGTTCTTAAATCGTACAATTTATACACAATAGATCTTGCGCCATGCAACTCAACGGGTCGCGTGATTACCACAACCGACCTAGTGTCTCTGTTGAATGGCACATATCGGAACTACAATTGGACATAGTATTGCATTAAGTAAGTAGTGGGCCCGGAATGGCTAGATGATTAAGGCGCTCGGCTTGTAATCTGAAGGTCGCGGGTTCGAATGCCCGTCACACGAAATATGCTTGCCCTTCTAGCCGTGAAGGGTGTTATAAATTGACAGTAAATCATACTATTTGTTGGTAAAAGAGTAGCCCAAGAGTTGGCGGTGGGTAGTGATAACTAGCTGCCTTTCCTCTAGTCTTACACTGCTAAATTGGGGACGATTAGCGCAGGTAGCTATTGTGTAGCTTTGCGCGAAATTAAAAAACAAATAAACAAGTCGGTAGTGTGATAACACCGAAAACAGATGGTGTATGTCAAATGTTACCAAACTTTTTTCACAGGGGGCCAGATTACCTGGGGAATGAGAATCGCGGGCCACATGATCATTATGTTCAATACTCATAAGGTAGAACGAAAGCTCTCTGTAAAAGACTTAACACTAAGTTTAGGATGCTACATTAGCCATGTGGGAGTAGCATACAATACACACATATAATAAAAAACAAACAGAAATGCAACCAACATTTTTTATTTACCAAAAGGTTATCAAAGAAGGTGACATTAGCAAAAGTAATTGTCACATCGCACATAGTGAGTACATATCTGAATTTCACTAAGCCGCAAAGAATTTAGTGAGATTTATGAAATTGGCGTTTGGCTTTCAAAATATCTTCAATGTTCGGTTTTGAATTGCTGCATCCAATCATTAGAATTGCTTTCAAATGTTTATCAGTCAACCTTGATCGATGTACCGACTTCACATACTTCATTTTTTGAAAATGCTTGTTTATAGACATAAGTTGTTCCGAACACTGATGCCATACCAGATGTGAACTGCTTCAGCTTTGGAAAATCATCTTCAGGTATGCAGCTGTAAAATGCAAAAAGTTGCGCCTCTCTGTGTTTTGCTTTCAACAAGTCATTTCCTTGCAAATCGATGACCTCCAGCTGAAGTTCCACTGGCATGTCATCAATGACACAATCAAAAAGATTCTGAAAAAGGAGAATGTCACTTTGGATTCTGTCGAGATCCGAAAATCTCTCTAAAAATGCTTATTTAAATCACCAATAATCATTTTTTGAAACTCCAGGTTGACATCTTCTGTGATTCCAGCATGAAACTCATTGAAACACTGAAAATGAGAGAGGTTTCCTCCTTCCAAATGTGCTTCAAACAATGACAGCTTTCTCCAAAATCCTTTAATGATTCTATACAGATCACAGACAAAGTTATTCTCCCCCCTGAAGTTTCAAGTTCAATTCATTCATGTGGGATGCGATGTTAACCAAAAATGACAACTTTGACAACCAGGTTGGATCCGACAGAAGTGGATCGGCTCTCTATTTCTCGATAAGAAATATATCTATTTCTCTTCTCAGCTTATAAAAACTAGACAAGACTTTACTTCAGTTGAGCCACCTCACCACCGTGTGATAAGGCATGTCACAAAAATCTGAATCAATTTCTTCAAGAAACGCCTTGAACTGGCGATGATACTGCAGAAATGACTAGTTTCAGTACGCAAGAAATATCCAAGTATTTTCCATAAAGTGCTTGCTGATGTATGATGCAGTGTATGAACAGAGCGCTTGGGAGTTAAAGATCTACCAACTGTTTCCTGATCAGCCCCACCTTCTTTATTCCAGCCATGTTTTTTTCCTCAATCAACTGTTACACCTCTAAGCTGATTCCACTGAAGGTTATAGTCTTGCAAAGTTTTATGCACCTCCATGAAAATGTCTTCTCCAGTTGTTCTTCCGTGCATGCTGCAAACTGATGCCAACTCTTCCGTGATCTGATAGTCCAAATTAACTCCACGAATGAACACGAGAAGTTGTGACGTACTCGAGAGATCAGTAGACTCGTCCAGTGCTAGAAAATACCATAGGAAGTTTCTTGCTTTTTGGCGTATCTGTAATGCGATGTTCTCCCCAAGTTCTTCTGCTCTCCGTGGAACTGAAGTTGCTGAAAGGCTGATACTTTCAAAGAAATTGGTTTTTTCAGGACACAGCTCATTTGCTGCTTCCATCATAAACTCTTTGACGAAGTTGCCGTCAGTAAAAGGTTTTCCTCGCTCTGCCATCCTATGCACTATTTTGTAACTTGTACAAGTAACAGATTCATTTTCAGCAAACTTTCTCGTGAAGAGATTATTTTGAGATTCAAAAATACGTTTCATGGATTCAAATTTCTCAGAACGGAACTTTCCTGAAAATTTCAAATATGTTGATAGATGTTTTGTTTCATAAGATTGTACTCTTTCAAAACGGCAACACTTTCGGTGGATATCACACAAGTAGCTTTCTTGTTTCCACAAAGAAGTGCTTTTCTCCCCATTCTTCACGACACTCAGAGTCCACTTTTCTTCTTTTAAAAGTAGCCATAACGATGGGTGAAAAAAACAGGATCCGAAAATGAAAAACACAGAACGCTGTGAGAAAAGTATTGTACTGGTCCAAGAACGCACAAACAAAATACATTGAAACGTATGTACGTTTGCCACGACACTTACCTAAGAAAGAGTTACGAAAAGCGCATAACCCGACTAATAAGAGAAATGAGCTTGCTGAAGCGGTAACCCTATGCCGCTGAATTTACAAGATGAGTTGAGAGGACGAGGGTTAAGTCTGTACATGTTTTCGAAATCCTAATGCTTTCATAGGTACGTGCCTTAGTATGAATAAACGGGTACCAAGGACGAAAGAAGAATTTTCCTATTGGTTAAAAATGCGCGTGCCAGCCTTGTTTCTTTTTATCATAACGTCTTGTGTTTGCCAGCTTAAAGCGACCATCGGTGTGATTTATTTTGTTATGACAGTCGGACATTTGATGAAATGTCACTTTTTATTTCCAAGCGGCTAGCTGCTGGCGGGCCGGACAAAATGACCTCGAGGGCCGTATCCGGCCCGCGAGCTGTAGTTTGGTGACCCCTGGTGTATATGAATAATACGTAACATCATTTTCTGGCGCAGAATATTCATACAGACATATCGTAAACATGTGTACAGATAAAGGATTTGAATTTTCAAGACAATGTTATCCCTTGTATTTAATCACACTGTAAAACAAAGGAATATAGATCAAATCGGGGCACCAGAACCAATAAGAAAGAGACTTATGACAAGTCGTACTCCAGCCATGGTAATCAAAATGCGGTGTCTTATAACAAGGTAAGAAAGAACCTACGAACAATACGACCAATGGTAAAATCCGCTTATATACTTCGGGCAATAGCACTTAACACATTAATGAAGAATGTATCTCAGAACGGCTGGTATAGGTATTAACACTTACTGAAAAGGAGAGAATGACGTTTCGACCTTCCTGGGTCATCTCAGCCGTTCTGAGATACATTTTTATTTCGAGCGTGTTTCTCGTCATCAAGAATAACGAAGAATATCCGTCTGGAAAAGTGAAACTACTAACATGTACACAAGTTTCTTTATGACATATCTGTCGTATCAGATGTGCTTCTGGAGAATGAAACGGGTGTACATGATATTCCATACTGCAGTATGAAAATATTGGACACACGTCTACGGATTTGGGCTGGAAAACTATCGTCGTCATAAATTATATTGATTATGAAAACCTTGCAGGAATTAATGGAGTGGCTGGGCGTGGTAGATTTTTTTACAATGGAAACTACGCAACAGGACTGTTGTCAAGATGCATGGTCGTCAGATGGAGAATGACTGGTGTGACAACATGAGATGGAATGACGTTCTGAGGTCTCGAAATCTTATTGAAGCTTTGTGTATGGTATTGCTTAGCCTTATAATCGTAACAGTTGGTGTCTTCAGATATCAGTAGTTTAAAGAAATGAAACGTAATAATTTTTGGTAGTCAAACTTATCTATGTATAACGTCTGTGTGGTGATATAAAGAGGCTAATGGTGAAATTCACGGCTATACAATGAAAATTGTAATTAGCTCAAGTCCCACTGAGTATTCTTGGACATACTTTCACTGCCTCATTGGTTCATGACTTAATTAGTTTCGGTCTCTATATTCTGCGTCGTCTACTCCTCTTTCAAGCACTAATAAAGTAAATTATAAATAAATTTGATAACTCCACTGATCTTCGTTCTGTTAAAGTAAATCGTCGCCATAACATCTATACAAACGTTGGCAAAATGTTCACTTTTTTTTTTAACCTTTGCTCGAGGATTTCTGTCTTCCAAGAAAGATCCCCATCTCTGATTGCCCAGCGTTAAATCTGAGGGCTTAACATCAGGTTTCGATACTTCCGGAAAAAATATTTTTGCTTAACAGGAAACCTAGAAAATGCATGTTTGTCGACAAGTTCGCTGGTCATAAGAATTCCATCAAACATATTCTATTGGTTTACCACGTAGTTCAACCATTCCAGTTTCTTATGTATAGTTATAACACTATGAAACAAAATGTTTACTTTTCCTTGTTCCTGGTCAGAAAGTGTTATTTCCCAATTGCTTGTGCCTAAAGTAAATGAAAAAAGACCTATTTCTTTCTCTTCAAACTTTGCTTTTGCAACCTGGATAATGAAATTTTCAAATTTAGCCATTTTCCAGAACATTCCAGATAGATTCAGTGCTGAATAGCTGATAGAAAATTTTATCGAACTTACAACAATTTTCAAGAACTTTCTAGAAAGTTGCAGAACTTACGAGAATTTTCTAGAACTTTCCATGGTAATATACTTACAGGAGCTCACCACTCACCACTTCAGTTTAATTTTAGCTGCTTAAGTGAACACATAGACCTATCTGATTTTATCAGAGATGGCATCGAAAAGATGCAAGCATTGTCCAGACGCATTCCGCTATGCATGTGGCCAACTTATCAGGACAAGAGCGAAAACGTACTCTGTATCCGCATCTGCTAAAATGTGTGAAGTCTACAAGGCATATTTCAGTAGGACAAACCTTTGGCACCTCATTTTACCTGCGAACACTGCAAAAAAAAAAAACTCTAGAAGGTAAGACGGACAATTTTGCTTGCTTGAATAGTAAGATTTTATATTACACAAATTTTAGACATTTTAAAATTTAAATATCTTTCGGTGCACCTCAAAGAGGAATACAACAGCATCAAGACCTTGTTAAAAGCCTTGAAGTATGATGAGTATGGCTGGGAGGTTATCGGAGACTTTAAAATGGTGGCATTCCTGATGGGTCTCCAAGGAGGCTTTACCAGTTTCCCTATTATCTTTGCCTTTGAGAGAGCAGGGACACCGCAGCGCACTACAACAGGAAGCACTGGCCACAACAGACCGAGTTCTCTGTGGGGACACATAATTTCAAGTGTGGGCCACTGGTGGACCTCCAGAAGATGTTGTTTCTACCATTGGGCATAAAATTGTGTCTTATGAAACAATTTTTCACAGCTCTTGATAAGGAGTCTGCATCCTTCAAGTACCTTCGAGACTTCTTTCCTTCGTTGTCTGAGGCAAAGGTCAAAACTAGTGTCTTTGTTGGACCACAAATAAAGAAGAATGCACAGAATTCCCCAAGAATCTCAGTAGAAAAGGAAAAAAAGCTTGGGGCAGCTTTGTCGCAGTAGTTCAGGGCTTTTTGGAAAATCACAAGGCCGAAAATTATTTGGAACTGGTTCAGACTCTGGTGAAGAACTACGGCAAAATGGGATGCAGGACGTCCCTAAAACTCCATATCTTTGACACTCATCTTGAAAAGTTTAAGGGGAACATGGAAGCATACTCAGAGGAGCAAGGCGAGCACTTCTACCAAGATATACTGGACTTTGAACGACGCTACCAAGGAGCGTATAAAGAAAACATGATGGGAGACTATATTTAGGGACTGGTACGTGAAAGTAATTTGTAATACAGTCGCAAATCTCGAAATACTACTCACTTCTAAACATTTTTGTTCATTTTTGTATAACTTTAGCATAAATACACGTAAATCTTAATTTACATGTTGATTTATTCAGACCTTATGTTAATAAAAATGCCCAAATTTGCTCATTTTTACATAGAAAATAGGTTAATTTCTAAATTTCATTATCCAGGTCACAAAAGCAAAGTTTGAAGGGAATAATGGTTATTTTTTGTACTTTTACAACATAAGCAATTAAGAAATAACACATATTATCCAGGAACTAAATTTGTGTTACATAGTGTTATCAGAGAAATATAATCATCCAGAAAATTCTGATAATAAACACACCGTGTATTTTTAGCTTTAAAGTAACATATATATTCGTTAATTTATTAGCAATAAATTTTATTTTAGAAGTATAGATCTTACATGTTCTTATTTTATAAGTATTTATAGTTATTGTTTGAATAGTAATTATTACTTTGATACTTTAGTACTGTCGCTTGTGCCACTTAAAATCTTAGTCTGAAAACATCAGTTATATGTGTCTTTCAGAGGCACGACAAGTGTTTAATTAACATTATGTCGTTCATGATTAATGAGGTATACATATTTACATTATGTTAAGTAATTTTATACTACTGCATTTTAAAACACTTGGTGTTAAGAACTTACCAAAATAATTTGATAAAAGCAATCAGTTTCCTGATGCAGCGGACGATAAGAGTATTGTATCGTGAAGCCGTGACACGATTGTATCGATATATTGTCCAATACGATTCGTGTATTTTTACGAAATTTGGCAAGTTTTCATAAAATATTACAAGTCTTTTGTACACCAACAAATAAAAATTTCTAATAAAGTGTTTTTGCTAAAAGTTAGTATTTTAATATATGGAGTCAAAGCAGTCACTGCTCCCAATGTAAAGCGATTTTATTGTTAAATGTTCAAAATGTTTTTCTCACTTAAAAATTAGCAAATTTCTTTTATGTAATGCCTGAAACCTCTGAAATAAAGTTTCAACTTTGTTTTTTAATATTAATATTTTATCTTCTATGTTCACAACTCTAATTTTATGTCAACTCTAAGTTTGACAAGCTTCGTAACCACCATGAAAAATTCAAAATAAATGATAATTATCCTTATTTTTAACTTCTAGAATTACTTCAAATTGTAGCAGGAAACTACGTTTGCTTATACTAAATAACTTAAAGCTATTAACCTTATACACCTGTTTCCAATTACATTTTATTGTAAAGACTGTCAAACTTTGTAACAAACCGTTGATGAAACTTCTATATCTAGATACGTATAATATTGTATCAGCCCTAGCTTCCTTGCAAAATGCGTAGGAAATATCAGGAGATTATGCACACAGCATCATGTTGTCTTGGCAACTGATTCAACGTGCTACATTCCATGAGTTTACAAGCAAATAAACAATCTATGCTTATTTCGTATGAAGCAACTTTTTCGCGTGTGAAATCTAGGGCATGTGATGCGTGCATTGCATACATAGGTGTCGCCACTGGTTAGAAGGAGATGATGTTATCAATGCTTCCTTTTTTTCTCCTACCACATACTTTTCATAAGATGTAATTAGCATTGGGAAAAACTTACATCACAAGTACTTAGTGTTCTTACAATAAAACAGATGGTAATGGAAGAAAAAATGGAGTCTTCTGAATAATTATTTTTAATTTGTTTACTCCTCGTACTTAAGAGTATCTAATAGTAAACGTAATGTAAAGGTCTCCTGGTGATTCACGAAGAAGTTCATCTATTTGCAACTCTAAAATTTGGAGTTCAATTTCTTGCGGTTGAGAAACTGCAGATAGCCTCTTGTGAACCTTTGTACCAAGAAAACAACAAACAACACAATATAAAGAAATATACTGTCTGTATATGTTTTTTACGATTAAGTATATAACAGTTATAGAAACACACTCGAAACTTAAAAGTCTGTAAAATAGAAGCAAATGTATAAACGTAAAATTATTCTACGAAAGATATATTCAACTATAAATTCACATACTTTATAGAAGTTATATATAACAGCATACAGTTAAATATCCTTATTTTTACGAACTCTAGACACGTAATGTCTTCTTTGTGGTGATATGATAATATTTAATATAATTTCAGAACATTTTATAACCAATTGACTGAACACTAAACCACGTGTCAGTTTCCACTCGATTCGCTAAGTGCCACAGATTGCTGAAATATAATAAATACTCAGACTTTATCAATTGTACTTTTTACAATGATGTCACGGATCTGTCTATTCTAGTGTAGCAGTGAAGATAGCTTAATTGGCCCATAAAAACTAAATACAAATTCAACCAAGTTCACTTGAAGAGAAGACTGGTTTTAAATAAAAGAAAATGAAGGAACTGCAGATCCGACAGAACTGAATTAAGATTTTTTAAATTTAAATATTCATTAATAGAAAATTAACGATTCAGAATTTACACAAAAAGTCGAGCCCGGTATGGTCAAGCGTGTTAAGGGGTTCGATTCGTAATCCGAGGGTCGTGGGTTCGAATCTCGGTCGCATCAAACATGTTCGCGCTTTCAACCGTGGGGATGTTATAATGAGATGGTCAATCCCACTATTCGTTGGTAAAAGAGTAGCCCAAGAGTTGGCGGTGGGTGGTGATGACTAGCTGTCTTTCTTCTAGTCTTACACTGCTAAATTAGGTACGGCTAGCGCAGATAGCCCTCGAGTAGCTTTGCGCGGAAATCAAAAACAAAAAAAAAATTCAAAAAACGGCACTGCAAGTCCCGGCCTACGTTGAACAATTATAAATTTAAATCCAACATCTCTTGAATTATCTCTACATGCCATTCATGTAAAGTAAAATATTTATAGTTAAATTTAGTTTCCGAGGATCAAATCTACATGTTTTGATCTATTAAACTTAGTTGTACTTGTCTTAAAAATGTGCTTTTCGAGTATTAAAGGCCAGATATTTGACTGGTTTAAACAGTTAACTGGTGTTTTAGTGGTCAGCTAATGAAAATTACTTCAAACTAGAAACTTTCTTTTGAATTTGATAAAGTCGTATACAATTGTTGTTATTGAGCGTTTTTATTCTTATTAGATGGAGATGTTGAAATATGCCCTACAAAAGTATGTTTTACATATTTTACTTTCTTTTTGCGAAAAAGTAATTCTTACAAATTAGTAGTTACATTGGGTAAAAAGATAATATGTAATAAAGATATCGCAGTTGTTCCTAATAAATTGATACATCAAAACAAACACCGAAATACGGTTATAAAACATTATTACAGCCTTAGTTCTTACAGCAGCGTTTCCAAAACTTTTGTCACCCATTAATGCCGGATTATTGCGCACCCTTCATTGTTTAAGTGAGTAAAAGAGTGAGTTGATTCACGAGATGTAAAGAACTGATACATATTAAAAGTTTGTATGTGTTGTAGTAATTGATTACTATTTTCAATAACCTATGATTGTTTGTTTTTGAATTTCGCGCAAATCTACACGAGGGCTGTCTGCGCTAGCTGTCCCTAATTTAGCAGTGTAAGTCCAGAGGGAAGGCAGCTAGTCATTACCACCCACCGCCAACTCTTGGGCTGCTCTTTTACCAACGAATAGTGGGATTGACCGTCACATTATAACGCCCCACGGCTGAAAGGGCGAGCATGTTTGGTGCGACCGGGGTTCGAACCCGCAACCCTCGGATTACGAGTCGAACGTCTTTACGCGCTTGGCCATGCCGGGCCCCACTATTATCAACAACAATAATAAACTACTTTCAAACAATATAAGATTATAACTGTTCTGTTCAACTAAACTTCTAAACTACAACAATAACATAAAAGTTTTAATTTATGGATGATAACATTTCTGAAAGGGTGTGGGGTTTTTGTTGTGTGTGTGTTTTAGTAAATATCACAGCACCATATTCTTCTCATTTAGTATAAAATATATTTAGCCAGAACACCCGTCATTGATATGAGACGTTCCAAATCATGGTTTCCATAGTAACCATATCATAAAAATCTGCTCAGCTTCATCTTAATCTGCATTCACACATTTTAGACACGTGCTTCAAGGGCGTTAAGAGAACGTAATGACAAAGGAAGGCTGTGCCGTTTATCTTTAAGAAAATCACGTGCTTCTCGATCACTTAACAGCAAATTTTCTTTTATTTAGCTTCTTAAATCTTTTCTTCTCATGCTTTGTTAGTTTACTTTTCACAGCATCAGCATTCTTTTCCTGTAATTTTCGTTGTTCATTTTATTTGCCACAGCATGGCGGAAAATATGTTTAAACCTTTTTCATAGTTAGGTACAGTAATTTAATTGTAATACTAAAAATGTATTCATTTCACACCTTTTCGAAAGTGTACTGATAATAATTTAGGACATCTAAGTTAGTAAACACCAATAAAACAAAATTATCTATAGATAGCAGTTTTATATTCTGTTGTTGTTGTTTATTTATTCTAATACAGACTGTAGTCAAAATTTTTATAGGTTTTGAATTTCGTGCAAAGCTACTCGATGGCTGTCTGCGCTAGTCGTCCCTAATTCTGCAATGTAAGACTTGAGGGAAGGCAGCTAGTCATCACCACCCACCGCTAACTCTTTGGATACTCTTTTACCAACGAATAGTGTGATTGATCGTGATTTATAACAACCACACGGCTGAAAGGGCGAGTATGTTTGGTATCATGGGAATTCGAATCCGCGACCCTCAGATTACGAATGGAGTGCTCTAACCACCTAGCTGTGTTGGGCCTTTTTTTGAAGGAAAAATAAAGAGAGAGGTACAGTGAAATAAACTGCATACCATTTACTGGTGGATTTTGATGTTTTTCTAAATAATGTACAGATAGATAAACTAAATTGAAAATTAATTTTAGGAGAAAGAAACATGGATCCAGTGAAACATTAAATGACACGGCAAGGCCAGGTGGGTTAAGGCGTTCGACTCGTAATCTGAGCGTCGTGGGTTCAAATCCCCGTCGCACCAAACATGCTCTCCCTTTCACTTGAAGGAGCGTTATAATGTGACAGTGAATCCCACTATTCGTTGGTGAAAAAGTAGCCCAAGAGCTGGCGGTGGGTAGTGATGACTAGCTGCCTTCCCTCTTGTCTTACACTGCTAAATTAGGGACGGCTAGCACAGATAGCCCTCGAGTTGCTTTGTGCAAAATTCCAAAACAAACAAACAAAGGTTTGCGCGAAATTCAAAAAACAAACCAGTTGCATGGTAATTGGATGAATCAGAGAATTTGTAATACATACTTTTAATATTTTTTTAATATAACAGTTTAGATTGACGTGTTGTGGAGAGGATTTTTAAAGAACCCTCTCACATATTTTACCTCATGAGTAAATGTCTAAAACAAAAGTTCCCTTCCTCCTCAAGCGTCGCTTTCATAAACTCTGTCACTCATAAACACCTGAAACCTTTTACTTAAATGTTTATTTAAACAAATAAAACTAGCCTGTGACGTCAGATGTGAAAGTGCATGTTAAATATTCTTAAATTAACTGATCGTGTCTGGTGGCTCATCAGTAATTTTGAGAGATTATATGGCTTATAACAGCCCGTCGTACACAAAAGCAATCATTTGTAGAGAATAATTATTTTAATGTCTAAGATATTTACTAATTCACATCTGACATATTTTAGAACTAACACATAAAGTGAAGAGATTGTTTATTGTTAAGCCTATCTCAATTCATTATTTGGCTGCCATAGTAAATCAAATCTATTTTGAAGAATGCACGCAGTGCTTAGGCCTTTGCAATGGGATGTTACGGTTTGTGTGAAATGAGTTATAGAAAACCTGAAATTATGTAATATAGTATATCAAGCTCCAAAAATTATTTTCGATTTTAATCTAAATGCATGTACTGGAGAATACCGAGTTTGGTGTAGAAATCCTGTTTTGTTTATAAATTCGAAACTAAAGCCGCACTGCAATGCTCTTTGGGCGCGTTTTCTATTGAGCAAAAGCAAAATGGATGATTTGCGTCAGTTCTCATAATAGGCCTAAATATAGGTAAGGTAGTAACAGTTTGTGAAATTCGGCTGAGTCCACGTTGTCAAATGATTAGAGAATAAACCTTTTATCACTTTTTGTTTTTAAGATAATTCATGTATATATTATAGAAGCAAAACAAGTGTACTTGTTTTAGTTTTCGTGAAAATATGTGTTGTCATCACTACTTAAAATATGTGATAAAATTGCAATGAAGTTATTTCAACTGATGTTTCTGAGAGACACTCTCTCTACTCTTAATAAATAAATAACTTGAAAACAAATTCAACACACTCATGGTTGCAATTCTTATCCAGTATTCATTGCATGTTATCAATTTAAAGGCATTTTGTAAATATTGAAAATAACAGAAAAAGATATACAGCTCTTCTGTTCTAAACGTGTATGTAACGCTAGAACGTTACCATCATTACATATACATATAACAACAGGCCGTGTTTTACATGAAGATGTAGTATAGGGTTACGGTTTTAAAACTGTTTAAAATAATATATCGTCACTCTAAATACATTATAATGCAGAAACTTAACCTTATACACAGTTGTGATTAACCCCAACAAACAAGCATTAGGTAACTTAAGAACACTATTTAGGACTTAGTTTCATACGTCACTAGAACATTATATCCAACATAAATGCAATGCTAGAACACTGCTTCGTTGTATATTTACATTATTAAAATTTTACTCTGAACACATGCGTAAGTATTGTAAAAACGACTTTCTTCTCGCATTACTCTCAACACATATGCAACGCTGTACAAGTACACTTGTAATAATAATTTTATACTTTTAATTACAAGTGTTTATTACAGTTTTATATTGTCAGTTAAGAGAAGTATTTATTACAGTTTTACATTATTAGTTAAGAGGAGTATTACAGTTTTACATTGTCAGCTTGATGAAGCGTTTATTACAGTTCTAAGTAATGAATCACATAGTTTTTCCTTAACTATGAATGGAGTTCACGTAATGAATCATACTTTATGGCTATAAAAACACTGATTGAAAAACTGACGATAAAAGAAATAAGCGATATCATTCATTTTATACATAAAATATACAGATCTTTGAGTCATTTAATGGTTTGGTTTGTTTTGAATTTCGCGTAAAGCTACATGAGGACTATCTGCGCTAGCCGTCCCTAATTTAGCAGTGTAAGAGTAGTGGGAAGACAGTTAATCATCACCGCTAACTCTGGGCTACTCTTTTACCAACGAATAGTGGGATTGACTATCACATTATAACGCCCTTTGGCTGAAAGGGCGAGTATGTTTGGTGCGACGGAGATTTAAAACCGCAACCCCAGGATCACGAGTTGAGCGCTTTAACCACCTAGCCATGTTAATAAAGATCTTATACACAAGAAATTAGTTGACTCAAACGAAATTTTATGCGTAAGTAGTTTACCAAAATATGTTTTAAAAGCCGATGAGGTCGGATCTCATTGGTAATTCTGGAGATAGGGATTTTTCAAAATTTTGCGATGTCAGTTTTTAAAAAGTCTCTAACTTAATGTAAAATAATACTACTACATAAATAAAGACTTTAAACAATGAAACTGACGCACAAATGCTGAATGAATTATCATAGGATATATCCTGTTATTTCACAGCAGGAATAATTATACATGTGTAGATACTTTATTTATTATGTAATTTAAAATTAAATTTTAAAACCATGTACACGTTTTAAAAGCTCGAGATATCTGAAACTAAAGAAGAAATATCCGAGCCTAGTACGAAAGGCTTAGCAAACAACAGGAATAATGGTTATCTGTTTGTTTGTTTTGAATTTCGCGCAAAGTTACTCGAGGGCTATCTGAGCTAGCCGTCCCTAATTTAGCAGTGTAAGACTAGAGGGAAGGTAGCTCGTCATCACCACCCACCGCCAACTCTTGGGCTACTCTTTTACCAACGAATAGTAGGATTGACCGTCACATTATAACGCCCCCACGGCTGAAAGGGCGAGCATATGTAGTGCTACCGGGATTCGAGCCCTCGACTTTCGGATTACTAGTCGAACGCCTTAATACGCTTTGCCATGCCGAGCCCATTGTTATCTCTTTGTGACAGACGTAAATAAGATGGATTTCAGAACTATTTGGTTGCTATAAGAACTCAAGCCTGAGCATGTGAAAGTGTTCTGCGGTGCGTTTGTTAAAAATGTAGTCGTAGATGATTTTAGTCTTTGCAATAAAATATAATAACTTAAGTTCTTAAAACAGAGTTACTTTTTATTCTTATTCAGAGATACTTACAACACAGATATTATAATAGTGTCTTTACAGAACTGTCAAACACTTTTAACATTTTCTTTCTGTTTCCATGTTATAATGACATCGTTTTTATGTTGCCCAATAGGGACACGTACAGCATTATATTTTAATACTCGCTGTTGGGCAATAATACGGTGTAGTTGTTACTAAGTTCGTAAGACCGTTAGGAGGGTTGTTTCTCTTTTCAAAACTAAAAAAAAAGAAAATATAATATATAGCTCCTTGCTTTTAGATATGATATCGAAATGTTAATATAGGTTTATGGCAGGTATTAAATCACAGCTGGTTATTAAAGCCATATTATTTGCTAGCAGTTCTGTGCCGTGCATGAAGGACAGGTTTATTATCTTCTGTCGGCCCGGCATGGCCAAGCGTGTTAAGGCGTGCGACTCGTAATCTGAGGGTCGCGGGATCGAATCCCCGTCACACCAAACATGCTCGCCCTTTCAGCCTTGGGGCATTATAATGTTACAGTCAATCCCACTATTCGTTCGTAGAAGAGTAGCCAAAGAGTTGGCGGTGGGTAGTGATGAGTAGCTGCTTTCCCTCGGTCTCCCTGATAATTGGTGCAATACATCTGTTTACGAGGCTTTCTGTAAATTTTGAATTTCATGTTGTAGAGTTTGAAGCAGTGATTAATAAGTTTAGTTTATGGTATTTGTTGTTTTTTTTAAGTAACAAACACGATGTATAACAGTTTATTTTAAGGTATAAAGTTATCTGCCCTTCTTGCAGTTGAAGTAGTAAGTTATTTGTTTAAAATAAAGAGAAGTAGATTTGCTTTCTGACAGCACGATAAAATTAAGTTACAAAACACAGCTAAGCTGCTACAAATATGTCTCCTACAACTGATCGAATATAGCGTATAATTAAACTGAGTCGAACTGGCTTTCCATAACGGAAATACAGCATGTTACGATTTAAAGTTAAGTTGGTTCAGAGTTAAACTAATTCGTATTAGTGTCCTATAACTAACATAGAACATAGGATTAAGTTATTTCAGATTAGATTCTTTCTAATCTAAAGAAAAAACAAAGTAACAAAGTGATTAAATGTTTCCCAGTTTTTCTATTATACCTTAAAGAAACATGTTAACCTGGAATAAGACACTATCGATTTAGGACAGGTATTAAATGTGAAATTTAAAGAAAATAAACTACATTCTTATAAAAATGAATGAATGAATAAATATGTAGTTAGGAATCTATCATCCTTACATACCTACCTTTAAACCCATGGATCTGAGATATTCATCTCAACCACTCTCGACTTTAGAATCAGGTACCAGCATGTCTCTGTGCGAAACGTCTCTGCGACATCCACCAGGACTGTCTCCTGACAGTGGGTAAGGAGGCTCGACGCTCGTTATTGTGAACTGTGCAAGCTCGAGTTTACCATGCACACAAAGCCTAAACCTCTTCGAAATGTAACGATTCACGATAAATGCATAATCTATTATAAAACATCCGAGAAACACGCGTTCAAAATAAAATAATAGATAATAGTTTCAGACTGTCATTGCAGTTGAAATTATTGTTCATTTGAAATTGTTATTTTAAGTTACTTACCCAATATACAACTGATAAACGTCCTTGTAGTAACATCTCAAAAAATGGTCTATTAAAACGTTAGCTAGACCCGGCATGGCCAGGTGGTTAGGGCCCTCGACTCGTAATCCGAGGGTCGCGGGTTCAAATCCCCGTCATACCAAATATGTTCGCCCTTTCAGCTGTGGGGCATTATAATGTTACGGTCAATCTCACTATTCATTGTTAAAATAGTATCACAAGACTTGGGAGTGGGTGGTGATGACTAGCGGCCTTCCCTCTAGTCTTACACTACTAAATTAGGGACGGCTAGCGCAGATAGACCTCGTGTAGCTTTGCGCGAAATTCAAAAACAAACAAAACCTTAGAAATTCTCCATTAATGAGTTTGTGAAAGTGGTCTCACCAGAAATATCAAATCTGAATTCGTTTAGCTGAAGTCAGAAACTTCACCCTTCAGTTACTTACAGTCTTCTAGAAATATATTCACATTCACTTTCTTCTGCGTTTGACACTTGTCTTGATATTTACATCCTCGTATTCTTGTATAGGTACGAACTTCAATAAACAGCAGCTAATTAAAGACATTCTCTTTAGTTTTAGAAGTATTAATTCCCATTAATTAATAAAAAGTATTAATTAATGTGATTGCCCAAGAAGATCAGTAGGGAGGAAATAAAGCTTGGGGCAGCTTTGTTGCACTCCAGGATCTTTTTTATTTGTGGTCCAACGAAGACACCAGCTTTGACCTTTGCCTCAGACAGCTTAGGAAAGGAGTCTCGAAGGTACTTGAAGGCTGCAGACTCCTTATCAAGAGCTGTTAGAAATTGTTTCATAAGACCTAATGGGAACAAACACCTTCTGGAGGTCCAGTAATGGCCCGCACTTGACATTGTGCGTCCCCACGGAGAACTCGGTCTGTTGTAGCCAGTGCTTCCTGTTCTGGTGCGCTGCGGTGTCCCTGCTGTCCCAAAGGCAAAGATAACAGGGAAACTTGGTAAAGTCTCCTTGGAGACCCATCAGGAATGCCACCATTTTGAAGTCTCCGATAACCTCCCATCATGCTTCAAGGCTTCTAGCAAGGTCTTGATGCTGTTGTATTCCTCTTTGAAGTGCACCAAAATATATTTAAATTTTAAAATGTGTAAAATTTGTATAATGTAAACTCTTACTCTTCAAGGAAGCAAAAATTGTCCGTCTTACCTTCTAGAGTTTTCTTGCAGTGTTTGCAAGTAAAATGAAGTGCCCAGTTCTTGTCTTGATCCCCCACAGGCATGTCGAAGTATGCTTTGTAGACTTCATACATTTTAGCAGATGCTGCCACAGAGTACTTTTTCGCTCTTGTCTTGATAAATTGGCCACATATATAGTAGAATGTGTCTGGAGAATGCTTGCAGCTTCTTGATGCCACCTATGATAAAATCATATAGGTCTATGTGTTCACTTAGGCAACTAGAACTAAACTGACGTGGTTAGTTGTGAGCCCCTGTATATATATATTGTTAGGGAAAGTTCTAGAAAAGTCTAGAACGTTTTTGAAAATTTTTGTAAGTTCGAGAAAATTCTCTATCAACTACTCAGCACTGAATCTACCTGGAACGTTCTGGAAAATTGGTAAATTTGAAAATTTCATTACCCAGGTCATAGAAACAAAGTTTGAAGAGAGAAAATAGGCCTTTTCCATTTACTTTAGGCATGAGCAATTGGGAAATAACACCTTTTACCCAGGAACAATAAAAAGTAAAAATGTTGTTACATAATGTTACTAGTAAGTGTTAATTCGAGTTAAACAATGGTTTTGACGGGTGAAATGCATTATTAATAAGTGTTAGTATGATTTTAACAATGGTTTTGACGAGTAAAATGCATTATTAGCAAGTATTATTATGATTTAAACAATGGATTCAACGAGTGAAATACATTATTAATAAGTGTTATTATGATTTGAACAATGGTTTTGACAAGTGAAATGCATAATAAGCAAGTGTTATTGTAATTTAAACATTGGTTTTGACGAGTGGAATGCTTTATTAGTAAGTGTTATTATGATTTAAACAATGGATTCGACCAGTGAAATACATTATTAACAAGTGTTATTATGATTTGAACAATGCATTATTGCATTGCTAATGCATTATTTGTAATTGCTATTATGATTTAAAGATTAGTTTTGACGAGTGAAATATATTATTAGTAAGTGTTATTATAATTTAAACAACGGTTTTGACGAGTGAAATACGTTATTAACAAGAGTTATTATGATTTAAATAATAGATTCAACGAGTAAAATACATTATTAGTAAGTGTTATTATAATTTAAACAATGGTTTTGACGAGTGAAATGCATTATTGGCAAGTGTTATTGCAATTCAAACATTGGTTTTGAAGAGTGGAATGCATTATTAGCAAGTGTTATTATAATTTAAACAATGGTTTTGACGAGTGGAACGCTTTATTAGTAAGTATTATTATGATTTAAACGATGGATTCGATCAGTGAAATAACAAGTGTTATTATGATTTAAACAATGGTTTTCACGAGTGAAATGCATTATTAGTAATTGCTATTATGATTTAAAGATTAGTTTTGACGCGTGAAATGCATTATTAGTAAGTATTATTATAATTTAAAGAATGGTTTTGACGAGTGAAATACATTATTGACAAGTGTTATTATGATTTAAACAATGGATTCAACGAGTGAAATAAATTATTAGTAAGTGTTATTATAATTTAATCAATGGTTTTGACGAGTGAAATGCATTATTAGCAATTGTTAGTATGATTTGAACATTAGTTTTGACGAGTGAAATGCATTATTAGCAAATGTTATTATGATTTAAACAATGGTTTTGACGAGTGAAATGCATCATTAGTAAGTGTTATTATGATTTGAACAATGATTTTGACGAGTGAAATGCATATTAGCAAGTATTATTATAATTTAAACATTGGTTTTGACGAGTGAAATGCATTATTAGCGAGTGTTGTTATGATTTAAACAATGGTTTTGACGAGCGAAATGCATCATCAGTAAGCGTTTTTATAATTTAAACAACGATTTTGAGTGAAATACATTACGTAAAGGCCCCAGTGGCACAGCGGCCTGTCTTCGGACAACGCTAGAAACTGGATATCGATATCCGTGGTAGGGAGATAACAGATAGCCCGCTGTTGAGCTTTGTACTTAATTCCAAACAAACAAATAAGTAAGCATTAAAAAAATTGTAGAATTATTTTAACACAGTCATAGCTAGAAATAGGATAAACTAGCGAGAATTATTTATAACATTGTCCTATTCCACTCTTGTAAATTTGTCAGACGTTTTCATCTGACACACTATCATGATTTAATTAGTTTTTTTATTCAACCTAGACTTTAACGAACGCGTATAAAAATATAGGGCCTGGCATGGCCAAGCGTGTTAAGGCGTGCGACTCGTAATCTGAGGGTCGCGGGTTCGCATCCCCATCACGCCAAACATGCTCGCTCTTTCAGCCGTGGGGGCGTTATAATGTAACGGTCAATCCCACTATTCGTTGGTAAAAGAGTAGCCCAAGAGTTGGCGGTGGGTGGTGATGACGAGCTACCTTCCCTCTAGTCTTACACTGCTAATTTAGGGACGGCTAGCACAGATAGCCCTCGAGTAGCTTTGTGCGAAATTCCAAAACAAACAAACAAACAATATAGCATTAGTGGGTTGTCTCCTCTTTGTCAACACCACAACTAACACTATTAATTACAAATTAATAATCATTTCATAAAACGTCATGATTGAAATATCTTGTTTTTCTTAATACCTGATTTGTTAAAGTTAAAGTTATTTGTTAAAGTTTGCGATGTATTTCATTTAAGCCTAATTAAAACAGTGAATTAGTTAATCAGTAGGTTTTATCTAACTAGCTCGTAAGGCCATCAGATCTTTTTTTCATCCTATTTATTTAGTATGATGTTTAAAAGAGAATGTAATTTAAAAAAAAATAGTCAAGTTGTTATTGGTTTTACAAACCATATTATGAACCCCATCCACGATTTACTAAAAGAGAGAGACATAATTAACGTGAATTCAATAATTATGTTTTTGTTTTGTTTTTTCTAATAGGTCGTTGGAAGTAATTAACTATTACTTCTATTTCAGTGGAAAAAACTTGCTATGTCCCCGGTTGAGCAGCGGAAAGTTCTGTGTTCCATAACTTACATGTAGTTTAGTTGCAGTCACGTGCGTAGTATGGTCTTTGTACCTGCTCATCGATCGTACTGAGAAGAAATGAGACTTGGAGTACCAGACTGGCCGTTCTGGACAAAACTAATCGTTGTGACTATCAGTTGTACGGGATGATTAATCTTTATGTTGGTCCATCTTAAGATGTGCGTTCAATTGTTTAATCACTATAGAAGCTTCAACCGTATGATTTACGTACAAAACGCCCCTGAGAAAGGAACGCTCAGCACAGAACATTCCTTAAAACTGGAAACGAAACGATTACCATAGGTAAGGGGGCGTCTCCAACAGAAGGGTTCAGCAGCTGTGATTGGAAACGTAACAACCACCATAGGTAAGGGGCGTCTCCAACAGAAGGGTTCAGCAGCTGTGACTGGAAACGTAACAATCACCATAGGTAAGGGGGCGTCTCCAACAGAAGAGTTCAGCAGTTGTGACTGGAAACGTAACAATCACCATAGGTAAGGGGGCGTCTCCAACAGAAGAGTTCAGCAGTTGTGACTGGAAACGTAACAATCACCATAGGTAAGGGGGCGTCTCCAACAGACGAGTTCAGCAGCTGTGACTGGAAACGTAACAATCACCATAGGTAATCTAACAGAAGAGTTCTGCAGCTGTGTCTGTGGTAGCTACATCCTCTAAATGTAAATGCCTCAAGTATTGTACCACCAGATTCCGCCACTGTCCCTGGAAGTAACCTTTCAATATCTGGTGATGGTTTACTTCTAGCAACAGTTGTCAAAGAAAAGTCACAAGCTACCACTCGGGTTAGAGAATCAAAATGTTGAACACCTCTGAGAATCAAAATGTTGAACACCTCTGAGTTTCACATCATAGTAAACAAGGCTCTAAAAGTTTCTCTTGCGCTTGCTTCGTGACCAGTTAACTAGTTTTACTGTTTTGATCTATGAAGCTACAAAATAAACTTCTGAACAAATACTTACAAGTGCTTTAGAGAAAGTCTCGAAGTGCGTAGATCATGATAAATTGACATCATTTATCACTGCACAAGAACACTAGATTTTATTGTTGTTGTTAAAAGCAAAATTTAAAAAACCCGGCGGGTTTTGGTATTTCTATTTTGATATTTTCAAAAGCTAGTAAATTGTCATATGTAAATACAATGTAGAACAGGGATGCGGCTTATTGGTTAGCATGTCAGGCTGTGAATACGAAAGCTTGAAACTATCGTAACCAACGCCTTTAACCTGTTCAATGCCGTAGACGAGATAACTCGTCGAAGCCGATCGGTAACACAGTGCCATGGACGAGTTAATTCGTTCTCAATAATGCCAAACTTCAACGTATGATGTCAGCACCATGCATCCATTTGACCTAGTTACAAATTGTTTCACTTTCGATCCAAAATGGCGTCACGAAAAAAGTTACAAAATGAAGAAGTATTAGAGTTGTATTTTGAACTTGGTTCGGAGTTTGAAGATAGCAGTGACGATTCAGAAGATTCGGATTTTGAAGATTCTTTGAAAAATACGGAAATACAACGCTCAGATATTAGTGAAGATGATAATAACTGGCCATCAACCAGCACTGGTAACGGACGATAAAACCAGGGGGTAAACGTAAAATTGCAAGTCGTGGTAAGACCAGTTCCAAGAAAAAGTGCCCTAATGACAATGATTGGAATGCTGAGTCCTTTGCTGCTCCAGTTATAAACCCCTTCTCAGGAAATCATGGTGTTCAGTACGACGATTTGAGCCAAGACTCAAAGCCTTTTCATTGTTTTCAAAAGTTTTTCCCTCCCACAATTGTCAACCATATTGTAACAGAGACCAATAAATACGCAGAAACTATGATGTCCCGCGCTGATTTGAAGGAACCATCTAGAGTAAAATGATGGAAGCCAACTAACCAGAAGGAAATTTATGAATTTGTGTGTCTGATAATGCTAATGAGCATAGCAAGAAAACCAATTATTTCCATGTACTTCAGTACTGACCCTTTGCTTGCTACATCCATATTTAGTCAGTGCATGTCAAAAAAACGGTGTTTTCTTTTTGCTGACAATACCCAGGAAAATATTGTTGGCCAACGACACCACAAGAAAAAGCCCATTATTGACCATTTACGGGAAATATTTAGAACCTCATATGTACTAAACGAACGTATTTGTATTAACGAATCTTTGATACCATGGAAGAGTCGACTGGGATTTCGACAGAATATTCCACCTAAAAGGGCTAGGTTTGGAGTCAAAGGTTTTGAGCTATGTGAAAGTGTAACAGGCTATATATATGTAAAAACGGCTCGTTTGGGTTGAGAAAATGAGCCGTTTTTACATTATATTGTTTTCTACAAGTGGGTTTTCTCGACATTACCGTAACAGGCTATGTTTAGGACTTTTTCATCTATACTGGTGCTACTACACAGTAGAGCACGAAAGAGGGCGGACAGGGCGAACGTGTTGTACGCACATTGATGAAACCATTATTTGGACAAAATTCTAAGCTCTATTTGGATTGTTTTTTTTTACAAGGGTCACTTTAGCGAAGTCATTACTTGATTGTGACACCTATTTGTGTGGGACAGTAATGAAAAATCGAATTGGGATGCCGAAATATTTCACAAATATCCAAAGGAGAGAAATGGAAGTGGCACAAAAAGACAGCATTGGTGTTTTTCACTGGAAGGATAAGAGAGACATTTTCATGTTGAGTACGATACACGACAATACCATGCAAAACACTGGGAAGTTCAATCGTGCTACTGGTGCAGTTATTGTAAAACCAAAATGTCTCATTGATTGCAGTCGTTATATGGGAGGGGTTGACTTACGTGACAGTGTGTTGAATGCTTATCCGAATATGCGCAAGGTTGTCAAGTGGTACAAAAAAGTATTTTTTCACATGATGGATATAGCGGTGTACAGTGCTTTGGTAGTTTACAAATCACTGGGAAACAACCTGTCTCTCCTGGAGTTCAGACTCGGTATCTTCCGTATTCTGGTTGAAGATTACCGCAACCAGCGCTCAAAATCCACCGGAGGCCGGCCTTCCTTGGAAAAAAAAAAAAAAACCTTCTCCTCACATAACGTCACTTCCCAACGCTTATTCCCCAAACAGAAAAGAAAACGTTCCCCACCAGACAGTGTAAAGTGTACTATGACAAATCCACGAGGAGGGAAAGCAAATATGAATGTTCTGATTGCAAAGCGGCTCTTTGTGTTGACCCTGCTTCAAAACATTTCACACGAATGTGAATTATTAAATGTGTCATGTATTTCAATACCCAAAAATGACATTTTGTGCATTATTGTTTCATGTTTTGTACATATTTCTTCATTTTGTGTACTACTATAAGTTTGTCTTAGAGAAATAATAGTATTTTGCTTATTTCCTTTGTTTTAAAAATTACTCAATTTTGCTGCCGTAGCAGCTGAATTACTTGGCAGTCAACAGGTTAAGTGTAATGATGACAGTATGGGTGTTCAAACATTGTGTTAAAATGTATTAATATTTATTTTTCCATGAGCTGCTGTCGGATCCGCGTCGCTCTGTCAAATTGCATTCAAAATTGCAGTTTTACTTCTAAATTAAATGCAGAAAATCTTCACCAAAGAAAAGGCCTGGGATGGCCAGGTGGTTAATGCAGGCACTCGACTCGTAATCTGAGGGTCACGGATTCGATTCCCCGTCACACCAAAGATGCTCGCCATTTCAGCCGTGGGGGCGCTATAAGGTGCGGTCAATTTCACAATCTGTTGGTAAAATCGTATCCCAAGAGTTGGCGGTGGATGGTGATGACTAGCTGCCTTACACTGCCAAATTATGGACGGCTGGCGCAAATAGCCATCGTATAGCTTTGCGCGAAATTACAAACAAACGATAGAAGAACAGTTTGTTTGTTTGTTTGTTGATTTCGCACAAAGCTGGCGCAAATAGCCATCGTATAGCTTAGTGCGGCTGGGAGGGCGAGCATGTTTAACGCGACGAAATTCCGCAAACAAACGATAGAAGAACAGTATATTTTATTTCAAAATGATACTAACAAAATTCAACATTATCCACAACAAACCAGATGTCTTATTAATATACAGAGATAATTACTGTCTACTTTTCCACAGCGTGAGAAACAAAACGCTATCTTAAAGTGTCTTTTAGGCATGTCATATCTACTATATCGTGAAATCCGAACGTTCCGCTAACGCCTATTCTTCACAATTATACGAGTGAAGAGTTTTTCCAAAAATATCTTCAGTCATGAAACGCAGATAGCCCTCAAGTAGCGCGAAACTCAAAACAAAGAAACAACCTTCTCTATCTTCAGGAATGAAAGTTTACACTTGTAAAGACCAATTAAACCTTCTTATATTCCTGGCTAGATTACTATAGAGAATGAGCTGGCAGTATAGAATTACAAATGTAATTAGTTGAATGACCCGAAACCAGGTAGTCCGTATAGAGTTCTGGTTTTAATACTCTTCAGAGTTCCAACAATATCTGCACCTAATACTAACTTATCATATTATATTGTTTCTGATTCCCGTCAGAAAAGAAACAAAAGCGTTGAAGGTTGGCGGTAGAGATGAAACATTTGATGTCTTTTTGTCTGTTCTATTTAAATAATGAAATATGTCTTTTCACATAGATTCTTGAAGTTTTTCATTATTGTTGAAAACTAAAGATAGCTCTTGGAATCAAAGATAAAAATAATTCTAATGTACTTATGGAATAGATTTTAAAATATAATACACTTAATTATGCAGACTAAAAGGGAGTCCACCCATTTCAGTTCAATTTGGAAATCTTGATCAGTTAGCTGATGTAGATTTCTAAACCCAACTGAAATAAAGATAATGCTTTTTTTTAGAGACATCTTATTTTTATTTATGATGTTAGAAAAACACGTACGTTCAACTTCTCTTGATATAAATGAAATAAATAGCCAATGACCTGAGCGCTTTCGAAAGGTAGACCTTTCTACTTCATTAGCAAAAGACATCTAGTGTCATTTTTGTAAAAGTAGAGATTTGCAATTTTTTAAATCATAACGACTGTCCCTGATCACGTACAGGTGAACCAAAGTTTCAATCACTGTTTCGAGCGTATGGCTATATATACATGAAACAAACAACTTGTAATATTCCAATCATGTGATGATTATTAACTTCATAAATATCTAACAAATTATATAATAATTAATCAATAAATTAGAGCATTTCAGGAAACATTTATTCGATAAATCCAAAAGTTAGTACCAGTACTACTACATTACAAAAGTTATTTTTCCTAACGTTATTTACTGTGAATAAATAAAAAAATGATTTATTTTTATTTTTGTGTAATATTATTTAAATTGACTCATAAAATTATTACAAAATTCGCTATAGCAATATTTTTCTGATTAATGTCAGTTCAAATATCCTTTCTATAATATTTTATAAACATTATATCATTAAGTGCATAAAAATACGGAAATTTCTAACATATACACGTACAAACTAAAAATATCAAGTACTTACAAACGGATATTAATTTCGTAACTTGCTCAAAGATGACGCTTGATATAACACGGTTCGTCCAGAACAGGGATGAGAAACGTATTTTCCATAGTGGCTACAACTGTGACTAATGAAAACAACGTTGGCCACGCTGTTAACGAAAAAGAAAGATGTTAGTTTAATCAAAATAATTGCATTTCAACTGACCTTCAATGTGAAAATTGATGGGGTTTTCATCAACAAGTTTCGTGAAATTTGGCTTAATATCTATGCTCAATGAGGATCTTAGCTCTGCCTCTAAATTTATGTCAGTAAGCCGAAATCTGTATCTAGACTTAAGAAAATCTAGCGTAGAAAATGCTGACTCACACACCCATGTGGATCCAAACATGAAAAATAACTTTGGAATTGCTATCTTTAAATTTTGAAGAATAGTGAGCCATATCTCTCTGACAGAACATTTTTGTTTACCCTTTTTGTGTTCTACACTTTGCAGGGTTAGCATGTCGTCTTCAAATCCACACTTATCCGAAGACAAAAAAGATGTAATTTCCTTACTGAAATTTCCTAAGTCAAATTGAAATGGATCATGCAAAAATTCAAATATAAATTTCAAATTTTTAAATTCGGAGAAACGTGATTCAAATTTCTGAGATACATTTTTGATCCAGTTTACATAGAGATCATCTTTAGCATCAGAGATAATTTTTCAAAATGTGTCAAAATAATCTCTTGTAATTGTTCCACAAGGAGGTTTAGCTTCAATTGAAATTAATGAATAGACTATGATAGCTCGCTTATTACTTTACCTCTTCCCTGAAGCTTCGTATTCAAATTATTCAAATCACACTGCCATGACAAAGATTCAATTTCAGAGATATTTTTAATTTTAAGTTTTTCGGCAAGATACTCTTTTATTTGAGGAAATAAGGAAGTAAATCGTTCCAAGACTTTTCCTCGACTTAACCATCTTACATTTGAATAATCAGTAAGATCATCAAAAGTACAGTCACTGCTTTTCTTCAAAGACACAATAAACTGTCGATGGATGAGCTTCCACTTCCAGCTTGTTTTGAATTTCGCACAAAACTACTCGAGGGCTATCTGCGCTAGCCGTCCCTAATTTAGCAGTGTAAGACTCGAGGGAAGGCAGCTAGTCATCACCACCCACCGCCAACTCTTATAATTCACAATTTTTACAGGAATGTCCATCAAATTTTTCAATTCATCGCTTTTAGACATCTGAGAATAAATTTTCGTGATGCAAAATACGATGGAAAGATGGCTGCTTGGACTTCACATTATTTTCAACTAAATTCTGCTTTAAAAGTGAAACAAATCCTAATTTCGTCCAAGTCATGGCGGGAGCGACGTCTGTTGTGACAGAAACCAGTTTTTAAAATCCAGATTGAATTTTTTGACATTTCAAGAAAATTTTTTCCACATGTTTGATCTCGTAATCCACAAAGGCCAAGCATTTCTTCCCTCACTTGAAGATCTGAAGTTACATATCGAGCCTAAAATATCAATTGTACAGTGTCACTAACATCTGTTGACTCATCTAATGCTAAAGAAAAATACAAACAGTCTTTTAGTTGTTCAAGCAACTGATTTTCTATGTATTTCACTAACTCTAGTATTCTGTGGACAATTGTTCTTCGACATAATTACAAATTATTTACATTTTGAAGAATGTCATCTTTTATTTTTGAATCATAATTCTCCAACAGACTTTCAATGATCGCAACCAATATTTCTTTTACTTTTTCAACTTTACAAAATGATTTCTTTTTCTGAGCTAGAATCCAAGTTGTTGTTGTTTTTTAATTAAGCACAAAGTTACACAATGGGCTATTTGTGCTCTGCCCACCACGGGTATCGAAACGCGGATTTTAGCGTTACAAGTCCGCAGACACACCGCTGAGCCACTGGAGGGGGCTAGAATCCAAGCTACTTTATAGCTATCTAACGTAACTAGTTCTGTCCATGATAAAAATCTTTTAGGCCTTCCTTTTCTTCATGAAGTTGTGCTTTCAGACGACTAATTCCATCCATACGATTTTTTTTCTATCAGCTGGAAATTTTACATCAAATTCGTTATGGAAATTGTTAAAGTGTTGCTTAATGTTATATACTTTATTATTCCTAAAACTTTGTAACACAAAAGACACACTGGTTTATTATCTGCTTCAATCACTGCAAATTCCAATCCCAACTTTTATTGATCTCTCGTTTCACGATTTTCCAGTCACGCGCCATTCTATTTTCGGCAGTAATACTAAAATAAATTGAATGTCTTTATTTTCTGAGTATTCACCATCATCTGGATTCTTTATTTTTCGAATTATTCACTTATCCATATTATGGAATTAAAAATGAAATATATTTAAATACTTGCAAGCGCTCACCGCTAGTACAGCGGTATGTCTACGGATTTACAACGCTAAAATCAGGGGTTCGTTTCCCGTCGGTGGGCTCAGCAAATAGCCCAATGTGACTTTGCTATAAGAAACCACACACACTTGAAATTTGCACAATAAAAATATGTTTGCAAGGGCATGCAAACCAACGCACACTTGATAAGAAACATCTAAACCAAGCTGGCGTTACAAAATGGGCGGAGTCTGTGGCAGTGATGAAGCGCGCGACATCAGCGATGGCATGAGGCAATGCAGTTGCTGATTATCAAAGTTGCGACAAAAAATAAATGATGGAAAAAGTTTATTTCTAAGCTCGAGCTGACCACAATCGTGCTATCCACTGGCCAAATGTGGCCAGTGGCCATGGAGATACCCACCCCTGCTCCAGAAAATTGGAAGTTGGAGTGATATTTTAATTCAATACGCAGTACTCCAATCATATTGTATTTGTAGAATTGTCTATTACCGAATAATACTACATATAGTATTTATATTACTATCGCTTAAAGTATCATGTTATCAAATAATGCAATAACCACCTTGCAAAATAGTTCCCAATATATGCGATTAGAATAATTAATAGTACAATACACTTGGACAGATATAACATACTATTGACGAATATTATTTCATTTTCTGAATAACATAATTTACAGATCGTCGGTCAAACCCCTCCAAATTAACAACTAATAAAAATTTCAAGTTTTACTTTGTAATAAATGCAAAAGAACCAACAATAGAGTAACGTACATTATAGCACCTTCAGTTGTAATATAAATATATTTTTCATTATTTATCTTTTTATTATACAGTTTTACGTGACGTTCATGTATAAACTAATCCCCGTCACACCAAACATGACCGCTTGTACAGCGGTATGTCTCCGGATTTACAACGCTAAAATCCCCCCTCGGTCTGAGCAGATAGCCTTTGTGGCTTTGCTAAAACATGCTCGCCTCTTCAGCCGTGAAGGCGTTTTAATGTGAGGGTCAATCCCACTATTCGTTAGTAAAAAAGTAGCCCAAGAGTTGACGGTGGGTGGTGATGACTAGCTGAATTTCCTCTTGTCTTACGTTGCTAAATTAGGGACGGCTAGCGCAGGTAGCCCTCATGTAGCTTTGCGCGAAATTCAAAACAAACAATCGGCTTCTCTGTTTATTGAGCTATTTTTTCAGCAGAACCCAAAAGCACTTCATATACTTTACTATTTGATACATTTCGATGTCCGGCTTTATTGTCTGTTGTGCTGTATAGGTTGCAAAGCAGCCTTCCACCAGGAAAACATTTCGAGGATGGAAACTTCTATATTTCACGAGGAGGGGTATGTTCCGTGGTTATTGTTGTTGTTGAATTTCGCGCAAAGCTACACGAGGGTTATCTGCGCTATATTCCATGTTATTAACACTCCATTTTCACCAATCCAGGCCACACATTTCGCACAGCAATAAGTCTAAGCAGCACTGTTTCACTCATTTGTTTGTCTAATCCTAGTTTCACACAGAGAAACTCTTCACTTCTGGGATCCATGCGCATCAGGAAAAAACTCGTATATAAAGATACATGGCATAAGAATATAGTTCTTTCCAGATTTTTGAACTACAAATTACATTTATGAATAGTTGATATATGATTCTAAAATTTGCTTTATATGTTCACTTTTTTGAAGCATTATCGATATGTACTTGTAATCTCTATACGTAGACAATTTTAAATGGTAAATTAATGTGTACTGATTTCAGTTAGTACACGTAACACTTGTGCACATTAAATCGCATAGTAAAGTTACATGGGCCGCAAGAGTCCTACTTCCCATGACATTTCATAATGTATTAAGATGGCAGTACACCTCTTATCACTTCGCTGTTACCATATCTCCAAGCCCACGAACGGATTTATAACAAAAGCAATCAATACCGATCCGGGTATTACAAATTACAAGTTCGACACTTGCTTTAGGTTAGAACACAGTCATTGCTCATGCGCTGTAACGATCTTAGATGCCGCTTACTGCAGGTTGTTCAATACACCGACCATCCATCCAGTGATCTTCAGCAACGTTGTGGAAATCTATCAGAATCTTACAACTTTGTAGGAAAGAAGCTTTCCCAGAGAGGGCGATTTTTATTCCCAAACAGTGGATTCATCTGTCTTCACTGCTACGTTCATTAAACCGAATAAACCATGCATAAAGGGAAAATCAGTGTTATAAAACACACGTGTTGTGTTGCCGCAGTTCTGTTCATGGTAGTCCATGGAGGTAAGACAGAGCTTACGTTATAAATACTGATTTTGCATTGTAATATTACTGTATATATATCCAGTGGACAAGACAAAATTTCCTAAGTCCTTTTTATTTAAATCTTCATCTATAACCAGATAATGGTTTTATGCCCCGTTTTACCAACGCGTAATCTATCATCTAATATTATTTTCATAATATTCACTATAATTCAGACATTAACTTGGCGCGTGGCTGTTGTTCACATCAGCATCCGAAACTGGTTAGTTTCAGTTTTGTTTCTATTTGAATGAAGTACTGAAAGGTTTATAGTATATCACACTTTCATTTCTGCAATATATTTAAGCTTTTCAAACATCTTCTATAATATTCTATTATTTTATTTTTCTGTTACGTGTCTGTCTGTCTTCACGAAATGTTTGTTTTCGAGTCGGTTATTCTAAACTAAATTCTTTTTTTTTTCGATTTTTAATTTTTTTTTTAAACTTATTACCAACTGGTTCTTTTCATGTTTGACAAACTCGTACATAGTTTAGTATTTAAATAATATTTCTTCTCTCACGTGGAAATTGAATGCGCATGTGTACAAAGTAAAATAGCTAAATTTACCAAACATGGTTATCACAAAATGCCGTAAGTACGGAACAATCAACACAGCTGCGTAAAAACTGGATCCAGCAGAAACGCTCATCTATTGGAGAAACTCTAAAACGACGAAACAGCGCCACAGTTGTGAAGCTGTTTAATCGCTTTCGCTGAAATAGGCGAAGAAATCAAATTGAAAATTTTATTTAATCATTTATTAAGTGCTAGAAATGAAGTTGTCGCTTATATACATGTGTGTGTTTGGCTTCTAAATATTTATCTGTTAAGTAAAATCATCACATGTTCTACAAGTTCTAAATTGTAATGAGTGCAATTTCATCTAGGTAACGAAATTTCGATTTGAAGTTCTTAAGCCTAAGATGAATTTTAGTCTCGATATAAGGAATGATATAATATTTTATATTCAGTAAGAACAAGTTATAAACCCATTATTTTGTCATCTTTTTGTCAAGATTTCTAATTTTGCCATAACATGGATGTTTTCTAAGTTGACAGGGTGTTTAAATAGATTTAGTTATTAACCATTACGAAAATGAGAGACTGGTAGTATTATATTGTCCTCTACACGACTTTTAAACTGACGAGTTATTTAAGAAAAGCCAGAAATATAAATGATTTTTATTAAATGTTAATAATCTAACATTAAACGAACACATCAGCAATTTATAAGTGAACACGCGTAGAACGTGAGCGCGAGATATCAGCTCAGCTACCAAATCAATACCAGGTCTCAACCATTCTCTTTGTCAGGGGTGCAGAAGAGATGACGCCGAAGGGGGAAGGGGGTGTTTTTAAATAGTTTCACGCAGGAAGGTTTTTAATTTGATAAGATAGTGTTAGAAGACGTGTCCCTTCTATTTTCCATGCAAGAAACACTGAAATACAAGACTGTAAAAATTGAATCACAACATCCAAATTATCAACAAAGAGACAAACTATAGTTGAGAAACCCAAAACATGAGCCGAGTGGGATAAACTGTTTCTTTTCTTTATATTACCTTTTATTACTTAGCCTGGTATTGGATGGAAAAGAACTAGACAAGAAGTCCGGATAGTCCAGTATATCAATATTTTTGCGCCAAACATGCTCGCCCTTTCAGCCGTGGGTGCGTTATAATGTGACGGTCAATCCCACTATTCGTTGGTAAAAGAGTAGTCCAAGAGTTGGTGGTGGGTGATGATGATTAGCTGCCTTCCCTCTAGTCTTACACTGCTAAATTAGGGACGGCTAGCACAGATAGCCCTCGAGTAGCTTTGTGCGAAATAAAAAAAAACAAACAAACAAACAAAACAATATTTTTATTCTGAAAACCGACAAAAGCGCCACGCCGGCACAGAGGTACATCTGTAGACTTACAACACTAGAAACTGAGTTTCGATACTCATTGGCAGGCAGAGCACAAATAGCCCATTGTGCAGCTTTGTACTTAAATTCACATAACAAGATCTTTCACCTTTTTTATTTTATTTGTCTCTTGTCAATACTAAGGAAAATACATTAGTGTTGAAGAACATTCCTATAGGTCAGGCCTGGCATGGCCAGATGGTTAAGGCACTGTACTCGTAATCCGAGGGTTGCAGGTTTGAATCTCTGTCACACCAAGCATGCTCGCCCTTTCGCCAGTAGGGCGTTATAATGTAAGGTCAATCCTACCATTCGTTGTTAAAAGAGTTGTCTGTGGGTGATCATAACCAGCTGCCTTCCCTCTAGTCTTACACTGCTAAATTAGGGACGGCTAGCGCAGATAGCCCTCGTGTAGCTTTACGCGAAATTCAAACAATCGTAAGGTATATTTTGACTTGCTTGTAAAATATGTCGTTAGTGTAATGCATTTTTCTATATTTATGGAGTTCGTCCACATGGATGTATCTGAGTAATTTTTGTTTTTGTAACTATGAATGTATGGCTTTGAACTATCTGAATGTTGATGTTTCTAAGTTCAGACGTAGTTAAAAGAGTTACATATTCATATTTTAAGGTGGGTTGTTCAAGGGTTTTATAGCTAAGTAGATTGATTTTCACAGGTAGTGAGTGTGCGTAACGTTCTTGTGGCTTTAAATTTGTTAATAAAGGGAACGGCTTTACTAGTAATGTATTTGCTACATGTGAGTTTAGTATCAAGTGTAATACCTAAGTACTTAGTTATTTACTAGTAATGTATTTGTTACATGTCAGTTTAGTAACAAGTGTAATACCTTAGTGCTTAGTTGTTTACTAGTAATATATTTGTTACATGTGAGTTTAGTATCAAGTGTAATACCTAAGTACTTAGTTATTTACTGGTAATGTATTTGTTACATGTGAGTTTACGAGGGTCGTGGGTTCGCGCCCACGTCGCGCTAAAACATGCTCGCCCTCCCAGCCGTGGGGGTGTATAATGTGACGGTCAATCCCACTATTCGTTGGTAAAAGAGTAGCCCAAGAGTTGGCGGTGGGTGGTGATGACTAGCTGCCTTCCCTCTAGTCTTACACTGCTAAATTAGGGACGACTAGCACAGATAGCCCTCGAGTAGCTTTGTGCGAAATTTCCAAGCAAACAAAACAAAAACATTTGAGTTTAGTAACAAGTGTAATATCTAAGTGCTTAGTTATTTACTAGTAATGTATTTGTTACATGTGAGTTTAGTATCAAGTATAATACCTAAGTGCTTAGTTATTTTCTCGAGATTTAAATTATTCCAGCGTGGAGCTTAACTTTAAGTAGGTTGATTTGTTTGGATTCTCTTGTGGAGACTATTAGTTGTATTTGTTCTTTGTTTTAGTTTATCCAATTAAGCATCAGATCTGTATTTGGTATAGTTGGTGCTGAAGGTGTTTCCTAAAGAATGCCGTAACAGATTAAGTATTACTCTCCATTTGGAGCACCAGGTCTATATTTGGTGTTTTGTTGCCCGATGAAGCCTCCAGCAAAGGTGAAGTAAGTTTAAGCAGTTCATAAGATAGTGACATGCCATTGGTCCTTAATCTTCTGTCTTGTAAATGTAATATTAACATGTTGGGTTCAACCTGTTTCTTTTAGTGCTTGAAAATAACACACCTGAAATTGATAAAGCCCAGGCTCCGTGTGACAAAATGTGCACTGCTACACCCATGTGACTCGTACTGGCTTATTTCTGTTGCGGTATGGCTAAATTAAGCAACAGCTTAACTAGGTGTCAGTGGTATTCCTGTATTCGGCAGGTTCACCACAAGTGTATCCTTTCTCATTTAAGTTTTTAAAATAAATTTTCACACAATAGTACTGCAACTAGGTCTTCTGTTGACACCGTGAGAGCTTCCTCGGAATGGAATGTTTTGGTGCAATAACATTCCACTAGCTAAAAGTCAAATACTTGAAAGAGAACATCAGTTTTGTGTTTTTACTCTTAATATAGTAGCGGAACACACCTGAGAAAAAAAAAATTATAATATTCCACTACTTCAGCTCTCTGCACGCATTGAATTGGTTGAATTGGCTTCATTTACCATCGAAACACAAATTCATACCCTCGAGAAAATATGAATTACTTGTTTAGCGTTCACTGGCGCAAAAAAACAACAACGTAAAAGCAAGTTTGTTATGAAATGTAAAAATGAATCAAAAAAAATTATAAAACTTTAAAAAGCAGGTAAAAAAACTTAAATAGAATTAAAAAGGCCAATGGTCCTTCAAAAGTTAAAACCACATATTTGTGTACAGTGTTACCATCGCCAATGACACTGTCTAGTGTCAGGGGTAAGCCCATTGAAAAAACATGTCTAAAATAACTCACGTTTTACTGTCGTAACGACTCTGAACGACGGCACGACAGTAAAACGTTGGCTATTTGGACTTAAACATAACAAAGGCCACACATGGGTGCATCAGTCCCAGATAAAAGAAAACGAAGAGTTAAAAGCTGTGGCCAAATGTCAGGACAACTTCCTCCTTCTGATCCTCATAGAAACAAGTCAGCCAAAGAGCAACAGAAGGTTTGATCTGGAAAAGTTTTTTATCCTGTTGTTCACTCCAAGTCAACTGCCAATTGTCGTGGAGCCGAGCCTTGAACATAGGACCGTAGTTCATATATGGGAGAGGCACAGCAGTGATAGTACCAGAACAGATGGACTTATCATTGGTGTCAGTGAACTCTTTCCCGCGAATACTGACGTTGCCCAGTATCCAGAGAAACTGGACAGAACTGGAAGATAAAGAGAAATGGACCAGTCGGTTTTGAATATCGACAATAACAGGGCGAGGACTAACATGAAGCGATTTCAGGACCAGTAGAGAACCAAGTGTGTCGGTATAAAAAGTACAACTAGTGTACTGTGTAGCTTCTATGTGATCCAGGAAATAAGAAATGACATACAATTCGGCAGTGAACACAGAAACTGTCGAGGTGATCATGTGAGCAGTCACAGAACCACAACAAACCATGGCACAGCCCACAGAGTCTTTTAATTTCGAACCATCCCGATAAAGAGGAAGATAAAAATGATTTTAAAAATATTAAAAAAACATAAGGCTATACTTCCAATTGGGAGTATTGGCTTTCCTCAGATGACTTGAAGAAAAGTCACAAGTGAGAATGGTAATAAACCATGGGAGGACGGGCTGACCACTGGAAACAGCAACGTCATCCAAGGACAGAACCAAAAAGGCCAAAAGAAAGAAAGGCAGACCAACTATTTCAAAAGAATATAGCCCACTGAGGAAGGAAGACAGCCCCATGTGGGATGCAGTGCTACGAATCACTGTTTTAAAGCATACTGTAAATAAAGTTGCAAGCAAAGCAGGTGATGAGGAAGTTCTTGGGGTACGGTGTATAAACTGTGGGCTGGAGAAATGCAGAAAGCCTCCGTCCAGAGCCGAAGCTTCAAAGGATGAATGGGGTCCAACATCTTCAAGACAGAGGACCTACCAGAACCACATATCAGACACTCATAGTCCAGTATGGATCGAATGAGGGCACGAAATATCTTGAGATGGAACATCAATCTGCTCTCCAAGATGTGGAAGAGAGGACGAGGAGTGTGTTCAGTGCCTTTGTAGAATTGACACGTAGTTCCTTGATGTGAGGAATGAAGGTTGGCTTACACTCAAAGATAAGCCCTCTAGAAATTTGCTTCAGGGACCATAGAAAAAAAAGCATCACCGAGACAGACTAAAGATTGGGATGAATACTCTGTTGGTAGCAAAAGTGGAAGCAACCAGTTTTAGAGAGAAACAAAAAAGTAAAAAGGTTTGTTGTAGTCCACTTTAACAAACGATTTAGGGCAATACGAAGCTTGGTGCGCTATAGGCAACTTCATTAACTCAGACATCTATACCTATGGTAGCAGGACAAGTAACACGAGCTCCCCAGCGGCACAACGGTATGGCTGCAGACTTAACACTGATCAAAACCAGGTTTCAGATAAGACATTGTGTAGCTTTGTGCTTAACGTCAAACTAGTCAGACGTAAGCATTTTTCAGATATGATAAAATTCGCTGATCCCTGCGTAGAGCGCTTTCTAATTTATGTATTTTTAAATATAACTTAGCAAACTCTTCATTTCTAAAGGAACGTATTTAGAAACTGAGAGACAATTTTTTGTAGTGAATTCAAGCATTTAGTCTTCTTCAGAGGATAAATTTGTTGACAATTATTGGTCGTGGGCGTTGGAAAAATGATGAAATAAAATGTAAGAAACTTTTTCAGGTGGACAAAGTGAGAAACTTGAAAATCTGGAGTCGCTGATTCTGCTCATTCAACGTTTGATTGTTGCTTAACTTAAGACTAGGTCACAATATGAGTTGTTTGTGCTAATGTGAGAATTGTTTTCCGTTGGTGATTTTTTAAATAAGGGAAATAAACTTTTTAATAATTATATGTGTTAAATTCAGAGGATAAACTTGTTGACAATTACATTTATGTTAAACTCGGAGGATTTACTTGTTGCCAATTATATATATATTTAAAATTCAGAGGATATACTTGTTGACGATTATATATATATATGTTAAACTCAGAGGATATACTTGTTGACGATTATATGCATATATGTTAAACTCAGAGGATATACTTGTTGACGATTATATATGTTAAATTCCAAGGATAATTTTAATGATTTGTGCCTTTTATCCAGGAACTGCCATAATGTGTTGGGAGTGCAACTCCATATACGACCCGAACTGTAATGATCCATTCAACAACTTCACGATGGCACTAGTAGATTGCAGCCAAAGATCGTTGCCACATTATCCCAACACTCCAGCAACACTGTGTAGAAAGGTCATTCAGAAAGGTCTGTCTTAAAGCTAGACTCTTTTGCACATTTCCAGCTTCCAAAACACATTGATTAAAGTCTTTTACAACATATACTACTAAAAGTTGATAAATATTGCACTTCGTGAGGAACAAAAATTAACTTCATGACATTTTGTTTTAGTTTATTTTAACCGTAGGCGTCATTTAAGGAAGATTGTTCCCCTCAAACTCGAAAGGGACCCAAATGCACAGTGTTTGGCTCCCAAATGAATTGGTGTGGGAAATAACATGAAGTAAATTCTTCCCTGCCACCCCAAGTCTTTATGAAATGACGTTCCCTGCTTTTAATAAACATCTGTGGATAGAAAGTATGTATCACCTTCTTATACATTCGTGTGTTTATTTACCGAACAAATATACTGAATAGAAATTAATTTTGAATAGTTAATCAGTTCGATTGTCAGCAGGGATTAGGGTTAAAGGGGGGCATAACGTAACAACTTCTGAAAATCTTTTCACTTTCCTTCTTTGAAAGGTTATAAACTATCTACACATTAAGTAAACATGCTTTAAGGAAATGAAGCTAATTTAATGATAATTATTTACTAAAACTAAATCAATTCCATTATCAAATATTAATAAATACATTTTTATCATCTTTACAGAAAACTATCAATTTAGTGCATTTTTTATAATGGAACTAAATTTGAAAAGATAAAATCTAAGAAATAAGAAGGAACCAATGTTCCCTCTCGCCCCGCCCTGGTGACGTTCCTGGTTGTGACTTCAATATCTAGTGTTCACGTTGTTATTTTGTAACTTATTGTGATTTATCACAGCCGAGCCTCCAATTTATTATATTAAGTATAATGATTTAAAATCGCTTGAAACTAAGTTAAACTGTAATGTGGATTTATTAATTAATTAAATGTGGATATGTATTGACCTTATCATACATGCTTACACATGTAGTTTTCTTTCTTAATCCAAATATATTTTAATATACAAAGAGCAATACAGTTTCTAATAACGGTTATTACAAATAACTGTTACAAATAATGATTTATATATAAAGGTTTCACAAATTTACAGGCAATACTGAGTCTTCCGATTTGTAACTTCCTCAATATCTTACCGAGGGTTCACGACAAATGAGTTAATTTTGAGTTGATATCAGTACAGTTCACTTAACGACAAGCTAGCTAGCTCTTCGCTGATCATTTAAAAGTTTTTCAACACTGAAGTTATATAACGTCTTCGTAAAAATACTAACATCCAATGTTAACCTACTGAAGTTAAACGGTTTATAATGTTCGAAATCTATAAATGTTCTTCGTCAAATATCTCTAGTTTCTCGATTAATAAGCATTAATCACAGTTATAGCTTCCGTGGTTTATGCTATATCAACTGTCGCAAGCCAAAAATGTGTATTCTTTCTTGGTAAGAGAAATTCTAAAAAATTCAGTTGCCTCAACAATACTGACGTTCACTTGTACTTACATACACACGTAGTACATCGTTGATTCTTACACTCGAAAATATTTTACGACTTTAGTGAATAGCCGGGAATTTCGCAATATGAATTTTAACAATACAAGTAAGTACATTATAGTAAATCCATTACAGTCTTCAAGTTTTTATTAGTGCCTACTTTGTTGATGGGCTTTTAATATTTTGGATTTAAAAATTTCAAATACATAACCATTTCAAAAGACATAATATTAATAGACACATAGCCTGATAAATGCGTGATGGTAGACGCAACTTCAGGTCTTTGAAATTCGTAAATTTATATTAAAAAGCACAACACTGAAACAGCTTTGTTTCTATGTATTCATTATCCGAATATCGTACAGTACTTTTAGTGATTTAGTATTTATTTTTTAATAATCCATTATACAGTGTTTAGTTTTGATATTTAAAAATACGCAATTATACATACGGAAAATATATGTATAACAAAACGTGTACTGAATTCTGCCTACTTAAAACATGAAACTTAATTTATAGTAATTTAAAGTATTATAAAATAGTTTTAATAATACAAAAATATATCTTGTCACACACACACATACCAACTTATTTCTTTCTGGTGTTTTATTATTTACGTTTTTTTACTAGTGAACAATGAGTATCGATACATACGTAGTTGTGGATGGCTGACAGACGAAAAACGTGAATCAGAATGTATGAAACGAGCAGGAACGTACCACGTGCTCATCCAATACTGCAACTGTAAAGCAGATGGCTGCAATGATGCTCCTCCCATCCAGTTCAGCTTTCCTACACAGGGTGTCGTTGTCGTCGCTTCCATACTTTCTTATAGAATGTTTTAATTGTTTTTTCCAGTTTTCGAACAATAACCATGAGTTCTATCGCTTCAAGAAAAACATGAGAGATCAAAAGATCGGACGAAGCATGTTCGTAAACTGTGAACTGTTAATATATTATATGTTTTAATTATGTGTATTTTCTTGTGCGAATCATATTGTAATAAATTTTGAAAAGTTTACCTTACTCTAATAAAAAGGGCAGCTTGACTAAACATCATTCCATTTTGTCTTCCATACATTCTTATGACCTTGTTTAAATCTTTCTCACCAAATATCATTTTTTTTACATTGTAATTTTTATTATATATTAAACATAAAACATCTAGTTCTGTGGTTGATAATAAGATTAGTAAACTATTTACGACTGAAAGTATAGTTTCGTAAAAGATAGAAGTATCATTAGTAACTTCTGGTGAAGAGTAAGCTATCTGTACAGATAAAACCTTAAAAATAATTAAAAATTAATGAAGTAAATTCGACACAACAAATTAACGACAATCATGTGATGTTATCAATTAGTACGAAAAACAAATCATAGTAATTACAGTTCAATAACTAAACTCTACACACCAATCTAGCAACGACACTTTCAATCATTATAACATATTACAGCATTTCGATCAGCTTGTTAAATCTTGGTCAGTTTCCAAAGCTGTATACTAATCAAATCGCCCTCCGCTCATACAGCGGTATGTCTCCGGATTTACAACGCTAAAATCAGGGGTTTGATTCCCCTCGATGGGCTCAGCAGATAGCCTGCTTGGGTTTTTTCTCAGAAAACACACACTAATCAAATAATGTGAAATTGTTCACATAAATGTAAAAACAACACATTAGTAACTTTAAATAAATAATATTCAATTAATAAATAAACTGTTCTAAGTATTATAATAAATAACAGAAAGTGAAATCAACTTTAAACTTATTTTTTAGCCGTAACATGGCAGCTTGTAGAATGGCTCTGAGGTTTATGTTTGTTTATTTATTGTCGTGTTACAAGTACAAATAGTACTGTCAAATCTTTACCGATTTGAAATCTAATTGCAATTTTTGGACTTAGAAAGTCAAACCCTTTCGAATGATTTATTTAACCATGCCCAAAGTCTCACAGATGAATTCACTCTAATCTAAAAGAAGTTCAATTTGAGGGTAGGCTAGTAAAAATCATGATGAGTAATCAAAAGAAATCGTGTGTACGAGTGCCACCGTTTTAACTACTGGAGCGCAAAACATAGCCAATAAAAAGACAGAAAATATATCACAGGTTAACTAACTTTAATCCTGCCTAAATGGACTTCAGGTGTCGCGGTTATTAAGGATTCCCCCTTTTTGTTTTCTTTAATGGAGCAACAACGATTAAAATGTATTGGAGGTAATTAACTATGAATAGTATCACGTTTGTTTGTGAATTTCGCGCAAAGCTACACGAGGGCTATCTGCGCTAGCCGTCAATAATTTAGGAGTGTACGATTAGAGTGAGGACAGTTAGCCATCACCAAACACCACCGACTCATCGACTAAAAAAGAGTAGTGGGATTGACCGTAAATTTATAACGTCCACACAGCTGAAAAGCGAGCATGTTTGGTGTCACGGGAATTCGAAGCTGTGACTCTCAACCACCTGGCCATGCCGGGGAAACAAGTAATCTAAATATCCAAGGTGATCGAACCTCGTTAGATTAACCCGGGTTCAAATACCTGTCAAACCAAACATGCTTACTCTTTCAGTCTTGGTGGCGTTATAATGTGATGGTCAATCCCACTATTCGTTGGTAAAAGAGTAGCCCAAGAGTTGGCAGTGGGTGGTGATGACTAGCTGCCTTCCCTTTACTCTTAAACAGCTAAATTAGGGACGGTTAGTGCAGATAGCCCTTTTAATGAAATTAACATGAATGAATTTAAGCAACAGTTTTTCTGCTTTTACAGTTAAATGTTTTTCTCTCCACAGATACAGCGTTTCGATCGCCATTGCGATAATTCTCAAAAGCATAGGCTTTAAAGGGAAAAAAATATTTTTGAATTTTATTGTTAAAATCTTTATTCTATAAATTTATTGTACTAGTAATCAAAACGTCTAATTTCTAACTGCACATAACTAAGACATTTGTAATCGAGTTTTAGAACTTAACTTGATCTACAATATAATTTGTAAAGATTTCGTAACAAATATTTACTTGTATTACAGAGTCTAATACTATAATTTATATTACGTTATATTTCTGTTTCGGTTTTTCATTTTTGTAATTATTTTCTGTGAGAAGCGCTTCTTTATTAGTTCATTTGTTCATGTTCCAATGTCCCGACATTTGTCATTTTCCTTTTCCTCAAGGAATTAAATTGCACAGGAAGTTGCCTGTTAGTTTTTAGTTCTTTGTTCAGTGAAAAACAGGAAATGAAAAAAAAAATATCCGGAAGAATCTCCATTGTTGTTTTGTTTGCTTTTCACAAGGCCCGGCATGGCCTAGCGCGTAAGGCGTGCGACTCGTAATCCGAGGGGCGCGGGTTCGCGCCCACGTCGAGCTAAACATGCTCGCCCTCCCAGCCGTGGGGGTGTATAATGTGACGGTCAATCCCACCATTCGTTGGTAAAAGAGTAGCCCAAGAGTTGGCGGTGGGTGGTGATGACTAGCTGAGCTGCCTTCCTGTCTTACACTGCTAAATTAGGGACGGCTAGCACAGATAGCCCTCGAGTAGCTTTGTGCGAAATTTCCAAACAAACAAACAAAAGCTTTTCACAAAAATGATATTTTGATTTGGATTAAATCACTTTGTCTATGTATTTTTCGGATTCCAACTATAACCGTGGCCAAATTATCAATCTTGAAACCAGTTAATATTAATTAGCTTATTGTGTTTGTTTGACAATGTGTTTGTTTCGAATTAGTGTTTAAGCTGGAAACTAAATAAATAAATCACTAGAATCCAACGTTGGTTTTATTGAAACAAATTGTGGTAACTTTATTCACGAACAAACTGAAAAATGATTCTCATCTCGTTTATACGATATTTAAAATTTAGTTTTCGAAGCGCACATTATAATATTCATATTCAAAATCTATAGAAAGCCCAGCCTTATATTTCTCAACTAGTATGCCGCAGAGTTTCTTTAATGGTACCGCGAAATTTTAACTCAATATTGTTATCTCTCTTATCCCCCCCCTGTGTTTTCTATGGTACTGTTAACTAGGCTACAATTTATGAAATGTTAGGAGCGTCTAGGACTTTACAGGTTATTTTTTGAGTGCCATGTCATTATAACTTAGGTATATACATTTCCAACTGTTCGAATAATTCTTCTGGGCTGTCGAAACTTGACTAAAAGACAATTTAGAAATAAATCCCAATGACTGCAATGAACGTACCAAAAGTAACAAAAATATCTTAAAACCAAGATTCAAAAACTTAATGAGCAAAATTATTACAAAGCAGTCATTTATTAGTTGGATGTCTTGCAGTTGCACTCGAAAATGAAAGGACCAACATTATGGTTATCGCTTGACATCAAATGTCTCTCTTCGTTAACCTGAAGATGACCAAGGAAGGTCGAAACGTTGTTCTCTGCTTATCAGCAAAAGTGTTAATACCCATACTAGCCGTTCTAAGATACATTTCTATTACAAGCCGGTTTCTCTCATCAATAAATGTCTGTACAGTGACACTGGTCATTGTGCAATCTCTTGCAATATAGAAAGCAATGGTTATTACTAGGTCCTTGAAAGCACCTGTTTTTGCTTCTTGCCAATTCATTAGTTTTCTAAGTGAATGCCCGGATGTATGACATCACGGAACTTCTCATTTTCGTGATAACTATTAGGAGTGTGATGAGTATATTTTAAAGGATTTCGTCCTATTTAAACTGTTTACTGCTGTAGAAGAAACAACTATTCGAAAAATCATGTTGTCTTCACATTTCCTACACGGTGAGTTCGCCCATCGTTTTTATTTTATTCACACCTGCAAGAAAATGCGTAGGTTAAATAAATCAGCGATGTTAATATCAGACAGAAAATTATAAACTACACGTATAAGTTAATCTTAAAATAATTTGTACCATTAACTAATAAACAGAATTAAAGTCAAGATTTTAAAATATTAGGTTTTGTTGTTAGTATTGTTTTTAATATCGTTTCAGTGATACTTTCTGTATACTTGTTTCATAATAATTAAATAAATTTATAATTTTGTTTTATGTTTACCACAGTAACACATTAGCCTAATTTTTTTTCACTGTAAATAATGTTTTTTTGCCAGCATGATTGCCCCTTTATGTTACTTTCATTTTGAGTGTATTTTTGTGTTAATAAGTCACACGATACTGCACAATGACACACTGTTTATGTTTGATAATGAATACTTAGCAACATTTCATAATATTTTTGTTATGTAACAATGTACTTTGTTATCGTGTTCACGTTTAGTGTATCTTTTACGCGCATTCAAAACAACCTTTATTATATCACAAGTCTTACATTTTTATGTCTCATGATGTTGTAATACTCTCACTGCAAGTTAAACTTTGACGTGTATCTCGTAGTTTCAGTTTATTATAAGCCTTCGACAATTTTACTGGATACTTTTATTGGGACAATATGGTAACTGTGTTCCCCAACAAATTAATTCGGTTATTATCACAAATGAATTACGTGAGTATTTGGATCAGACTTCGAAAACAAAAAAGGAATACGTGTTCCTGTCTGGAAAAAAACGTCCAAAACCTGGAATATGAATAATAATTTCCCGAGGTTGCCGTGACATCAATGTAACGCGATTTTCTGCCTGGTAACGCGATCACTACTTTACCATATGGGTAAACAATATCAGAGTGAGTACAGTAGTAACCCTAGTGCTTCGAACAAAGCAAGAAATTTTCATGTGACAAATTGCATATCTAATATCACTTACGGGCCTGGCATGGCCTAGCGCGTAAGGCGTTCGACTCGTAATCCGAGGGTCGCGGGTTCGCGCCCGCGTCGCGCTAAACATGCTCGCCCTCCCAGCCGTGGGGGTGTATAATGTGACAGTCAATCCCACTATTCGTTGGTAAAAGAGTAGCCCAAGAGTTGGCGGTGGGTGGTGATGACTAGCTGCCTTCCCTTTAGTCTTACACTGCTAAATTAGGGACGGCTAGCACAGATAGCCCTCGAGTAGCTTTGTGCGAAATTTCCAAACAAACAAAAGCTTTTCACAAAAATGATATCTTGATTTGGATTAAATCACTTTGTCTATGTATTTTTCGGATTCCAACTATAACCGTGGCCAAATTATCAATCTTGAAACCAGTTAATATTAATTAGCTTATTGTGTTTGTTTGACAATGTATTTGTTTCGAATTAGTGTTTAAGCTGGAAACTAAATAAATAAATCACTAGAATCCAACGTTGGTTTTATTGAAACAAATTGTGGTAACTTTATTCACGAACAAACTGAAAAATGATTCTCATCTCGTTTATACGATATTTAAAATTTAGTTTTCGAAGCGCACATTATAATATTCATATTCAAAATCTATAGAAAGCCCAGCCTTATATTTCTCAACTAGTATGCCGCAGACTTTCTTTAATGGTACCGCGAAATTTTAACTCAATATTGTTATCTCTCTTATCCCCCCCCCCTGTGTTTTCTATGGTACTGTTAACTAGGCTACAATTTATGAAACGTTAGGAGCGTCTAGGACTTTACAGGTTATTTTTTGAGTGCCATGTCATTATAACTTAGGTATATACACTTCCAACTGTTCGAATAATTCTTCTGGGCTGTCGAAACTTGACTAAAAGACAATTTAGAAATAAATCCCAATGACTGCAATGAACGTACCAAAAGTAACAAAAATATCTTAAAACCAAGATTCAAAAACTTAATGAGCAAAATTATTACAAAGCAGTCATTTATTAGTTGGATGTCTTGAGTTGCACTCGAAAATAAAAGGACCAACATTATGGTTATCGCTTGACATCAAATGTCTCTCTTCGTTAACCTGAAGATGACCAAGGAAGGTCGAAACGTTGTTCTCTGCTTATCAGCAAAAGTGTTAATACCCATACTAGCCATTCTAAGATACATTTCTATTACAAGCCGGTTTCTCTCATCAATAAAAGTCTGTACAGTGACACTGGTCATTGCGCAATCTCTTGCAATATAGAAAGCAATGGTTATTACTAGGTCCTTGAAAGCACCTGTTTTTGCTTCTTGCCAATTCATTAGTTTTCTAAGTGAATGCCCGGATGTATGAGGAGTGTGATGAGTATATTTTAAAGGATTTCGTCCTATTTATTCTCCATTATTACTGGAGAAGTAAACTGTTCACTGCTGTAGAAGAAACAACTATTCGAAAAATCATGTTGTCTTCACATTTCCTACACGGTGAGTTCGTCCATCGTTTTTATTTTATTCACACCTGCAAGAAAATGCGTAGGTTAAATAAATCAGCGATATTAATATCAGACAGAAAATTATAAACTACACGTATAAGTTAATCTTAAAATAATTTGTACCATTAACTAATAAACAGAATTAAAGTCAAGATTTTAAAATATTAGGTTTTGTTGTTAGCATTGTTTTTAATATCGTTCCAGTGATACTTTCTGTATACTTGTTTCATAATAATTAAATACATTTATAATTTTGTTTTATGTTTACCACAGTAACACATTAGCCTATTTTTTTTCACTGTAAATAATGTTTTTTTGCCAGCATGATTGCCCCTTTATGTTACTTTCATTTTGAGTGTATTTTTATGTTAATAAGTCACACGATACTGCACAATGACACACTGTTTATGTTTAATAATAAATACTTAGCAATATTTCATACTATTTTTGTTATGTAACAATGTACTTTGTTATCGTGTTCACGTTTAGTGTATCTTTTACGTGCATTCAAAACAACCTTTATTATATCACAAGTCTTACATTTTTATGTCTCATGCTGTTGTAATACTCTCACTGAAAGTTAAACTTTGACGTGTATCTCGTAGTTTTAGTTTATTATAAGCCTTCGACAATTTTACTGGAGACTTTTATTGGGACAATATGGTAACTGTGTTCCCCAACAAATTAATTCGGTTATTATCACTAATGGATTACGTGAGTATTTGGATCAGACTTCGAAAACAAAAAAGGAATACGTGTTCCTGTCTGGAAACAAAACGTCCAAAACCTGGAATATGAATAATAATTTCCCGAGGTTGCCGTGACATCAATGTAACGCGATTTTCTGCCTGGTAACGCGATCACTACTTTACCATATGGGTAAACAATATCAGAGTGAGTACAGTAGTAACCCTAGTGCTTCGAACAAAGCAAGAAATTTTCATGTGACAAATTGCATATCTAATATCACTTATGGGCCTGGCATGGCCTAGCGCGTTAAGGCGTGCGCTTCGTAATCTGAGTGTCGTGGGTTCGCGCCCGAGTCGCGCCAAACATGCTCACCCTCCCAGCCGTGGGGGCGTTATAATGTGACGGTCATTCCCACTTTTCGTTGGTAAAAGAGTAGCCCAAGAGTTGGCGGTGGGTGGTGATGACTAGCTGCCTTCCCTCTAGTCTTACACTGCTAAATTAGGGACGGCTAGCACAGATAGCCCTCGAGTTGCTTTGTGCGAAATTCCAAATCAAACAAACAAACAAATATCACTTACATCCACGAAAACGGAGGATGCAGCCGCGACATTCCACTAACACATAATGGATACGTTTATAATATAAACTGTCAAACTTTCATTTTCCTAAAAGCAACATTTTCATGGTTTTAATATGATAACCCTCAATGGGAATAATACATTTATTTCTGTTTGAAATCTGGCACATAGCATCCGTGTGCTATTTCGCACATTATAAACTGGAGAAGTTCAAATATTCCGCGTTTTAATGAAAATTATTAATTGTCACGTAATTGTCAGTTACGTAGTTAGGCAAATGTGTCTTGAAATAAAACGGTTATAACCACATTGATTGTTTGTTTGTTTTTTCAATTTCGCGCAAAGCTACACGAGAGCCATCTGTGTTAGCCGTCCGTAATTTTGCAGTGTAAGACTAGAGGGGAGGCAACCAGTGATCACCACCTACCGCCAACTCTTGGGCTACTCTTTTACCAACGAATAGTGAGACTGACCGTCACATTATAACGCCCCCACGGCTGAAAGGGCGAACATGTTTGGTATGACGGGAAATCGAACCCGCGACTCTCGGATTACGAGTCGAGTGCCTTATCCACCTAGCCATGTCTGGCCTCATCATACTGATAGTTATAATTTAGAAGTCATCCATAAGCTATCCTACAAATTCGAACAATGGATTAAGAAGTTATAATGAGAGAATATTTATATAGATAACTATAAGGTCGTCAGTATAAGTTCCTTCAATTCGATTAACTTAAATCCAGACATGGAGCTAATATTCATACATATACATGTATATTGCCAGAATGATATGAACTTAATTTTTAAATAAGCTTGGTAAACTCTAAGTTTACTAATGTGAAAAGCTATATAAATATTCAAATTATGAAATTAATATCCTTCTCTGTTTCTGTTTCCACTTGATGATGTGTACAGTTTATGTTTTGTCCAAAAGATTGCATAAATGAATAGAAATACAGTAAAACCTGTCTATGGTGGAATCGCACAGGACAGGGTAAAATTTCTGGCTTAAACAGGTTTTCCGGCTTAGACATAGTGAATATGTATTTCCTTAATTATACATAATTTTTTAGCGGAACGTTATACTTGCTTGGCTGAAAGGAAGTAAGACGTTTGTGAATAAATATATACTGTTTGTGCTATATTTATTGGAATAATAACAATAATAGACATTCAAAATATTCATAAGTACACAAAATCTTAATTAAATGTATTTGAAGAAAGTGTCCAATTTCAACTGTTTCATTTTTTTAATGGGCTTTCTCGTGTGGTTAAAAGAGAACACCAAATCTATGGTCTTTTCATGAAGTTCATTTTTCCCCTTCATTTTTTGCAAACAGTTTGATAGCGTTAATATAACTTAACACTTGCGATGAAGTAGGAATTTCTGTTTCCTCACTATCTTTTCCATTTTGTTCATCTTCTGAATCTCTCACGCTGTTACCATCTTGTGATTTTATTACAGATTTTAAATCAATTTAATCAGTTTCTGTTAAAATATTCTTGTCAACGTTCACAAAACTTTCCATGTTCACAGAATCATCTGCATCAATCTTCTAAATCAGTTTGGTTTTCACTAGAATCGTCATAACAAAACTTCTCCGCAGTCTCTGCCATTATTAAGAATAAATCCACCTTTTCGAAAGCACTTTATTACGCATTTGGCTGAATGACTTAAAAATGCAGTTTTATCTAACGCGTCAGTTTTCATGGTCATTTCAGATGCTCTCTTACAGTCGTCCAATGTTTGCAACAATATGCTGAAGCATCAATTTTCTGTATTTCAATTGTATACACTGTATAATTCCATTATCTAGTGGCTGCAGAACTGATGTTGTACATGGAGGTAGAAAGACTAAACGAACTTTTGAAAGTTGAACTTTTGGGTGACAAGTTGTATTATGTAGGAAAAGTAGAATATTCCTGTTTTCTTGTTCCATTCTTTTGTTTAATTTAACTGCAAAAATAATGACGGCAAAAAAAAGAACAGAATAAATTTAACCAATACTTACTCTAACAAAATATCCGATAATTTATTAATATTTAAACAAATTATTAATTAAACAATAATTTATTAATTAAATAAATTAATATTTAATCAAATACATTTTTCCGCCTTACTCGAGTTCTAATCCTTCATACTTGTTGATAGATGAGGTAAGTGGCAAAGTTTTTCCGTCCGCGTTACACAGATTCTGCCGTATAAAAGGCCTTTCATGAGAAGTCTTAGATAATGCAACAAAATTTATATATTTCCGGCTTGGGTTTTACCGTATATATAAAAGCTATAGAACAAAGTTGAGCCAGAGAATAGATATGTATGAAGAGGAGTTTAGAGAAAGAATGAATCCGGATAACAAGACAAAATAAAATTATTTTCTTCTATTTATTGATAAAGCAGTGCTAAGACAAGTATGGAAAACGTTAAAAATGATAACATGTTCCAACTCCAGAAGTTCCAAATTATCATAGTGTAATCACTTGATTAAAGAGATTAGACTGATAACCGTGTACTAAACGCATGTCTACAGCAATAATAAACAAATCCACAGTGTCTTACTATGTAGCTTAGTAACTAAAAGGAAAAATGATTTTGAAAAAAACAAAAAAAAAACAGGAAAGATTTATTGGTATTGTTTTAACCGCAGTTGAAACATTAAGCCTATATCTGACTGAAGAATCGTACAAACAAGCACAGACATCACTCGTTATATACGATGCAAGGCTTAGTTAAGATTGCAGCACTGTCTGTAACACGATTATACAGGGTGGCCCGTTAGTCCGTACCCATCCATATATCTTATGTGTCTGTGTGCTGTCCCTCCTTCTCGCTGCATAATATTATGCACAATACGCTCTTCAAGTGCAAATGGGCTTACATCGGCCATATTTCTCTGAAGAAAAAGAAACAAATTTATAATACATGCGTAATTGAATATAACATAACATATGGATGGGTAGGGACTTACGGGTCATCCTGTATCTTTTTTCTCTCTCTCTGTTTTTCTCACCTTTGTTTCACGCTCTGAATGGATAGAGGACTTGTTAGGATTCACAACTCTTCATCATATTTGAAGGTTTGGATCAACAGAATGCCGTTACAAACTCAAATGGCTGTTATGAATACAAGCGTACGGTTTGTTTGTTTGGAAATTTCGCACAAAGCTACTCAAGCGTACGGAAGCGGTCCTGGATTACTCTTCCGTTGCGCTATTGCATTGCCCCTTTGCCTTGGTTGCCATGGATATTAAAAACGAAATCGTGAATTAAATATGTATCTATACACTAAATAACCAACAACAACAATCCTACTTATATTCTTCTGGATGGGCAGAAATCTTAGATAACCTAATTGATGCAAAAGTTTGTTTGGGAATTTCGCACAAAGCTACTCGAGGGCTATCTGTGCTAGCCGTCCCTAATTTAGCAGTGTAAGACTAGAGGGAAGGCAGCTAGTCATCACCACCCACCGCCAACTCTTGGGCTACTCTTTTACCAACGAATAGTGGGATTGACCGTAACATTATACACCCCCACGGCTGGGAGGGCGAGCATGTTTAGCGCGACGCGGGCGCGAACCCGCGACCCTCGGATTACGAGTCGCACGCCTTACGCGCTAGGCCATGCCGGGCCTTGATGCAAAAGCTAAATTCATTCTGTCACAGAATAGTCGTTATCCATATAAAAGAAAAACTTTGTTTTCTAACCTATAGGTTCATAGAACTACTGATATATATTAAATAAATTACTTGCACAAAACACATCTTTTACCTTGTATAGCAGTATGAAAAATGCTGTCATTAGTATATAAGACAGATCAAAAGGCCTGGCATGGCCAGGTAGTTAAGGCACTCACTTGTAATCCGAGGGTCGCGGGTTCGAAACCCCATCACACCAAACATGCTTGCCCTTTAAGTTGTGGGGGAATTATAATGTGACAGTGAATCCCACTATTCATTGGTAAAAGAGTAGCCCTAAAGTTGGCAGTGGATGGTGATGACAAGCTGCCTTCCCTCTAGTCTTTAACAGCTAAATTAGGAATGGCTAGCGCAGATAGCCTTAATGTAGCTTTGTGCAAAATTCACAACAAAACAAACAGATCAAAATGAAATGTGAAGAGTGTTTCGGTAACCATAAATATTCTACTTAGCACTAAAAAACTCTCCCTGTTGCCCAACCTTTCAACGAATCTGTGATGACAAGATCAGACTTGAGAGTGTTTTTTACCACGAAAGGTTGGATGCTGTGGTAAGAATCGAAGTTTTGAACATACAGGAAAAAAGGCAGCAAGTGGTGGAACTAAAAAGAAGGTTCATGAGGCAAAACTCTCGACTGAAGAAGTGCAGGAAACCCCCATGCAGAGCTGAAGCCCTAGATGATGAACAAGATCCAATATCTTCAAGGCCGAGGTCCTAACAGTACCTTTGACCAGAGACCCATAATCTAGTTTAGATCCAATGAGGACATTATAGATTTTTAGCATAGAACATTAATTCACTTTCCAAGAAGTGGAAGAGGGGACACATAGGATGTTCATTGCACTTGTACACTTGACACATAGCTGCTTCTTATGTGGAGTGAAGGTTAGGTCATGGTCAAAGATAAGCCCCAAGAATTTAGCCTTGGAGACCTTGGGAGGAATAATATCACATATCACCGAGATGGAGCTTGGGATCATGGTGAATACCCCGTTGGTGGCAATAGTGTATGGAACCAGTTTTAAAGAAAGAAAAGGTAAAACTATTTGTTGTGGCCCACTTTAACAAATGATTGAGGGCAGTCTGAAGCTACCACTCAGTAAACCTTGTGCTTGATGACTGACACAAGATGCAGAAGTCAAAGACATAGATCCAGTTTGCGACAGTTCTTCTGTCTACTGGGCAACCTTTTACTTACATTATGCAAAACAGTATATTTACATTTTGCTTCCATTTCAATGTCTGATACATTGTCGTGAATGATGAATGTATCATTGAAATTTGGCGTTCTAAGGATTGGTGAACTTTCTAACATTTTCTTCAACTGCTATAGTTTTCCCACTTGTTGAGTTGGCTTTTCTTGCTCAGGTCATTCAGTGGTGCAGTGACTTCAGCAAAATTTGGGATGAACTTCCTATAATATTCCATGAGCCATAGGAAGGATTTTATTTTCTGCTTGGTCATTAGAATTAGTGTATTTTGTATGCAGGTTAGTTTATATTCTTTCATGGCTATCTGTTTATCACCAACTCTGTATCCAACAAAGTCCATCATATAACAACCAATGCAACACTTGGGTCGTCTGATTGTCAGATCTGTTGCTCTCACTCACATGAACAGCTCTTTTAGTTTCTTCAGATGTTCTTCCAATCTGGCTATATTTTTCAGGATGTCATCCACATAATGTTGATGTTGATGGTTTTGTGCAACATATTCATCATTATGTGGTTGGATGATACTGCTGAGTTGAATAACCCAACTGATATCTTTTTGAACTGATATTATTTGTCAGTTGTCACAAAACCTGTCTTCTTTAATCAGTGATGTCGAGAAAACCCACTTGTAGAGAAAAATATATGTGTAAAAACGGCTCATTTGGGTTGAGAAAATAAGTTACGTAGAGGAGCGAACAATGTTTCAACCTTTGTGAACTTGATGATGACCGAAGAAGGTTGAAACATTGTTTGCTCCTCTACGTAAATTATTTTCTCAACCCAAACGAGCCATTTTTACATATATATTTTACCTGTCTTTTTTATAGATTCTGTCTCTATCTGGATCTGCCAGTAACCTTTACTGAGGTTGATCTTGGTAAAAGTTTGCTCCATTTAGTCTTGTCATGATGGCCTCTAGGTTGCCCATATGTTTGGAGTTGAACTTTGACACAAGAAACCTATACATAAGTGGTTTGGATCACTCCCTTTTCACAATTACCACAAGTTAACAGTGGGTTAAATTAGAAGGTTCTATTATTCCAGCTTCTAACCTTGCATTGATTTCTTTCTTCATAATGTTTTCCATTGCAAAGAGCATATGATAGGAATTTGCCTTGACTAAATCTTTTGGCGTTCTGACTTGCAAATGTTTTCTCCTCTCTTGTTTAGGCATTGGATTATATCACGTATCTTTGTTTCATAGACTATATGAAGGCATTTGACAAAGTGAGTCATGAAGTCAAAATGAGAATTCTTGAAAACATGAACTTAGATGGTAAAGATGTGAGAATCATCACATATTTGGAATAAACAGTGACTATCAGACTGAGAACAAATTTTATCAATTACAGAAGATAAGTTCATCAAGGATGTATGTTGTTTCCTATTCTCCTTGTATAGTGAAATGATTATGAGAAAGATAGAAGACCTGACATGCATAAGTATTGGAAACATCAATGCAAATAATATTGGATATGCTGATGATACAGTGTTAATAGCAGGAACTGAAGAAAAAGATCTTTAGTCCTTGACACTGTAGATAAAAAAGTGGAAATATGTGACTCAGCCTAAACATCAAGAAAACTGAAACCATGGTTATATCAAAGGAAAACAGTTCAAAATGCAGTTTATCATTAAATGGGACCCTTCTTAATCAAATCTGCAAGTTTAACTACTTCGAACCGTGAATTACTTTGGACAGAATTGGTCAAAATAAGGTCAAGAGCAAAATTGCACAGGCTAAGTCAACATTTATGAAAAAATGTAAAAATTTGACTAAAAAAAGTATATCAATGAAAGTGTACAAAAGAGTTCTTGGCTTCTTCATAAAATCAGTCTTGATGTATGATTGTAAGTCGTGGCCAATAAACGAACAAGTGGAAAATTCACTTAATGTAACCAAAGTATAGTTCCTGTGTATAAACTTCATTCAAAATTTAAAAACAAAGTGAAAGTAATCTGTGATTTGCAAAAGAAAAATCAGATGTGACATTTGCATAAACATGCAAGAGATAGAATAGAGCTCTACTCCAGTAACGTTCCTGAAAATCTGAATAAGATTTGGAAAGTCCTGTCACTGCATATTCAGAAAATAAACAGTGTTATCACTTCAAGAGGGCATGCTTTACTCACACCAGTAGTCCTTCTATGAGCAAAAATGTTGGTTACAAAATTGCTCATATGGTGGAAGAACAACTAAAACTGCATAATTTACTGACTTGTGTTGTTATACGATAACTCTTCCATTGGAAGGAGTTAAGTAACACTAAATCTCAATACCCTATAAAAAGATAAGTAACCAAGGCAACCCATAACTGATAACTGTTGTTAAATCCATAGTTAAGCATAATCATTGACAGTTTTGTTTTCAAGTTTTGTAGGGCAAATTAAAACATATGTATCAAACGAACAAACTAAAAATTATTAGAATTATAAATAAACATCCTAAGTTGCAGCAATTTAAAACTGCAGTGCAACTAGTTTTATTTCATTTCCCTGCACATTATACATCACTGTTGAAATTTGCATGCATTTCTCCTTGCAGACGAAACTTTATGTTTATTTTTCTTCTTCTAAAGTATAGATAATATTGTTTTATTGATATTTAATATCATTAAAGAAAAATATGCTACTTAAGGTTATGTTACTGTTTATATGTAGTCGGAGGTATGTTTTATTTTTGTGCTGGTTTTACACAGTATTGCAGTACATTTATACATGCTCATGTTTTATACAATTTAACTGAAAACTATTATATAACTTAATAATTGCAAATGGCCTTAAACTTAGTTAAAAGATAACTTAAACTTAGAAGTAAAATAAATGTCTTTGTCCAGTTTATGACATTTGCCATCAAGGTTAATATGCAGTTTTCTTTATTAATACAAATATATTTTAATATACAAATAACACAATTTATAATAACAGTTATTACAAATAATGATTTTTGAACAAATGTTTTACAAACGTACAAACAATATTGAGTCCTGTATCTGGTCTGGAACTTTCTTGATACTTTATCGAGGATTTAGGATGAGTGAATTAATTTTGGTTAATGGAGATACAATTCACTCAACTAATAATACACACACTGAAATAATATGGAAAAAAATGTTTGAAATAAGTGAAACACATTTAGAACACCTTGTAATCTGTTTTGAACACATTTTTTAATTATTTTGATACATATTACTAGTATTGTGATCTTTCCTTCTGTGTGTTTTTCAATAATATATACTGTTTCTTGGTGCATCACATTGGTTACATTTATAAACACAAGAATTTATAGAAATTTCAGTCTGCACAACAACATAGATGATACAACATGTTTGAATACACACGCACATTGTCGATTCTTACACTCTAGAATTCACAACAATTTTAGTAGATAGGCAGAAATTTTGCAGTGCATATTTAGCATTATAAGTTATGTACATTTCCAAATATAAATTTATCTTGAACATTGATATTAATGTAGTAAATCCATCACACAACACCCATTTATAAAACATACCTTATATTGTAACATGCTTTTTTCTTCTTATCTGATATTCTTTGTCCATCTTGTCATAACATTTCAACTAAATACATTTATTTGGAATGTTGCCAAAGTATAATCTTGAACACTTTAATTGGATGCTACATTCAATACTATTTATGTTATACCTTGATCTACCTTATAGTATGATATATTTAATTTTCAGGTTTAGTATTAGCATTGCTGGTTGATCAGGCATGCTCAAGAAGAAGTACAAGTGGCATTAGTAAACTTTTAACCAATATGGGAATAGATGAACTTTGTGATGATAAGATATTCATATGTACATGTGGAAAACCGGGATACACATTTCATATTCCTTTCAAACAGTAAGTATGATATTTCATCATTTGCTTTGTTTTGTCATTATACACTGGTAAGGCAATGTAATGACTAAATTGGCTAACCTAAAGAAAACTTCCAAGTGTGTAGGAGTTAATCTTTATTGTAAATTTAGATTGTGCTTTTGTAACAAAAGATGGTTGAGTATTCATCATCTCATGGAGAGACCACAATATCAGTAAGACTGGCACAGAACTCGGAAATCCCATAATCAGCACAAAGGTGGAGTTAGAAATCATAAAGTAAGTTTCCTCCTGGAGATTACTGAAAGCAACATAACTCAAATAGACAGTGCCACTATTATAATACCTTCAAGTAACTCTCCTGGGATAACGTAAGATCTTATTGTGATAAATTATGTTAGATGTGAATTTTTACACGTCCACTCATGACTGCCTCTTGAGTTGCTTTTTAGTCAGTTTCCCATTTTATTGGTACGTAAGGCTGTTGTGGAGTTATAATGTGCCAATTGGAAAGGACAGTGGCTCGATGGTGGAAAACATGATATCTGAATTATAATAATGATGGTACCCCAGTCCATATTTGTGAAGATAAAGACAAAGCATTCATGCTCATATACATTGACCAATGTGGCAATGGTAATGTCCTGGAGAGGCTCAAACTATAGCACCCCATAACTGAGCTACAACTATGTATTATTATGGAAACTATCATTTACTTTGAAATATATGGAGATATGTATACATCTAAATGTCATGTCTCAGCTCTAGATGTTGTAAGAACCTCCATTTTTAAGAATCTTGTAGAAACTGTTGAGTTGAAATATCAACAAAGCTGAGCACAAGTGATATTTCTGAAATATCTACTGATGCCTTTATCAAACCCTTACCAAAACCATTGTAGGATCATGTGCCATTATAACTCTCAAATCATTATCTTGCAAATCATTATTGACAAGATCTCTGAGAATAGTGAAGTTAGAACACGATCTCTGAGAATAGTGAAGTTAGAACACTTGCTTATTAGATTGACCCACTAGTGCCATAAAAATTTGGTGGACATTACAGTGGAAAAGAAACCAGAATTTATGGAATGACACTGTAGGTGATCAGAAGATAATAAAAGTAGCTTTTCGTTAAGCATAGTCCAGCTGCCCATTTTTGTTGACATAATGTTTTAGAATAGGCATCAGTGTAATTGCAAGATGGATTACAACTATACTATAACTGCCAAAATATACTTGCATTACACAGCATAGAGAATGACAATCAGTTTGGATTGCAATCAACATTGGTTTTCTTCAAGATCACCACTCTTTTCAATCCTCAATGTCCCGGCTTGGCCTAGTGTTTAAGACACTTAACTCGTAATCCGAAGGTTGTGGTTTCAAATTCCCGTCACATCAAGCATCCTCACCCTTTCAGCCATGGTTGAATTATAATGTGACGGTCAATCCCACTATCCGTTGGTAAAAGAGTCGAGTTGGCAGTGGGTGATGATGACTAGCTGCCTTCCCTGTAGTCTTACACTGCTAAATTATGGATGGCTAGTGTAGATAGCCCTCATGTAGCTTTGTGTAAAATTCAAAACAAACCAATATTATTCATATATTTTAATACAAGCCCAACTACTCAGAGTTAGTCTTTCTATCCCAGTTATAATGAATAAAATTACTTGAAAATATTGCTGTTAGCTACTTGTGAGATAAAGTAACTAATTACCTCTTTGTTTTATATATTTTTATCAGATATTTTCTTTAATCAATTGGGTGCTATTACCATAAATATTATGTTCATGAAAGTAAGTTGACAGTCTTGACTGATAATGGTAGTGCAATATATATAACACCCTTCTCATCTGGTTACTCCATTAAAAAAAAAATATTTTTTTATTTCATTGTGACATCAAAATTAAATATTAAAAGCTCACTGGATTTCTCCATCAATACTTAGCATAGGAATTAAATCGGAAATAATAGTGACCTGTGAGGATATGTGATTGGTTCAAGAAGAAGATCAGTACACTTAAGATGTGTGCATTATGGAAGTATAAAACAAGTTGTAAATAAATTAGCATTTTTCTTTGTTAACTTAAAAAGGGAAGAAAGTACATGTTTTGTCTAATTACCAAAAAGATGCTACTCAGTGCTTAGTGCAAGGGGTGGGTTACGTGTAATTTGTTTTTATTATTGAAAATTTTCTTGCAGTAGAAATTGGTTTCGACTTTCTGTAAGCCTAAAACAGATAAAATAACTACAGGTATTTGAACCAATGTTTTTTAAATTGATAAAATATTTAAATAATTAGCAAGAAATAAGGTAATTGTAAATTAACCATTATTTCACCATATCGTCAACAGGTGTGTCAGTATTGATAGTTTCAAAATTTGGGAAAGTTCTTGTGAACCATGTAAGGATATAACACCAGAAGATGTATGTCCCAAGTACAAGCAATGTTTAGAGTGTAAGCACGACCTTGAAAAATGTATCAGCTGTCCACCCAATAGATATGGAGACTGGTGTAATGGAGGTAAGACCAATATATAAAGTATGTATGTTTAAGTGAGTTTTAAATTTTGATATTTGTTTAAAATTTATTTAGTTTCTGTGAAATTATATTATGCATGATGTAATAACAAAGAGAAACGAAAAAAAATTAATTATAATTTAAACTTTAACCTTAAATATACAACAAATATATAAAATGAGATTCTTCAACACAGGAAGAAATATTTGATCAACTTTAGTTTATGATGATATAATTCCACATACTTAAAAACCTGACTGTAAACTCTGAAATATCATATATTTGTTTTAATTATGTGATGATAACTATGTTTAGATCATTCATTGCAAAGATTCTATGCCTAGTTGTATAGTTTGTCGTTTTTTTTTAACTTTGTCTGGGTAGTAAGATCAAAATATTTCAATAATAAATGTTTTCTGGTCTCTTAAAATGACTGCAGGCTCTTTAGTCCTAGAATCTGTTTCTAGTTAAATGTTTGATTGTTTAATGCAAATTTTTGAGAAGGAAAACGTTGCTGTTGAGCTATTTTGATTGAATAGTGAGAATTAATTTCCAGTATTTTACTACAAATATTCACATTTGGAATAGGTGTGAACATTTATCATAATAAATAAGCTAAAAGTTAACTTAACAATCCAAGAAAAAGGTTAGTTATCATTAAACTAATCTAACTAGCTAGTTTATTACAACAAAGTGTGTAAGAAATATAAATAAACCACAAAATAAAATAAAGGCACTGAAAGTTATCACCAAGCAACCCCATTGCTCACCAATATGTCTGTGGACTTATAATGCTCGAATTTGGGTTTCAATACTCTTGGTGGGCAGAACACAGGTAGCCCATTTTGGAGCCATCCATAATTTAGTAGTGTAAGACTAGAGGGAAGGCAGCTAGTCATCATCACCACCCACCGCTAACTCTTGGGCTACACTTTTACCAACGAATAGTGGGATTGACCGTCATATTATAATGCCCCCACTGTTGAAATGTCGAGCATGTTTGGTGGGATGAGGATTCGAACCTGCAACCCTCAGATTATGAGTCAAATGCCTTAACCACCTGGCCGTGCTGGGATAGCATATGTAAATGATTTTGTCAGTTTTTAGTGATGAAGATGCAAGTATTTCAAAATGTTATCTTTTACATCTATACTATACTATTTTTGTAGATTAATCTTCCAACACTTTCTCCTTAATTATAATGCTAAACTAGGCATTTACTGCTAATTTCACCTTTGCCTTTTACAAGTATAACTACTAGCTTGGATCAAAGGACTCACTTTGAGAAGTAACTTAGTATTTCAGTTACTTCTAACTTTCAGATAAAAAGTGAGTCTTATCTGAAAACCTTCAAGGTAGCAGTTGAAAACTTACTTTCAAAAATAAACCATTGTTAGTTGCAGTGATAGTATTTGCAAAATGTAAGCCTATTCATCAGATTGAATGGTACATTTTTGTATTTTTTATTTTACAAAATAAGTTTAAAAATAGTAAAACTTGTAACCAATAAAACAGGTACAATAGTTATATAGTCTACTTGTGTTATTGTTTCAGTTTGTGACTGTAAGAATGGTGGAACATGTAACCAGATGACAGGAGAATGTCTTTGTCGTGATAGGTTTGAAGGAAGTCACTGTGAAATAATTAAAGGTAAAAATGTGGAAACTGATTATGGCAATCTTGATGCATACATTAATGGAAGTAATTATTGAAACACATACAGTGAAATTGGAACAAAATGACAAATTTATTTAATGGTGCAAACTGTGATACAAAAGAAAAGCAAATGCCCCCAGTGGCTAAGCAGTAACTGTGAAGGTATACAGTGATTTAAAAACAAAACAGATTTAACTGTCTGCAATAGGTACAGCACATATAGCCCATTGTGTAGCTGTAAATTAATAACAAGTAAACAGAAAAAACTGTTTGTTTGTTTGTTTTTTTCTGCAGTGAACAATGTTGTTTGTTTTTGTGTTCCGCTGCACAGTTTGGCCATCTACAATTTGGAATATTGTTCCATATTTTCTGTATTAATCTCCATTACTCATCTGAGCTCTTTGGTCACTTTTTAGCCTTATAAATTTTTATAGAAATTTGTACAGCCTCAAGTGTATTGTTTTTGGAACTTCATAGTTGTGAGTTTTTTTATTTATCTTTTTTACTAAAAAGATATTATTTTACCACATCTGTCGTATATGCCTGCCTTATTTCTTTTGCTGAAAGAAAAATCTATGCTTGATGAAACATGTTCTTGAGCCAGTAGCATTTTGTCATCAGTTTTGTAAATATCACTGACACAGTTGGCTGAACTGCAGCCTCAAGCTGTAATGGATCTACTATGAATCACTCATGTAGAGGTTCATTAATTATAATATGAATCCTTTCCTGAAATAAAGCAAACTGTCTTTAACTGTTGCTGAACAGTTTGATTCATGTCTAAAGTGCATTCATAATTTTTGTTCATTCTACTGTCTATGTACAATATCCATTTCAAACTTTTAAATTGATCCATGTTAATATGAATGTTATTTTTTTTAGACAATAGTCTTGCCTCATAAAGAAAATACTCTCACATAATTAACATAATTTTTGGAGAGTTTCAATTTTCTACCTCAACTGCTTTCATAATTAACAATGCCAGATTCATTTACAATTCATACAGGAACATTAACTTTTCAAATATATTGCATGACCAGCAAATGAATTTGATTTACATACACAGACACACACCTTGTCATTTAGGATTTGAAACTTGGGAGCAATGAAAGAATTGACACTACAACTAATATGTGTCGTACGACCACTTATATTTTAACATATAGCACTAAAGGGCAGCAAGAAAACTTCTGGTCCACCTATGTTATTCTAGCTGATAAATTAAACTAATCACTAAGTACCATAAAGTTTTGTGAGTCCTTTAAGCATTTATCAACTTCTCTTTATCACTTTCCTTAAATTAACATTTGCATGTACCACAACTTAAGGTGGTCCATTTTAAGGACTAATCACTCTGAGAAATAAGTAGAGCTGTCTTAATTGAAGATGACTTTTATGCAGCCAAAATTTATACTTGTGTCTTCTAGTCTTATCATGTTAACATTATACTTGTGTCTTCTAGTCTTATGATGTTAGCATTAAATATTAACAAAATGATGTATCAACACTAAAGATCCCTTAATTAATAAAGTTACAAAGCTCAAAATAAAACTGTTTCAGAGATCTTAATTAACCTATCCTCATATGACAACCTTTACATCTTTGATATCATCCAAGAAACACTTCTCTGAATCCTTTTCAACAGTTTAACATTCCTTTTAAGGAAGAGAGCCTTAGACTGAATTCAGTACAAATGTGGTATGACCAATGGCCTGTGCAATGAAATTATAACGTCTTTGAAGTTTTATTTATTATTTCTATAGATACAACCTAAACTCCTATTTCTCCTGCCTCTAGCAATGGCACATTGCTTCGATGGCTTAAGAGACTGGTGAATAATGTTACGTATTACAGTTTATCTTGTACAAGTTTTCAATTTATTATGTTGCATAAATTGCATGTTACAATTTCAAATAACCAGAAATTTGAACCTGGAAGCTATGTGAATGCTGATATCAGATTTATAATATTTTCCAACAAGATTGATACACAAAAGTTTCGTTCTTAACACAAATATATTCTAATATACAAACAACATTACAATTTATAATAACTATTATTACAAATAGTTATTAACAATAATGATATATATACAACAGTTTTATAAATCTACAAACAATATTCAATCTTCTGTGTGGTCTGGAACTAAATATTGTATTGATGTTTCAGGACAAGTGAATTAATTTTGAGTTGGTATTGTTACACTTTGGTTAAGCTCACTAGTTGTCTTTTCTTGGGCTGCTTACAAGCTTTTTTTCATAGAAGATATTTAATGTTCTTGTAGAAATACTTACATCCAAAATTAATTCACTGAAGTTAAATGGTTCATAATGTTTGAATGTATAAACTTTCCTGGTCAAATATCAGTAGTTGACCGATTAAAAACATTAATCACAATTATAGCTTTCTAGGCTTATAGTATATTGGCTGTATCTACCAAACAATATTCTATGGTTTTCCTGCATCTTGTTATAGCTATCTTTTATATTCATTAGGTGAGATTCTTGAAACTTTACTTTGCAACAGTATTTGAAGATACATAGTGCCTTTGTAAAACATCTTGTTGATCCTTACGCTTGAGAATCTTCTACCAATTTAGAAAACAGGCGAGTCTTATGCAACACACATTTAACAATATAAGTTGCATGCATTTCTAAAGACATATTAAATTTTAACAAACATATATTAATACAAATGTATAACAGTAAATGGTTAACCTGAATATGACCTAAGAAGGTCAAATGTTGTTCTGTATTTTAATTTAATTAAAGTTTTAATATTCATACCAGCAGTGTTTAAAATACAATATCTGGCACTGTAATATCATCAGCAGATAATATGTTGACCATTACTTCTATGTCATTGATGTAAATAAAAAAGAGCAAAGATCTTAACATTGCGCCTTGAGTTTCCACACTTGTGACATTCATCCAGTTTGAATAAACTCCACTTTTTCTATCTTACCAATTTTCTATACAATGAGACAACTCATTCCCCACACCTATAGAGAGAACTATTTTAATAAGCCTTTTATGTGGCACCTTTTTGAGTGCTTTTTAAAAAAGTTAGATACATCAAATCTGCACTTGTACCCTCAATTACATAACCAGTAACTCCTTAGATAATGTCAAAAGATTAGTAAGGCAATATTCTTCTCTAAATGATAACGTGTTGAATATCCAACAAAAGTTTAGTTTCTTGATTTGGCAAAGCATACGTCATAAGACTTTAATTTTTTTTTTTCTCAGTACTAACTTTTAATCTTCTGGCTTTTACCCTCTATTCAAGGACTTGTGTCCAATCCACCAGAGCTCTATCATTCTTTAAACTTTCCAGTTGTTTAACTTAAGTTCAGAAAATCTTGCAACACATCAATTTTCAAGCTATCAACTGTTCATGATGAGAAATGTTGTTTAAATTTTCGTCATTAAAATCTGAAAAAAATTGTTTGCCAAGATTTCTTGATCTTGAGTCATCCTCCAAATATTTTATCATTATGGTCAGTTTGGCTGTTTATTATGCCTGTATTAAATGTTAATTTTTTCGTGAGCCAGGCTTTTTTCTTTTTTAACTTGTAAGAAAGGTGTATAGTGAATATTTAAGAATTTTTCCACATTTGATCGATATTTTCAACTAATTCATTTGCCCAATTTAGAGAAGATAATTCTTGTCTCATCTTTTCAATTTTTTTTAATGTGGAACTAAAAACTCATTCTTCTTTATGTTCTTATGGAGCAAAATTTCAAATTTGATGGAGCAATTATACTTGCATCCTGATGTTGCACAACCTTTACCTTATCAACTATATTTGTATGGAAGTTAACAGTAAATCCAAAATAACGTTGTTTCTTGTGGATTGTCCCTTCATTTTACACATGAAGCTACTCCTTCCTCTTATTGTTTAGTACTTCTATTTTAATTAAACAACCTATGGCTTTATATTTCTAAGAAATCCCTTTTATCAAAATTATCTACACTTAGCCAAGTTTCAATTACTCTTGCTGTATCATAATCTTCTGTTCCAATCACTCACTGATTTAAGGTCATCCATTTCATTTTATTATAGTATTACAACGATAGCAGTTTAGACTATTATCAAAACTGCCTTCATACCTTGTTTTCACACTATATCACTCTCTACATTTGTTTAATCATTATTATTCTGGTCTTCTACTGTACAATCCTAGTTTAAAGTTGACCTGACAGTTGAATTGCTAGCCCGTGCAAATAAGCCAGCCTCTACAATATTTAACTATAAACCATTAATTCCAAAAATCCCCTTTTTCCACTGAACTGATCCCATAAATCCAATCGTTCAACCTTCTTTTCCTTACACATAAATCTAAGCCTAACATTCAACCATAATGACTACTTAACTTCCACCGACCTACCAGTTATTTCTTGTTAGTATCTCTGACAGAATGTGTTTGAATTACTTTATCAGTGTTTTGTACTTGACAATAAGCTCCATTGACCTTTCCTTTTTCAGTTTATTGTTCCATATATATTCTACAAAAGCTGCATAACTGCTAGCACCCTTTATTGTATCATTTGTTTTATCAGTTTTATCCTCCACCCCTGCCCTATGTTCAACATAATCTAATTACTTTCTCCCTATTTTCTCCACAGACTATTTTACCACTGTGCAATTTTAAGGAATCTCTTATAATTATAACATTTTTTTTAATTCCCATCCATATCTGTCCTTTTTGTTGTCCATCCCTTTACAACCTCAATAACTGCACAATCTGAAGTCTAAAATCTGTTACTTAGTAAAACCTCCTTGTTATTACTAAATCCACTAGTGGCCTTATTAGTACTCTTTGTTTTTATAACTATGTGTTATTAACCACTGTGTCACTTGCATTCCAAAGCAACTTTATTTTCTATTTTAATAGTGTGCTGCTGTCATTTCTTGTAAATTATCCTTCTATTTATCTATGGCCTCTATCCTATTTGGAACAGCCTCCAATTTGTATTCCAACCTATAAACTATACATACAAGTAGTTCACAAACTTTATATTGGAATGGCTCGTTTTGATTATTTCACTCTTCAAATAGTGGATCAATCTGTTAGCTGAGTTGGTAAAACACTTGCTTGGAGAGTGAATTGTTCTGTGTTCAGTTCCTTTTCTGGGAGATGCAAAAAATGAATTGATACAAGGAAGATAATAATACTTGAAACCAGACAATATAGTTCATAAACTGTATACTGAATTAACTGCTCCATTTTTTAAATATTCGTGAATTTATTTCAAGTTTTGTAGATTAATAATAATTGAATTTAGACAAATATATTTAAATACTCAGTGAAATGTTATATTACTATATTTTTATCATTGTTTTTTATTTTGAAGGTTGTCTCTTACCCCAGTCAATACCTGGTGTTATTGAGAATCGGAAACCCACGGTTAATCCACAAACTATCAGTTACAGTTGTTTGCCAGGTTTCAAGCTTCAAGGTCCATCTCGTATTACCTGCCTTCCCAATGGCCAATGGACTAATTCACCACCACGTTGTAGTAAGTATTTTTTCATACACAGTATGTGAGTTAGGGAAAACTTGTTTAATAGATTTATTTGAAAAATTCCTGATACTCTCCCTTTTTTTAAAATCCTCAGAAGAGATTAGAATTACTTACGATATTTGAAATTTGAATTTTCCATTAATGTCTTCAAATTTGCACTGGCTTCTAGGTTATAAAGAGATGAATCCAATCCAAAATTGTACATAAAACATGGTAGCGAGTACACACATACAATAGAAGATCTTGTTCTTCAGCTCTGTAAAGTGATTTTTTTTTCTCTGAGTATCATGAGTTATGCTGATAGAGATAACCAGCAAAAACTTAACGAAGCTTACTTGCTATTGGAAAGTGGTTTAGTGTGATACTCACCTGAATGTGAACATTTCCACTGCTTTGTGTAAGAGGAACACAATCCAGCCAATTTCATGAATTCTACATCTTCATGGCTGAACACTAAGGAGAAGTGAGTTGTTTTGATAGTAAAATATAGTTGTTGATATTAACACCCAATCCTTTCATCAAAGTTTGGGGTTCTAAGTTGAATACTGAAAACTGTGAGATCTGTCTGTAGCCCACCCTGTCCTCCAAATTCAGTGTTATAGACTTGCAGACTGGGTGTTAAAACAAAACAGACGTCTATGAGTTTATAGCACAAGTTTTTAATTTTCTTCCATTTAAAAATTACTATATAGTCTTAGGATAAACAAAAATTATGGTTATTTCTGTGATGAATGCATATATTGAATAACAGTATGTTAGGAAAATAATACACTACATGATAACATGAAAGATGGCATTAGAACTGACAGGTATGGAATATGACTTAAAGAACATGTGATAGATGCTAGGCGTGGTATATGTGATAATACCCTCTTTGTGCAGTAGGCATGCAGTATATAAAATAACTGTATTATATGTGATAATGCCTCATGAAAGTAATGAACCTTGGAAAAGACAGGGGTTTACCTTATAGGTGTTTATTAAATTTTGTAAAATATCAGACACAATAGAAGAACATTGGTAGTAATGTGTAACACAGTAAATGAAATGTGTAATAACATACTGGGCATAATAATAGTTATGCAAACAATGACTTATAATGAAAGGATTTATTTATTGTGGAACATACTACATGTTTTAACAAAACATTGATCTGTCTTCTTCATATCTAAAGACAGATCAATGTTCTGTTAAAACATATAGTATGTTCCACAATAAATAAATCCTTTCATTACGCTTATAAATCACTGTTTGCTTGCTTATTATTATTTTAGCATAATGTACTTCCTTATTCAAGTACCTTATTCCAGGTACATCCATTAATTACACCTTGTATATTTGAAAGAAAAACATTAAATGTCATTATATTTTGTATTTTACAGTACAACAGTGTGCTAGACTTGCAGCCCCAGAACATGGAGAAGTAAATTTTAAAGGCCAAGATTTAATAGAGGGCGCTAGTGCTACATTTTCTTGTGACAGAACTTATTACCTGATTGGCAAAGAAACACTTTCATGCCATCCGGGTGGCCAATGGAATGGAGATGTACCATTATGTAGTAAGTATTGATAATGCTGTTAGTATTTGAACTTAATTTAGAACTTGTTTCTGGTTAAATAAGATAACTAAATTATATTTTTTCTTTCTTGGACCTGTATTTCTAAAAGAAAATTTTCTTTTACGTATTTCATATCATTTCATTGTCCTGTGGACTATTATTTTACAAGCACAATTTCCACAAATTAATTACTTTTTTAAACAGTCCTAATATTTTATATTTTTGAATGGAACTTTCATAATATTATCTATTATTTTCATAAAATAGTAAATATGTTTTTAAAAATATAGTTTTAGCATTTTGTGTTTGTAATTTTAACTAATGTACTCTTAAATGTAGCTTTAGCCCTTCTGTAAAACTTTTCTTTGTTTATAACATTAAGTCATTGTACTATTGGATAAGCAAACCATGATTAATTTGTTTCCATATGAAAAACAACTGATTATACAAATATTTGAGCTTCATAAAGTAATTTTTTTTTTTCAACAGAAAAGCTAATCTTTTGCCCTGACCTTAAAGGTATACTCCATGGTAGCATGAGGGTTGATATATCTTTTGAACAGCAGTATGGTCAGTATCCACAAGGCTCAAATGTGACCTTCAAATGTTCACTGAACCACTATTTGATTGGGGAAAATTCTATAACTTGTAAACGTGATGGATTTTGGTCAGATCATGAACCATCTTGTGTTAAAGGTAAAATATTGTAATTGTTTGTTTTGACATATGTTTTGCTAAAGGCAAAAAAATATAAAGTATATTATTATGTTTAAAAAAACGCAAAATTTCACTGGGATTATCTTGTGATAGAGAGAAATAATTATATTTATATGAAAAAATATTATTGTTTAACAAAACAAACAACATATTGTGTAAAAATTCAAGTCAAAATCTTCAGAGTTCAAATATAGCTGCTTCTATATTTGAACTATTATCTAAAAGGTCGGTATTGAGCTATCAGAACTCACTATTACATAGGCTTTGTCTGATATTTTGAACAAAGTTACAAATCTACTGTCACTTTTGTAACATTACCACTGCTGTTAATGTAGAATATGTTCTGCAGCAACACCGTGTCTAAAACCTTAGACCTCTCCATCTGAAGACCAATATGATACCAAATAGATTAAGTATATGTACATATAATATGTGTAGGTTCTTTTTGCTGAAAATATATCCATTAAAAGTGACTGTGAGCACTTTTTCAAAACTCCTCTCAGTGTTACTGCATTCAAACGTAGTTATGTTATTTTTATATCAGTCCACTTAATGCAATGAAATAAGTGTACTTCCTTCTTTTGAATGTATCAACAAGATTAAACCACTTTTAAGCTGTTATAAGCTGATTAGGCCTAGCGCAATAACTTTGATTTATCACAGCTAATTCATGTTTATCTTAATTAACTCTTTCTTTTTCAACTTACCATTTATAGCTTCATGCTTTATGGGCTAACAAGAACTTAAGGTAACATTAAGTTATAAAAAATACACAACTTTTTCTTTCCAACAATACATTAAAAATATAGCTTAAAACAATAATTAAGAAGTAGTAAAAGGTAAGAAGTAACACCTAGGAGCAAGGGAACAATATCATAGATTTGGAAATTTCCTAATACAGTTTCATTTGGGATGACATATATGGTGTTGAAAAAGATGTCCAGTTTTAATAAAGGTTTTAAAACTTGCTATACACAAACAGTGCCAGTTATAATTTGCTCTCTATCAGTGGTATGTCCAGGAAATTGAAAGAGGAGAAGAAAGTCTTAACATTCATATTCACATATAATTGCTGTTTATTTTTATAACATTTAAACTTTATTTCCTGGTGAAAACTAAAAAATGCAAGCCACCCCCTTCCCCAACTGTGCTAGTGCTCTCTATGTATGTGCATAAGCATGCATAACACCAGTCATAAAGTAAAGCCACAGGCTACAATAATGACAACAATAACTAAAAAAAAAGTATTTTTTTTTCTATATTATTAAAACTTGCAAGCCTGAAAACAACTACTTGGTATTTTATCAATGGCTCTGAAGGCTCTTAACATAAATCTCTAGGTTTCAGTACTCATAATATATGAGTGTATGCTCATGATATATTTCTGAAAAAAAATAGTTTTTCAAACATGCAGTTAAAAAAATAGGGAAGAATATTTACCTAATTATCTAAGGACACCAGAATGGTTCTAGTCCCACTTTTTATAAAAAAACAAAACTATTGATCTGGCCATAGTTACAAAAGATATTGACTTTGGGAAAAAGACTTGCTATCACTTTTACCCTACTCAAGTCTTCTCAAAATAGAATAACTGAAGAAAGGCTATCAGCTTTGACTCTTCAAAATCTGGTTTAGGGTTTTCCCACTGGTTATAATGTTTTTGTCAACTATTTTATTTTGCTGCAAAAGAGGCAAATGTTTGGGACCTATATTTAAAGACTGGCATTACTATGTGTGACTTTAAAAATAAATCACTATACTGGAACTGGTATACAGATCTGAGATGTAGAATTTTTACATTTATGATACATATACTCTTCAAGAAAAGAAACGCAAAAGGCAAAATATGAGACAAATTGTTAACAAGTTTATTCCGGGTAGTCCTGTATGACATGTGTGAAGCTTTGCACATTCACTGCTGAACATCCAAAGTCTGCAAAGGCAAAGTCCACGCTCACTAGTTGAAGTTTAACGTCACTCAACGTCAATTACGAGTATGCCCCCCGTGAGCATCAATAACTGCTTGGCATCTCCTGCCCATGGAAGCGATGAGATGACGAAACACATTTTGTGGAATGGCTGTCCACTCAGCTTGCAAAGCTGCTGCAAGCTGAGGTAGAATCTGCGGTTGAAGTTGTCGCCGTCGCAGACGTCAGTCCAACTCATCCCAAAGATGTTTGATGTCTCAAGAAGACAGTGGTGAGTCGGGCTGTGTGAGGACGGGCTTTGTCATGTTGAAAAACGTCGTTGGCGTTCACCATGATGGGTTGCACATGGGGCCTAAGAATCTCGTCGACGGTTGCGTACAGTCTGATCGGAAATCCTACGCAGCCCTGGTATGGTTGAGGCAGTAGACGTCACAGTGGTGGTCCTATCCCGAAGGTGACGTAACCGGATGTTGCGATCTTGTGTAGGTGTGGTCACACGAGGTCTGCCAGATCGTGGACGGTCACGAATTGATCCATGTTGTTGGTGACGATTCCATAGCCTTGTGATGGTGCTTGGGTGAACATTCACAACTCTGGCAACATCTGATCGAGATTCGCCTGCTTCCAATCGACCAATGGCGTTGTTGCGTTGTGCTTCAGTCAGTCTTGGCGTAACTGTATTGCGTGTCGGTGGCTTAACACTGAGCTATGGAAACCGAGAACCCGTCACTTTTATAGGGATTTTGCACATGTTGCACTTGCAGAACATGCAGATCTCTCAAACAAATTTATTGGACACAACTTTTATTGTCAGTTTGGTCTGACAATCAGTGCCTTAACACGTGTAACATCACATACTCTGAGCTTGTAACGTTATTACATATATTTCTTTTTAAAATAACAAAAATATCCCTTTTGCGTTTCTTGTTTTGAAGAGTATATATTATAATTCACCATTTGTTATTAATACTTGTATATTTTAATTACAAATCATCTATGTATTCTTTATTCATGCTTTAATTGCAAGATAGATCCAAAAAGATATACAACTTATCAACAATATCTTCTTATCCAAAATCCTGGATCTACTGCTTAAGACAAGTTAGCAGTATAAATGTTCTGGAATTGTCAGTCATAAGTTTAAATGTGTGCTTATCCTATCGAATATCTGTGAAATCAGTTTAGAAGCAATGTTACAATAGAAAACCAATCTACAGCATTTTTGAAAAGTTGAATAGGGAAAAAAAAAGTGTATGTATTTGAAGCTGGTTAAAAAAAATAAAATAAATGTTGGTTATTTGATGTATTAAGCTTCATAATATACTTTTTGTGTGAGTTACCCTAAAATTCAGTATAATATGCCAGAACAGCAGTTCTTGTTTTGAAACTTTTTTATGAAAACTTGAATGTTGGATTGAACTCAAATTTTGATTTTATATGCAAGTGAGTGTATACATGATTTAGAGATCTAATTTCATAAAATAGTTACTGACTCCATTTTCTATAAGTTGTACATGTTTTTCATGTAGTTTTTATATCATAATTCAGCCTACAGCCAAAATAAGAATTCTGGTTATTGAGATATTATTAAAGTTCTTCAGATTTACATAAAATTAATTACCATGCTTTATAAATTAAATTTTATCTGATAAATCATATCTTAACATAAGATATATTTAGCATAACCTTTATTTTCCCCTTGTTTATAACAGTGGCCGAAAAAGTTATTAATTGTGACACAAAAGCTATTGAGGTGCTGGGTGACATTGGTGAACCTATCAGGTAAAATTATGTAGATTAATAAGTGATAGAGTTTTAGAATTTATTATTATGTTTTAAAAGTTTATAAAGACATAAAAAAACTCAAAAACTAATTACATAATTATAAAAACAATGCTGATGTGATTTAGATTATAATAAGAGAATTCATGGTGCACACCTACATAAAACTTTTTTTGAAGTGTACTTCTCATTGCTGTATTTGATTTCAAATAAGTCAAAATAAGTCATAATTAACATGCTAAAGCTCAGTGGAGGACAAATTAAGCATTTGCTGCTATATATATGTATAACTTTAATCTTGAAATTTCATTATCAAGAGCTGTTTCACTGATGGTCAGTCCTCACCATACCAAATATTTGTCATGGGTTTGCAAGTAATGCATTATAATGCAGTCTTTTTGTTGTTTTTTCAATGCTACCCAATTTTGTAATAAATTTGTTATTGGTATCCAAAGCTTCTTACATCTTTAAGGACTATTACTTGCTATTACTCTTATTATTGTAATCACTGGTAGCCCTGAGTATAGTATTAAAATTTCCCATCGATTTAATGATCTTAAATGTGGTAAAACATTTATATATTTAATTTTTAGAATTCTGTATTATGTCTTTACTTGCTGTTGTGTAAAACACTCCTCATAATTATATGTAAATCTGGACATTTATTTCTGTGCTTCAACTGTTCAAATATATTTTTATTTATTTATATATAAAAATAAAATAGTCAAATGCCATACTCTGTATATTCTGAACAGTTAATTACAGAAACAAATTGTATATTATAGCAGAAAAATTATTAATTTTTTTTCCCAATTCCTAAAATTGCTAATAGACATTAACATCAATTAATATGTTTTTGTAAGTGCCAAGTGGTCAATCTGAGAAAAAAAATGTATTTGTGTGTATATATATTTGTTGCTATTTGCATTGTGTGTCTGTATATTTGTTTGTTTATTTATTTATTTAATGTTGGTATTAAGTACATGCATCATTTTATTGAACGTGAATATAATGCATTGTTGGCAAAAATCTTTGGTTATTGATGCAATGGGTGCATCCAGCATGTTAAACACTCAGCTTTTCTTAACACAAGAGTCAGCAACATGTAGATCCATAAAGAAAAAAGAGCATAAATTCTCATTTGTCAGAAATTAAAAAAAAAAAAAAATTTGAACATTTACACTTCACATCTGCTTCCATTTTACATTCAAATTTCAAAGCCTTTATTACCAATACAGTACTATTCAACCAAATAAAATATGAATGTGCAAATGTGTTGAGGTCTCATCAGGTGATTAGAAGTGCAACATTATGTTAAATTGGCAGTAGGTTTAGAAAGAAAAGTGTTATACGTTAATGTTTAGTTTATTCATGTTCATGCATGTATTGCAATTCTCAATATTTTCGTCTTGGACAAAAGAAAAATGCTTTTCCTTGTTGAAGGTTTGTTCATCTCTGCCTTAACCTGTTCAGTGCCGTAGACGAGATAACTCGTCCAAGCCGATCGGTAACACAGTGCCACGGACGGTTTAATTCGTTCTCAATAATACCTATGCTGCTAGATGTCAGCACCATACATGCATTTGACCTACTTACAAATTGTTTCACTTTCGATCCAAAATGGCGTCACAAAAAGTTACAAAATGAAGAAGCATTAGAGTTGTATTTTGAACTTGGTTCAGAGTTGCCGTACAAGCTGAAATACTTGGCAATCAATAGGTTAAACCATTCGCTGTGGCTGTTATCAGATACTGATTCCTGCATGAGATGTTGGATTGTACATTTTTGTGGTAATTTTGTCCGTCATACAAGTTTCTTTGACATCTTAAGGAAAATGATGCATAGAAAGCACAAATAATTGACTTGCTGCATTTTAACATATGATAGAATGTTGTTGCACAATGCTATCACCAAAACTTATGACTGAACAATATGCAGGAAATTTTAAAAGTGAGAATCAATATGTGTACCAGCCGTGGTAAACTTGTTAAGAAAAGAAATGCAATACTATTTTCATTGTTAAAATAACACATGAAATGACAAAGACAATCATATTTCACATATGTTCTCATTTAAGAGATTTGTTTGACTGCATATTTTCTATTTATTTATTACTATTTTTAGAAAAATTACTTTTAAATTATTTCATCTGATATCCTCTAGTTGAGCAATAATTTTGTGTAATATTTAATATTTTAATGCTCTTTTCTTTAGAATTTCATATCTATCTATACTTTGAGTCTTTGGCTGTTATCCATTTGATGTTAAAGGCTAATTATGAGTTTTGTTTCTTTAGAATACACTGCCCAGCTGGCTGTTCCTTGACACTTGGATCTGTGTGGGGAACTGTTATTTATCGTGAACTTTCTTCTGTATGTCATGCAGCCATTCACTCTGACATGATTTCAAATTTTGGAGGGTCTGTTCAAATCATAAATAATGGTCCATACTCGCATTTTGTGGCTACTAATGCATATGGTGTAAGTTCAAAAGAGTAAGTTAATACACATATAAAAGTGTAATTAATTTATCTTGTGAAATCTTAATAAAAAAATATTAAATATAAAGTCTGAGGAGTTATCAACATTTTATATGCCTTTGCCCATGTTTTTCTGTTTCTAACTCGTAGGTAATAACAAATACTTCTGTAATATTCATCTTTCGTTCTTCAGTGTGTATACATAAAAATTAATTTTATGACATCTTTCAAAATAATTACAATTTTCAACTTTTAAAAAATTATATCTGTATTTTGATCACAAACCTGATAAATTTTGTGAGATTAACAACAGTGTCCTCCTTAAAATAAAAAAAAACGTAATAGAAATTGTATGTGATCTGAGTATTGAATATGTTATAATGACAGGTATGAAAAAAATGTTATACAATACGATAATATGAATCTCGGTAGAATTATAAGAAGCGTATAAGTTGTATTTATGTATATCATCATACTTGTAAAAACAAAGAAGTATGTTTAGTTATTTTACACAGTCTGGTGAGTTATTTTAAGTAGTGTATAAATTCATTTGTTTTTAGGCTAAGGTCTCAAGCAGTTAGTTTCCGACTTGATTCTGTTGAAACTCAAAACTATGGAGACCAAAAAGGTATTTCAAAAAAAATTGTTATTGGTTTCACTGAAATTCATTACATATTTCATAATCTATTTGTGAAAGCTTCTTTAATTATTTTTGTGCAGTCATTAGTGAGTGTAGCATCTGTATTCATAAGACAGGTGGTATGGAGATTAAAACTTTAATTAAAATGAAGTAGAACAACATTTTTGACCTAAGAATGCCAAAACTTTGTTCTGTATTTTATTTTAAATGAAGTTTTAATATCCATATCGGCCATCTTATAAATACATTTTTACTTCAAGTTGGTTTCTCGTCATCATGAATGTGTTACAATTACTCTTAAGCTTAGCAACAAGACAAACAATTTTTTACTAATCTATAACTTTGTTTTAGAGTGTCCTCCAGGATGGTATCAGATTGAGAACAAGTGCTTTTACATTACTTCTAAGCATAGAAGTTGGAATAGAGCTCAAGGTGTTTGTAGCAACATGGCTTCTAACCTTGCTCTGCTGGACAGTGCTGTAGATCAACAATCATTATCTGATATTCTTAAGGAAAAAGGTATATAAGTATTAAAAACACATGTATTGATATTGTTTTTATGATAACAGGGAAACATTGAATAATTCATCTCTAAATAATTGTCTTTTTTTGTTGTTGAAGTCCACATGAGTGGGTTCAAGTAAATTAGATAAGACACCCTTTAACAAGACAGATTCGTCTTTTTTTTTTTCTGTTGTTACAATACTGCTGTAAAACTCACTTTAGGTATTGCTCATTACAACTAAACTAACAATCACACAGTCTAACTTCACATGGACTAACTTTAACTTCCTGCTCTGCACTTTATATCTGCATGTATTTGTAACATGTAATCTACAAATATCTAGCCCTTTAGTAACAACAATATTAAAAATAACTTGGAAGCTTTGAGTATGATGACATCAACAATATTAGAGTCACATAATGAAACTTGTCATAACTATTGCTTTCAATGTAATTAACATTTAACATTCTTGTTACAAAAAATAAATAATCATTAAATAATAACTCCCTAAGTAAAATAAAAGTCAAGTCTTAAACTGTATATCCACCAGTATTAATGTAAATGTTTTTGTTTAATTTTCATGCTTGTAATCTGCATTTAATTAGCTAATGCCTTCATAAACACGATGTAGAAAGTTTAAACTTTTATAATTCTACTTTTTAAAACTTATCAGTTGTAATTATTGTCCTGTGGTCCTACTTGATAACCATATCTCTCTATTTATGTTATGATTCCTCTGAAGTGTGAGACATTACAGACTTGTACAAGTTAGTATGAGATTGAAGTTTGTCTCAATCTAAAATGTATAGTTAGAAAACACTTATACATTAGTTGTATAGTTGAGTTATGATTGTTGTTTATGTTTTGCTTTAATTCCTGTTGTAATAACTAAGCAGAAATCCAACATTTCCAGTTGAAATTTGTTAATGTGAGTAGAGATTCTTTACTGCCTATGTTTGAAATTCTTATTCACCAAACATTTCTTCTAGAATGTGTTGTTGATATTTATCTAAGACATCGTTCATGATGTTAGAAAAATAATATAGGTTCAGAAAGTCAATTAAGGACAAAACTAGAAACTCTATATCCTCTTTGTGACAAGTAGACCTCTGTTCATCAGAAGTAATTCAGAAGTGGCTATATAAACGAAAAATGTCATATTTGTAGTATTTTCAAATGTAAGGTTTCACTGGGCTTAGATGTAAAAGCTGGCTCACAAGTAGTTTCTCACAGTCTTGATAATTATTGTCATTCATCTTAAAGTAGCGTTTATCATTGAATTTAAAGCTGTTTAGAGATAAGACTGGCAAGGATATTAGTTTTTCAGATTTTGTTAAATTGGAAAGGTTGAGGACAGTTCTCACAGTTTCAACTCCATTGTGTGTAATTTAGTTTTAAGGAGGGGGGGGGGAACATCCATTAAATATGTAAGCCTGTTGTCACTGATTTCCTAGTTATTCTTATAAAGTGGGTCGTTTCTTTTGTGTGTAAAGGTAGAATATGGGGAAGTATCTTACATGATGACCAACAAAAACAGAAAACATTTTAGAGGCTACATTTGTTTTAGTGATAACTGGATAGCCAGAGTTATGTTTATATGTTTTGGGAAAGAGGTAAAATTCATCCACCTGGATGAATCTGCTTTAGTATCACATATTGAATGATTCCTGTCAATTTTCTTGTTTTGGAGAAGGTATTTAAGTTTATCACAGATTTTCCTGCATACGTTTCTTGTTTAAGTTTGTCTTCAATTTGGAAATTAACTTCAGTGACATAATCTTCTTTGTTGGAGCATCATGATGACAAACTATTTTGCATCATATGTCCATAATGTCATTTGACCATTTCTGGAATTCTATTTAAACTAGTCATTCCCAGTCTGCCCTTTAAGGTAGACTTAACTTTTGATATGTTCATATTATCCCTCACTGTTTAGGAACACGTATTAAACATAAAATCTACTTGTAGAAACGTATAAAAATTATTACAAAGCCTTTTCTAGTGTTAGTAGTATAAAGAAAAAAAATATCCTACCTGAGTATATTTAATTATAAGGTAATTTGTTGTTACAGTTCATAATAAAATAATACCTATGGAAAGACGTGGTTATATTTTGAAAAATAACAGTTTAAAATTAAGTATTTGATATGTTAAATGTCAGGGCTCATAATTTACAATTGCTATATTATAGTGAAATATTAGCTGACTATTTTTTACCATGAAGGTTTTTGATGAATTAATTTATTTACAAATTTTGAAATGATATAAACACAGTAAAGTATCATTATTAACTTTCAAACTTGTTTTCAAAAAATTAAAAAAGAAATCAGCATTATATAATTATGGCATGTACTTTTAATCACACCATCAAAGTTTTAATATTAGAATATTTCTTCACTAGGCTTAGTAAAAACTTGGATAGGACTTCAAAGAGAAAAGGAAAATAAATCCTTTGTATGGATGCAGAATGATGGAAATAACATTCCTTTGAACAATAACCTAACATTTTGGGCTACTGAAGAGCCTAATGCAGAGAATGTCTGTGTTTATCTGGATGCGAAAAATCAATTTGAGCCAGTATGGAGGACTTCGACTTGTTCTCAACCAGCTGCTTTCGTTTGTATGATTGACATTTCCAACAGAAATAAAGGTATTACTTTATAATTTTCATTAGAACCTTCTGCATCAATAACAGAAATGAAGTAGAAGAAATATTTAATGTTTGGCAGGTTTTAAGTGGGCAGCTCGGTACTGACCAAATGTTCACATTCTAGGTATAAATTTAATTTGCTTTTAAAAGCAGATTAGTTGTTGAACAAATGATTTTATACACTTATTTAGAAAGATTCTGTAAAAGGACAGCATAGTGAGACATAAAATGTAAACTATACTTTCTCATGCTTAGTAGTCTCATGTATTGCCTTGTGTATATCTAAAAATTAAATATTTTTATAGTGAAATCATGGTGATGAAACAACTTAAAGTGTATATATTGAGTGTAAAAGACTATTTTCATTATTACTAAACATGACGACTACATATATTCTGTTCTAAAAGAAAACTGGTTTCGGTACAAGAAAAACCTACGTAAAAGATGTTTCTCACATTGCACGGATTTGATATGATTTATTTGTTTGATTGTCATATATCCAGTGACCAGAATTTTACAAATAATACAATTGGTTGAACTTCGATTTTATCAGTTACATCATAGTCAATTGTTTTGAAAATAATTTTCAATCTAATTATCTCCATTTTTCCCACCTCTTATGTATCTTTGTACTTTTTTATCCAAAAATATTTGTAAATCTTCTAGGCCTTGTTGAATATCACAACCTTTAGGAACATCTAAATCTTCAGAGTTGTGGAATTTGTATGCTTGAAAATATCTATTAATGTCTGCTTTTAAAAAAATTTATAAGAGCTTTATTGTTAAGAATCTACACATAATAAATGTGTGTTTTACAATTTCGCTGACAGTTAATCAAGTAATTAAGAAATGGGTTTGGTAAAATGATTGCTAGTGGTATAAAATGAAGTGTTTGTGTCTATCCTGTGACAGTTATGATTATTAAGGAACATCTTCAAGTATACGACCTTTGGAAATGTTATTAGTATGTAGCATGTGCCCAAAATGAAAAAGTATAAACAATAACAAATATAATATATTGAACCAAAAATGACCACAGTTGGTTCTCATGAACAACAGTTATAGACATAACTTCACTCTTTCTATACATTGTGAGTTTTGTGATATAAGGTTGAAATCATGTCAAAGGTTATAAAACCTATGTTTGAGATGCAAGGCCAAAATTGTGCTTCAGTAGGGTTGTTGCACTTTTAAAGGGTCCAAAGGGTTAAAACGTATTTAAAACATGTTATTTAAATTATGTTACAGCTGCTACTAAATTATCTAAATAATGGCCCATTCTTCAGTGTTTAAGAACAGCTCAACACTGTTCTGTTCCATGAACAGTGCCACCATAATGCTCAGAAGATAAGAAATGTATGTCAGTGGTGTGTACTTAAAGCATTTCTCAAAACTGAGCAGTACTTTTTATACAGCTGTTGATAGTTTCCATTAGTTATTAAAATGTTTATCTCATCAGCATTTATGTCCATAACTATTGTTGTGGAATAATTTTATTAATTTATAGTTTAAAATATTTCGTTTGTTATTGTCCACACCAATACTGCCAAGATTTTGAATGTACGATGCATATTAATAAAAGGTGACTCAAAATCACGTTGATGATATTATTGGAGGATTGACCCATAATTTATCATTTCATCACTATTAGCAAGTATTTTCATGTACCTATCCATATAAAAAATATTTGCTAGAAATATTTATGAATTACCATGTGTATGGTTGAATATTATCCCAAAATATATAGTACATGCTTGTCTGAAATATTTCTGTGGTCGACTTTATATGTAGTTATACTTAAGCCATGATATCACTCTGTAAGACCTCATAATATTTAAAATGTTTAATTTATAGCTCATACAAATTATTCTTCTGAGTGTTATTAATGAATAGAATCTTCTGGTAACTTGATGTTACCATGTTTTGGTTCTCATATTCCAAAATTTTATTTGTTTGTTTTTATTTGCTATTTCTATTTTATGTGGAATATATTACATATAACACAAAAAAATTTGATCAGTAAAATAAGTTGTTTTCTGTATGATATCCATAAATATAGTTTTATTCTTAATAGTTTTATAAATCAAACATAAAATATGGCAAAAGGCATTTTTTTTTCAAGGTAACTGATTATAAGCTAACAGTCCAGACTGATACAGTATAATTGTTTTTGCTGTGTATGGTTATATAACCATCATATTAGTTGTTATATTTTTATCTTTAGAATAATAACTTAATCTTTCCAGCAAGTTGTGAAGATCCTGGATCTTTAGAAAATGGATATGCTAAGCTTCACAGGCAAAGATCATTTGGATTTCATGCAGGGTCAATACTCAGTTACAGCTGCAAGGAACTACACTATCTTAGTGGATCTTCGGTTCAAACATGCACTGCAAATGGCACATGGAGTACCATAAAACCTCGCTGCATCAAAAGTATGACATCATGTTGAGAGAAAATCCATTATTCACTCATTTACTAATAAAAAAATTCATGGACACTAAAGTTATTAAATGAAATAAATCAAAGTATTTTCTGCAAACAGGTTTACAGTTTGAGAAGTAATAATATTACTTCTTGTGATATTGCAGTTACTAAAATGAAAATGAAGATCAGTTTGGATGAAAGAAAAGGATGTTTTCTCTAATTTCATCCATAAAAATACAGTAACCCATCAGCAGTCATATTCAGTGTATTTGTTATTCAAATTATAAGTTCATTTATATAAATATTAAATAACTAGTCACTTATAACCGAATACCTTATTGTAATACACAATACATAGTGTACTTTTGAAAGGCGTGCAAGTAAAACATTAACTTATTTTTTATAACTGATGTTTAATTATCACTTTTTAATTTTCATATGTATAAGTTTGTATTTGGCATATGTGAAGACTCACCATACAATATCACAATACATTTATTTAAAGGTATTGTATAATAAGCTGCATTCTCTGTACATAGTTAAAACATAAAGGTTCTGTATGTATCTTTACTTCTTATGATATTAATAATTACTGTCAATTGTTAATGTCAAAGTAATTAAAAGATACTTTTTTTTCTTATTTCCTCAGTAACTACCTGCCAAAATCCTCCTGTTCCAGCCTATGGATTAGTGGAAATAAAAGCACCAGAACAAATTAGATCAGACAGGCAAGTTTCTATTTTCTGCAAATTTGTGTAAAATATTGAATCTTGGGAGTTCAAAATAGTAACAATGTTGTATTAAGCACCTTTTACATGTAAAATGTTAGCAGCTTTCATGACTGTCTTCTCTCTATATTGACCATAATTAATTACAAACCCTTGTTGTTTATTTTATGGTATTAATCTATGAGTTGATTCCCTTGTTATCAAGTATGATAAAACCCCATACACACATGCACAATAAAAATAGCCATTGAAACCCTCCAATCACGAAATGCTCATTTTGCCAATATATTTATAAGAAAAACGAATGTCTTTGATGAAACAAAACAAAATTAACAAAAATTTGTGTTTTAACAGAAATAGATATGATCATCTTAGTATAATTAATAATCAATTAGTTGTTTTTTTCACAACTAACCATTTATCACTGGCTTTTTACTTTATTTTACGCTTTTGTTGTTTATCTGCTACTATATTCAGTAAAGTCCTGAGAAAAATTATTTCTGTGTTGGTCATTACCAGGATTCAGTCCTTGTTGTTCTTTAAGGAATTCATAAGACTAGGGTTTCTTTTCTTATTAGTTGATTCAGTTAACTATTTAATTCGTTCAGAGGGGGTATCCTAGATTTTACAGAGTTCTATGAAGAAGACCTAAGATCGAATTAAGGCAATTGCAAACACAGAAATAGTGTGTGTGTATTTCTTATAGCAAAGCCACATCAGGCTATTTGCTGTGTCCACCAAGGGGAATTGAACCCCTGAATTTAACAATGTGAATCTGTAGACTTACTGCTGTCCTAGGAGGGAACACATAGTAACAGTCCTTCTCAGAATTTCCCAAAAGACATTAATAGATAACAGCTGAAATATAGGATGAGTACTAGTCTAATTATTGACATGGATGACATTATAGGCTACTAACCATAACAATCACTGATATCTGATTGCCACAACTGTACAGTTATTACTAAGTAAAATTATTGCTCAGTTTATTTTAACTAAGGTACAGCTGGAGATATCAAATTATAAATAAAAGATGACAATAATATCAAGTACTGCAAAAAAACTTATTGCTTAGTTTATTATAACATTCATTGCACAAACATCAATACCATGTTCTAATCATAACTACTACAAACGTTGCATTGTTAAGCATAAGGTTTTTAACATTATAACAATAAGTAATGCACAGACAAAAATGTGGGATTAGGAATGAAATGGTTGAACTTATAACTGCACTTGAAATATCCAAATCAACAGGAAATACCCAGGCCTCCATCCTCCTGTTTTTGACAATGGTATTTTAAAACTTTTTCTGTTGGAGGAAAAGCTCAACTTTACTTTTTTTAGTACTTTGTGGGGAGGTTACCTCCTCAATTCCTGTCTCTGGAGGGACTGCTGCTAACAACATAGGTGTTGACACTTAAGTGCACATTGTAAGGGTTTCTGTTGCACCTTATGATGCCATACTGATGGTTGCCACTTTGGTGTTTCTCCTGAAGTCATGGAGAAATGAGCTGGATCCATAGACAGATATTTGTGTTTATGGATTGCTCGTGAAATCAAAGTTACAAAATATGTGATGTATGTGTCTTGCCAGAGATGGTATCAGTTCCAAGTCTATTGTTTTTCTCTTCAAAATATCCTTTGGCATGGTAGTTTAACTTTTTTGTTTAGAACTTTATCATTTCAACCTTGGACCTGGATTTATTCTTTGACTTATTTAACTCCTTTATATTGCCTGGCATGGCCAGGTGGTTAAGGCACTCAACTCATAACCTGAGAGTCGTGGGTTCAAATCCTCATTATGCCAAACATGCTCGCCCTTTCAACTGCAGGGACATTATAATACCCAGGTCAATCCCACTATTCATTGGTAAAAGAGTAACCTAGGAGTTGGCAGTAAGTGGTGATGACTAGCTGTCTCCCTGTAGTCTTACACTGCTAAATTAGGAATGGCTAGCACAGATAGCCTTTGAGTAGCTTTGTGCAAAATTGAAGACAAACCAAACAAATCACTCCTTTACTCTCAGGAAGACTAATTCTAGGATGGGCTGAATGTCTGACCCCCTGGACTTGTAGATTCATTTAAACCCATCATCCATGGTTTCTTGGGCTTAACTGTCAGGATTACTAATGGCGAGGTAATGAATGGTGTATTGTTATACTCCAGAGTTTAAAGAGAGAACTTCACTGTTACAACTTCTACAGCCCACATGTCAAGAGCATTATCTAGCAGAGTGTCCTTATCCATAGGTTCTGACATGGAAGTATGGCCAGCTCCAGATGTGGTGGGTACTACCAGAAATGACCCCAGTGGCACAGTGGTGTGTCAGTGCACTCGCACTGCTAGAAACTGGGTTTTAAGACCTGTGGTGCAAAGTGGATGGATAGCCCATTGTGAAGCTTTGTGCTTAATTCCAAACAAACAAAAAAACTACCAGAAACTGTGAAACCTTTGAAAAATCAAATAGAAATAACTCACAATTAACCCCTTTAATTGTATAGCAATGATTTGGAATAGTATTTTGTAACATTGAGAACACTAGTAACTCCAACTGGTGAGTTAAAAAAAAAAGTTAACTAGAAGGGTTGAGACTTTATTTTAAAAAGAAAAATTAGGGTTGAAGTATAATGTGAAAACCTCAAAACTGATCAGAAAAAGATGTAGACTAAAATTGTAACTTTGTAAAATTAAAATTAATTCTTTGTACTGCCATCTGTGAGCAGTGACACTCAATAGAGTGTGAATAGATTTGTTTGTTTGTTTGTTTTGAATTTCAGGCAAAGCTATACGAAGACTATCTGCACTAGTCTTCCCTAATTTAGCAGTGTAAGACTAGAGGGAAGGAAGCTAGTCATCACCACCCCCCTCCAGCTCTTGGGCTACCCTTTTATCAAGGAATAGTAGAATTGTATGTCACATTATAATGCCCCCATGGCTGAAAGGGAGAGCATATTTGATGTGACGGGGATTCAAACCCGTAACACTCATATTACAAGTCGAGTGCCTTAACCACCTGGCCAAGCTGGGTTTATTGAACAGCTTTTAAATTTAATTATTCAAGGGGAATTTAATTGAACTAGAATATTTAACCAAACTTTCTTATGCCAAAATTAACAGTAATTCTATAACTTTCTTATATATGAACATACATTGAAGTCAGCTGTGATAAAATGTAATACTCAACAGTAAATTATGTGTATTCACTGTTCATAACCACCACCAGCTGTACACTTTGTCACCACACACAAGCCAATACATATATTAGTTGGTTTCACAGCAAAGCAAATCTAGACTATTTCAGTGTAACAAGTCCTATCCCACTGAATGTCATCCAACAACTTTCTATGCCTTTGAAGAACACAACTCTTTTGGCATTGCTTGTTCAGGAGACCTGCCACTATTCTTATAACGGAAACCAAAGTTTATTCAAAAAATCACTTTGGTGCTCAGTAGGTAAGTGTCACAACACCCTTTCATTTATACTTTGATCAGCCAAATAACTGCTTTAACTGCTATCTGAGTGGTGATTTTATCATTCTGTTCATACATGGTATCTCACACTGCACGGATGTACTCAAAATAGAAAGATTACTAAACCCTTTCAGTTGTTGGTAGAATGACCATGTGATTGCCCTAGCAAAACGTTTAAGCCATAACAATCAAGAAGTTATTTGAAGCAATACATTTGACTGCTTAATATTTTTCTGCACCTCTTTTGGTATTTCTTCATCTGGAACTGTGAAAAGAACTATACATATATTTTCAGTCATTGAATTCTTACCAGCTGAGCTCAGATTCTCCATACCAATCTTGTCTTCCTTGGACTCATTAGCCTCAAGCTCTGATTCCTGGGTAAGGCAATGTAAAAGAAATTCACCTGTAATGTGTGGTCACAACTTATCTTCATGCTGAACATTATTAAGCCTCCAATAAATTTTGAATATTTTTCTTCACATGTAAAAAGACCAGCTTTTCTAAACACTATGCGTGAATAAGCTCAACTGGAGCTGAGCAGCTTCCACAACCAAAACTCCATGCTGAAAAATTCTTTCATGGACTTTCTTTTTGTACTCCCTCGTTTGTTGTAAGTGGCTGCTTTTCATAATTCAAGATAAGTAAACATGTATGCTTTTAAGACTGCTTTTTCTTAACTAGTCCACTTTGTCTTTGATGTTTTGGTATTATGTAAGTAGAAAGTGGATTACATACATCTGATCTTCAGAGACCATTGTTTATAAACCAAACATGAACATATTAAACAAATAATCAGATGACATCTGTTCTGTTGCACATATGCCATCATGTTGTACAGCAAGTGCTCTCTTCTATAACTGAGGAATAACTGGTTGTTGAAAAACAATGAACTAATAAGAAAATATTTTAAATGAAAACTGAAAAAAACATATCTCTTGTAATGTATTCCCATGATGACAAAAGGATTACTTGAACAGCCATGAGGTATATAAAGAATCTTACTATTTTAAGAAAGAAGCCTAAATTACCATTCTAATTAATAATGTGGTATATTGCACAACTTTCTTCACTACCTTGCTATTAAACAATATTCTCAACATAATTGTTACTTCCTTAATTAGTATTATTATATATATTATTAAATGTAAAAATATTTTGTATAGGAAGAATGCACACTGTATTGAAAGTGTCTAATTTTCATTTTTTGCCATAATTCAGGATATCACGTATTCGAGTTTCATTGGCAGGATTTCTTCGCTCGCCTATTTTAAAACCCAAGTCTTCTTCATTGAACGTGAATCCTGTTGGTAAAATTGTTCTACCCAAAGGTCACTACCATGTAGGAACACAAGCATCTTATACTTGTGAGACACATTACTACAAGTTGCTTGGATCAAAAGGACGAAGGTGCGAGTCAAGCGGAACATGGAGTGGTAGACCAGCAAGCTGTATCCCAGGTAATGGCATTCTATGTTTCTTATCTGTCATTTTGTGACAATAACTTATTTTGGATAAAATTTCTCAATGAAAAATAGTTCATAAGTTAAAATTTTATATCTAACAGACATGACAAAAAAAAAAAAAAAAGCATTGTCATAATCTGTGCTTTGGAAGAAAAGCTGTAGGAAAATTTCTCTTAAAATAATGATCTATTTGAATGTTACCTTCATTTACCATCCACAAGTTTCAATGAAACCTCTAATGGCTTATTTGATACCAAATTATAAATACATAAACTATGTGAATTTTTAAATGATTTTTTAATTAAATAAAACTTGTACTCTTGTATTTTTCCACATTGGACCTTGTGAATTACTTAAATACATCTTAACTGAATCTACTTTAGAGCGTAATAAAATTCAGTTTACAGCTGTAAACATCCATATTGTCTAACTTGTAAATTGTTTTATATGAACTCTTGTAAATTCCATTCCAGAGGTACAAATGTAAATTTGTAACAACAGTCAGTAGTTATTGAGTCCATATAAAATATCTAGTCAATATCCCAAGAAATTGGTTAATTAAAAACAATTATTTTTTCTGAACATATGCTGACATTTCACGTAAATTTCCTTAATTGTATATATGTGATATATATTTTATTTATTCATTTGTTAACATTGTAAAGCTATCCTTCTAGTAAAATGCCTCTATCTTCGTGTTTCCTTCTGTATATTTAACAGTGCATTATTCTGAAAGATCAATTGACTAACCAGTTTATTGTTTTACAACAATACATCTCATTTTATTTTATTGTTTCTGCAGTTTGTGGACGATCAGACTCCCCTCGCTCCCCATTCATTGTAAATGGGGTTGTGACCGACATTGGTCAGTGGCCTTGGCAAGCAGGAATTTCCAGGTGGAATCCAGATGAAGAACGTTGGTTTATCTTATGTGGAGGAAGTTTACTAAATGAAAAGTGGGTCATCACTGCTGCACACTGTGTCACCTATTCATCTTCTGCTTTTTTAATTGAACCAAGCCAGTTTAAAATATACCTTGGCAAACACTATCGAAACGATGATATGGACGATGAATATGTCCAAGTGAAAGAGGTAGAGGAATCTTCAATTGGGCCTAAATTCATTATTTTTAAGTATTTAGTTCTTCATTATTAATCCTTTTAGTATCTTGCATTTATATGTTTGTAATCACCTTGTAAAATATGAAAATGTTAACATGTTTCATGATAAATCATTACAAGAATCAAGATTAAGTGTTGGGTAACACTTGATAGCATATATACAAGAAGATCTTTTACCTTACTAGCTTAAGTACAGTTTACATGACTAATAAAATGTTACCTATGGGATATTAAGAGATGGCATCTGTAACAGAAAAAGAGATGTAATTAAACTGTAATCCTGTACATTTTGTTAAAATATAATAATTTTATTTAAAAATCGAAAATTACTTAGCATGAGTGAGGAAAAGCAATAATTGATCACTTGAATGGTAAGGTAAAAATTAAATCATATTTTGTGAAAGTTCATGTACAATAAAACTATTTTCAAAGTTAATAAATATATCATTGTATTCAAGGATTTTAATATTTACTTAAAACAAGTTTATCAGTTCTAAAAAAATCTATTACTGAAAAGTAAAATACTTTACTTGACAAATTAGTATTATAAAGAAACAATAATAAGGCTAATATACATCCAGTTCGTGGTATAGTGCTTTTAGTGAACATTTGTAGTTTGTCTTTTACAGCAGTATCATTCATAATAGTTAATAGTTGTGATAAGAAGTTGGAAATATTATCCTATACAAATTATTATCAAGTAATTTTGATTAGGAAGGAGATGGTGAGAGGAAGTAGATTGTAGAAACTAGCCACGTGGTTTGATTGATGTATCTGTTTTAAGGCTGATAGATAGTAATAATTTTCCTGCAAAAATATTACAAGAATTATTCTGTGTATCTAGAGACGACTTATTGACAAAGAGAAACCACCTAATGGTGATCAAGAAATGCAATGTTACTTCAAAAACATTAACAGTTGCATGCCTTTAAGTACTGAAAGACAAAATTTTAGTCTTTAGTAATATCGTGTACATCACAACCATAACCTTAACACTTTTGTATATAGAAGTAAAAAATGGATTTGTGGTGATAGCAAAACAGTTGTATGTGCTATCCAAACAAAATGTTTTAATATTTACAGTTTTACACACATAGTGTTTAAAAATGGGTGTATCTATAAACCTTTGTTTGTATTAAACCAGTTTGTGTCAGGGATGGATACAGAGGTGGGATGCATCCCCCCACTGGCTGTACCAAATTTGTGTAGGTTAATGGAAAATCAGAAATATAAAGTACTGATCATCTCAATTAGAGTATTTTTGAAATTTACGTTGCAGTATAAAGGAAAAGTTTACTTGGGGTCGAGTATAAGTCACTGTTACTTAGTCGATCATACCCCCACACCAAACATCCTGTATCCACCCCTGGTTTGTGTGTGATTATTGAAGTTCATTTTCTTACCAAATAAGTTTTACCAAAACTTGTAGATAACGTGTTGCCCATTTATTTCTCAATTTGTTGATCATACTAAAGAATTTAGACATTTTAATTAAGTTAGAAAAATTAACTTTAATCTCCAGAGATACTAATGAAAGAAAGACGTTTATTTCTGTCAACATCATAGCTTTATTAGGGCGAGTTGTAATAGTTTCTGTACTACTAATCCTGCCCTGATGAAGTTATAATAGCAAAATGTTTATTATTATTATTATTATCTGGAGAGTAAAAGCCTCAACGTTTTTAACAAAAGATCTCCCAGTTTGTTAGAGGTAAGTTTACAGAGTCAATACACTGGAATCTAGGGTTTAATTTCCCATAGTAGACAAAGTGCAAGTAGTTGGTTTGTAGTTTTTCACTGGAAACAAACATACGTACATTTTGTTTTAATAACAAAAAGATTACAAAAGCACAAGTTAAATCAAATATTCATAAACATATGCAAATATAATGTGTTTAAGAGAGTGTAAGAATAATTGTGTAACTATCTAAAAGTACTCTTCACTTTCTAGCCAAGAGAAATACACGTGTATCCATTCTACGATCCTGCAAATTTCAACAATGATATTGCATTGATTCAGCTCAAAGATCCTGTCATTCTGACCACCAGAGTGAAACCAGTCTGTCTCCCAACTGACCTCACAACAAGAGAGAACCTGAAGGAAGACACAAAGGCAGTGGTAAGTACAAAGTGGATATATTAAACATATAGAGAGAAAGGAGTGCCTGCAAGGAAAAAACCAGTGTTTACAAAAATTCAGTTACACTGAAAGCTTGATTTGTATGACTGGAAAATGGTTTTCAAAATCCAGTTACCAAGAGATGAAATGTTAAGAGAAACTGTTACATAATGAACTTGTTACAATGGTCATAAGTGTTTCTAGTTTAGAAAAAAAGTAAAGCAAACTAGGTTAGTGTTTAGAAGGTAAAAAGCTTTTATTTGTCGTAAATAATCGAAAACTAATCATGTAATTAGCACACTAGAATTGAATTGATGCTCTGTATATGTAGGAAGTAATTTATGTAGTAATGTTTATCTACTGAAGTGTAAATCTGAGGACTTGATTCTCTGCACAATCCAGTTTAATGGACAATCTTCTCTTAGGCAACAGTCTATACTGTTCAGTAAAGTTTAGGTTTATGTATGATCAGGATAATTAGTCATAAAATCATCAAATTTATTTTATTGTTTTTACACTGTAATGCAAATGAAACCAATTTTTCAGGTTACTGGCTGGGGTATGAATGAAAATGAAACATATTCAGAAGCACTCCAACAAGTTGTTCTCCCTGTTGTATCAGCTAGCACCTGTCAACAAGGTTACAAAGACTCTGGTGTACCACTAACAATCACCGAAAATATGTTCTGCACAGGATACAGTGAAGGAAAAAAAGATGCCTGCATTGGTGACAGTGGAGGGCCATTGGTTTTTGCTGATGATTCTCAGCATGAAAGGAGTTGGGTTTTAGAAGGCATTGTTAGCTGGGGTAGTCCTTCTGGATGTGGCCACTCAAACCAGTATGGAGGTTTCACCAGAGTTCACAGTTTTCTTTCATGGATTAATCAATTTATTTGAAAGAGTATCTTAAGGTCACATTTTATCCCTTTTCAGAAAACTGTAGAGGTTTTCAAATTATATTCATGCATGATTGTACAATGCTTTGACTTTAAAGAATTCACATTTTGAATACACTGCTGGCCAAAATCTTAACACCAATGAATATAAAGAAAAAATATGCATTTTGCGTTGTTAGACTCAACCACTTATTCGAGTAGAGCTTCAAAAGATGAAAATAAAAAATAAAAACCTTTTTTTCGCATTTAATAGGGAAAATGTGAACACTATGAAATTAGCCTAAATACTAGCTGATCAAAAGTTTAAGGCCATACCAAAAAGAAGTCTTAAACAGGGTAGGAAATGCCCAACAAGAGGTCTCAGTAGTGAGTTGCACAGCTGTCGTTGCGAATAACTTCAAACATTTGCACTTTGGCATGGTTGATATAAGCATTTGCAGAAGGCTGGCTGGAATGTTATTCCAAGTGGTGAAGATGATGGCTTCACAAAGATCATGCACTGTTTGGAATTGATATCTGTTTCTATAGACTCTCCTTGCCATCCACCCCAAACATTTTCAATGGGGTTCAGTGCGGGCGAAAACGCTGGATAGTCGAAAAGGATCACGTTATTTGCCATGAAAAAGTCCCTTGTCCAGCAGGTATTGTGGATTGCAGCATTGTCCTGCTGAAAGATCCAGTCATTTCCACACAAGCATGGCTTTCGGTCAATAAGGATGCTCTCTCCAACATGCCAATGTAGCCAGCTGCTGTTTGACACCCCTGTATAACTTGAAGCTCCATTGGTCCATGGAAGGAGAAAGCACCCTAGATCATGATGGAATCTCCTCCACTGTGTCATGTAGAAAATGTCTCTGGTGGGGTATACTTATCATGCCAGTAACGTTGGAAGCCATCTGGACCATCCAGGTTAACTTTTTCTCATCAGAGAATAAAACCTTCTTCCACTTTTCTACATCCCATGTTTGGTGCTTCTAAGCAAAGTTTAACCGAGCTCTTTCGTGGTGTGGAAGGAGGCGTAGCCTATGAAGACGGTTATGATTTTTAAAACCTTTCTCTCGTAGATACCGTCTTATTGTTCTTGAGCTGCATTCTGCGTCCGTAAGGGCCTTAAACTGGTTTGACGATCGGCTGGTGTCTTGCCAGACAACCTGTTGAATCCTCCTGCTCAACTCCGGCGAAATTTTCTTGGGCCGACCACTTGAAATTCTCGTTCCGTATCCCTCAAGGTCTTTTAAGACATTTGCAATAGCAGTTTCACTACGCACAATCTCACCAACGATGGCACGTTGAGAGAGACCTTGCTTTTGCAGCTCGACAATTCTTCGACATTCAAACTGTCAACTTTTTAGCCTTTGCCACTTTTACCCAATGTAACACAGGAGATGTCAGTGGGAGATGTTGACAAAGCTAATGCTTGAACACAAATAACTAAATTTCGGTACGTGTTTACCGATTAATGCTTCGTTTCAGTATGGTCTTAAACTTTTAACCAGCTACAATTTAGGCTAATTTCATAGTGTTCACATTTTCGCTGTTAAGTGCTAAATTTTTTTTTTACTTTTATATTCATCTTTCGAAGCTCTACTCAAATAAGTGGTTAAATCTAACAACACGAAATACATATTTATTCTTTATGTTCATTGGCCTTAAGATTTTGGCCAACAGTGTATCTTTTCAGAAAGACATCACATTTTTAACATAAGATCATGTTTGGCCACCTAGAAAATTGTTTTAAAATTCTATTTTATTAATTCGTATAAAGTTCAAAGTATTACTTATTTCTTGTTATAACAGTTCAAGATAACAATTTTTTTGTTGTTTTAATTTCCTCATGTGGAATGTAACCAAGGATTTTACTTTTTTTTATATAAAAGTCAAACTGAATTTTGGGAATAAAGATATGTAAACGTTTTCTGAATCAGCATGGTTAGGAGATTATAATATGTTAAAGATTTGCTGATTTTTCTGCAATGTTAAGAAGTGGCAAGACCACCAATAAAATGATGGATGTAATAGAAAATCCTGATTTTCATAAACATTGTTTTTACTTTATTAAGGGTTAAGAATACGTCAGAAATAACCAACAAAACTAAAATAGTGCTTAGCATACCGGATATTGTGTAAGTGGAAAAAAATTATTTAAAGAAACCTAACTCAAAATAAATATACTAACAAATGGTACACTTAGAAAAAAAAAACTAGACTGAGTTATTAGAATCACAGTTTCAGAGGTCTAGTTATATAATTATTGCCTCCAAAGTGTGCACACTTTTACAAATTACAATTTCTTATTATTGTTCTTATATTCTAGAACACGATAAAAAATTATTTTATAAACTCAAAGAATGAAATTGTGAATAATACATTTAACGAAGTAAGAAATTTTTAACCTTAAACAAAATTGTATGATTATGTTTTTAAAATAATTATTATATGCAAGTATGCGGTTTTTGTTACTAAAGCATTTTCTTAAAAGAATGCTTGAGAAAATTGTTACAATACAAATCTAATATTGTTAATTCTGCAATTTCTGTTTTGGTTTTTATTAATATCAACATAAACATTACTACAAATGTTTGAAATTAAACATATCAGTTTTTGTACTTTAGAGAGCAGACGGTAAGGTTGAAAATATGTTTATTAAGTCGAAACAAAAGCTATCGCACTCTATATATAAAAAAGAAGAACAAAATTATTCAAACCCGGCATTAGAAGAGGGAATCAAAGCATTTCTGAATCTTCTGATATTAAATTTTTTTTTCAGGTCAGTATGACCAGAACAAATACATACTTTGACACTCTTTCTAAGGAGTTAGCATCTGGAATCTGTGATTGCTGTGGCAAAAGAGCATGTGTTATAAAACAAAAAATATTTCACAGTTTCAGTACAGAACAACTATACTGCATGTGTTCAAAAGATAAGATTTTTAAATGGCTTATTATTTGCATAATGTACAATGACAGTCTTTTTTTAAATATTCGTTTTGGTTTGTTTGGAATTTCGTGCAAAGATACACGAGGGCTAGCTGCCCATAATTTAGCAGTGTAAGACCAGAGGGAAGGCAATTAGTCATCACCACCCACCGCCAATTGTTGGGCAACTCTTTTACCAATGAATAGTGGGAACGACCGTCACATTATAATGCCCCCACAGCTGAAAGGGCGAGCATGTTTGGTGTGACAGGAATTCGAACCCGCAACTCTCGGATTACGAGTCGAATGACTTAACAACCTGGCCATGCTGGGCCTTAATAAATTATTTTGTGGTTTACCTTATTATGCCATATGTAGCGATTCGTTTTGGCAGGACATGAACATTCAATGTTGTATACCAAACTAAGTAATCTCAAATAATTAGTGTTGCATATATTTTTACTTGAAATGAACTCACAAAATTGGAAATTACATTTTGTTTGTTTGTTTTTTGAGTTTCGCACAAAGCTACTCGATGGCTATCTGTGCTAATAGTCCCTAATTTAGCAGTGTAAGACTAGAGGGAAGGCAGCTAGTCATCACCACCCACCGCCAACTCTTGGGCTACTCTTTTACCAACGAATAGTGGGATTGACCGTCACATTATGCGCCCCCACGGCTGTGAGGGCGAGCATGTTAAGCGCAACGCGGGCGCGAACCCGCGACTCTCGAATTACGAGTCGCACGTCTTACGCGCTTGGCCATGCCAGGCCCATTACATTTTGTATATAAGGTTTTTACTCTGATAGTAATGTAACAGGCCCTACAAAGTTCGGCATGGTTACCACACTATAACATTTAGCACCACACCATTGTGGTCAGATATGGCCCAAGGGAGTACTTCTTTTAGACCAGTAACATTCTTAAATCATGATCTCCTTTCAATGTCAAACACTTTTTATTTGCAATTCCTTTATAAGTAAAATACCATTTTCAGTTTCAAAGAATTTCAAAATAATAAACAAGGGGAATTAATGAAAACAAAGAAAACTGCACAAAAATAAATACCAAACATTCAATCTTACTAACTGTTATATCCTGAGCTGAACCGATTTTGTACAGGTAAATATGGTACCCTTTCAAACTAAACGTTTTGTCGAAAATGAATTGGAGAATTATACTGAATCCATACCTATCTGAATTGAGGAAAGACACTGTAGGCAAAGTTTTATGGTTTAAAAAAACCGTTTGTCAGAAGACAAACAAATACAACTCAAACAATAGACAAAGAGTATGTATTGGAAAGACTTCTATATCCATCAAGAAAAAATCTTAATAACATAATCTATATCATACTTATCTGAATGAGGCCTGAGAATGGATTTGTCAATCATGTCATCTGGTTCTCTCGTTAATAAAAATAGTAAAGACAGATCCTTCACATATTTCGGTGAAATCTTCCACGGAAGACTCAGAAATATCAAAATCAGCTTTCATAGTGTTCTCCTAGTACAAAAATAATGTGACTGTATTCTAAGACTAGTTATCTCATTCTACTTGTGTCTCGTCAGTTTGCAAAATTCTGGTAGACAAATGAATTTTTCCATTTGCTTAACTGGGAAGTCAGTACCCTGACTCCTCCGAAAAAGTAGCATCATATCTTTGTTATTAAGAATCAAAAAACGCAAATGTAAATTTTTTAGTACCATGATTGCTCCGAAAATGTAACAACATATATTTGGCTTTCAGAATCAAAAACCGTAAACATAAATTTTTCATTGTAGCTGGTGTTTTTACTTTTCTAGCTTTCTCTATTCCTTCCATTTTTCTTCAATCTCCCTCCGAGAGCGTATGGCTTTCTCTGACGTGGGGGGTCAAATGACCATCATGCCTTGTGGGCATGACATAATTATATATTAGTTTGTTTTTGTGTCCTTTTGACGTGATACATTTCACTTTCGTGATTTGTGTAAATTCGTCCTAAATCTGTTATTTTTGTGTGTTATAATGTATTCCTTTCATGATGACAAGAAAACCACTTGAAGTAAAGATGTATTCTAAAGACGGATGCTATGAGTATTAAAATAAAAGTACAAAATAACGTTCAGGGACGCACTTTACAGTTCAGTCAAACTGGATTAATGTCATCAGTGATATACCTCAGGGTCCAATCTCAGGATCTTTGCTCTTTTTTTGATTTATATCAATGACATAGATGAGAGAATGGTGGATGAACTATTCAAATTTACTGATGATGTTAAGGTTTGGAGTGTTTGTTTTGTTTTGTTTTTGCTATGTCGGAAAATTTGCTACTTTAAAAAGGGCTTGAATTATTTGATACGTAGAGGGAATAAATGTCAATATTGAATATAGGTCAAAAACAGTTATAATACCATTTATAAGTCATTGTTTATGCCAAATTTAGAGCACTTTATTTATTCTTGGCTCCATTATGTAAAAAATAACTTTGATTTGTTACAAATGGTTAAAAAAAGAGCTACAAGAATGATACCTGGAATGGAAGGGTTGTCATACGAGGAAATATTAAAATCTCCGAGATCAATTATGGTAAGGTAGGAGTCATCTTTCAGACAGTTTCGTTTTTCTAACAGGGTAGCTGGTCTTTGGAATGAGTTACCTTTTGGTGCTGGAGAGGCAGTAAATATAAACGAGTTTATGAGAAAGCTTGATGAGTATATGTATAAGAAATCTGATTTTAAGTACTTTTTTAAATAGGTTTAGTTTAGTGAATGGGACAGCCTAGATGGATCAATAGGTCCCTTATTGTCCCGAAATATTACGTTATATTAAGATTACTCATCGAATCGATATGATAAAGGCATCTCATTTCTCTGTGCTCTATATTCTGAAGATAACAGCAGGAGTGAATGTCGTCCAATAATAGTAAAGGCTGGTACTTTAGAAGTATTTGAGAGAAGGATAGAATAGTTCGTGGAAAATAAAGGTTGAATCTTTTTTTTTCTGAGTGGTGAATGTGCACAAACAGTTTGGAAGGATTAAATTGTTCCTTGTCTAAATGTTGTTACGAAACTTCGGATTCTCATTCAATGCGAATCAACCATTAGGCTACAACCGGCCCACTTCTTTGGATATTATTAATATACTTGTTATTGTCTTTTTGAAATCTAAGTTTTTTTGTGATACATGCCAAGTATATATTATAAAACGATGGCTGTATCGCAGATAAAGAAATCTTTATTTGTTTACTTGTGTTTATGCACAAACCTGCGAAATGCACTATTTTCATGGTGTCCATCATATGGATCCAACCAGAAATTTCATCAAAGTTTTCGTGATTAAGCTTAGTCCTTCAGTGGCTCTTCGATAAAGCTGAAAACTTATAACGCTAAAACCAGGTTTCGATACCTGTGGTGGGCACAACATAGATAACCCATTGTATAACTTTACTGTTAGGAATAAACAAATAAAGCTTAAGGCGATTAAAATAAACTTGTTAATAACCATTTTTAGTTTGAAATAAAATGTTAGGGAGGAATGTCTTTTTCAGATTTACACCTTTAATTATACTGCAAAAAGAAAATATCAGATTATATCAGTGACATCTCTCTGGTAATAAAAAAATTTAAAAAATAAAGCGATTTTAAATGAGGGCGAAAAAGTTTTGATGAAGTACCAGCACCTTTTAATTTACGTTACTCTTTATTATTGGGAAAGAGTGACTTGTGTTCCTTTAAATGCTGTTTCATTTGAATATTTTTATCCTTAAGTTGAATCAAGTAACTTTTAATTTTCTAGAAGTAACTTTTTACCTTATTATTTTCTTAACTCTAGAAAAAGCCCCACAGTGGCACAGTGGAATGTCTGCGAGCTTACAATCCTAGAAATCAGGTTTCGATACCCGTAATAGATAAAACACATAAAACACACTGTGTAGTTTTGTGCTCAATTTCGAACAAACACTGTAAAATCGAGTTGAGGTTAAATTTTTAACAGCTATTTCTAAAAAATGAAATGAACTACTTTGTTTGTTTGTTTTTAATAAATTTTAACAACACTACAGAGCGCTGCAGACGCGGGTGATACAAGGAACTGGACTGGAGTGAGTGCAGTCTTGTATTTTGTTACAAATCAGACGATTTTGTTATTTTTCTAGCTATAAGTGTGTTTGTAAGATTCATTGTAGTTAGTTTCAATAAAGTTTTAATATGCTTGATGTGCAAGATGCATTTAATTTAATGCGACCGTTGTGTGTGCGGTTAACGAAAGAGTTTACAAAAGATAATATGATGGAGGTTACGAAAGCCTTTGAATCTCTTCCTGAGATGTGCTGCAGGGAGCTAACTGAATACGTTGTTTTCCCATTTCGTTTTCATTTACGTCGTTTGGAGAGGTGAGACAAAAAAAGCTTTTCATTCTGGTTCTTTGTATATTAAAACCTTTGGAAACCAATGATTTTAATTATGCACACAACCAGTCATAAATTTGAGCCATGGCGCAGGCTTGCGATGGTTTTGTTGTCTTGAAATTTGTACGTTGTATATTCATGACAATAGAAAAACATGAAAGTTCAAAAAGTTTGTAATTTATTTCTACATGTTGTAAAGTAATTTTTGTACGTTGAATTCGTAAATTATATCAATTTTTCTCTTCATGTACAGATTTTCACAAAATGTGTGCTTTTATATAATTGAATCATTTTCATTGAAAGCAGGTCACATTTTGTTATGCTTAAAATTTTAGCAACCACTGGTTGCACATTTTTTCCTAGGCTAATCGCGATGCTGGAGTCTTATCAATTATTCTAGAACTTATGAGAAACATAATGCTACATGATGTTATTTTTTAATAGTACTTTTACACACACACATTATTTTTTCTTTTCAGTATTTTTTATTTGTTGCTATGGCAATTAGAGGTCGTGTAAATGACCCAAACATATTTTGTTATATTTGCACTAAAGAAATAAGGGCAAAACACTACAGGATTAATTTAAAAAAAGTATTTTGCATATTTTGGAATAAAACTTGGAGACTAATAAAAAATCTTGGGCTCCCCACAAAGTTTGCAACATTTAGTTGAAGAGTTGAGACAATGGACTAAACATAAGAATAAGTCTTTACCTTATGGAATTCCAGTGGTCTGGCTTGAACCAAGAAACCCTGGAGATGACTGCTATTTTTGCTCATGTGACATACAAAGCTACAAGACTTGAAATAAAAAGGAAATTCCTTATTCTGCCTTTATTCTTTATAATAGCTATTGCTCATGAACCTGATGTAGCTGTATCTACTCTGCCATTGACTCTTGATACAGTATTATATAATTCTGAAGCTGATGTCAATAGATGTGATAATAGGGAGTGTTTTCAATCTGAAACATCTGGTGAACCACAGTTTTTCACAGAAGATGTACTTATTGATTTGGTGATAGATTTGAGTCTCTTAAAAGATTCTCCAGGGAATTTGGGTTTAAGACTTTAGACTAAGAGCTTTTCTCTAGGGACATCAATTTATTGGTTGAGAAAGAGTTTATACCATATTTTTGCAAGAAGATTCACTAGTTTATTGCACCAACATTGCTGGATTAATAACAATGCTAGGAGCTGCAGTCTATGAACAAAGTTTGGTTTCTTCAAAAGAAGCCTAAAAGGTGTTTTCCTTCACAGTGGTAAAATATGTACTTCTGTTTACTTGAAGGAAACATACGAAAATCTTACTTCATAGTAAGGTCAACTGCAAAACAACATGGTTAGCTACGTTGTGGAGTCTTGAAAGTCATTTGTATGTTTTTGAGTCAACAGTCCATTTGTACAAAGTTCTCATGTTTTTTATGTATATATGTGAATGGGACAGCAAAGAATGAAATCAGCAGTGCATAGAGAAGCAAAGGACACACACAGTCAGCCTGATTCCAGGTTGATACATAAATGGCCACAACATGTAGTGGTTTGGTAGATGGCCTGACATTGGGTGTTAACCCTCATACACACGGTAGGGGTCAAACATGGGCCCACTGGTGTTTAAGTTGTTATAGAAATATCAAAGGTGTGACTTTCGGGCCTAAAAATGTACCTAATTTAATCTATATTAATAACATACTATACTAATACGTTTAACATGTATTTTATGCAAATGGGGTATTGCACCTCTTGTCTAATGTCGAAATTCACATTTTCCACATTGGGGGTCATTTTTGACCCCCGTTTAAAAAACTCAATTACATTTCTGGTAAACAATCAAATAATATATTGATATGAAATTTTATGTTCTAGAACATTGTAGAACACTCTATAAATGTTCTCGAGCATTCTAGAATATTCTTATCTACGTTGCATAGAGAGCCCTCAATCGATGATGAATCAGGAAAACATGAAATAATATCATACTATAACGTCACCAAAGGAGGAGTCAATACACTAGACCAAATAGTTAGATTCTTTTCCACAAAAAGAAAGACCAGAAGGTGGCCAATGGCACTATTTTATAATATTCTTGATGCTGCCGCATACAATGCTTACCTTCTCTATCGCCAGCGCCATCCAGAATTCGCATCAAAGTACCAAAAAAGAGCAAGACATGAATTTCTGAAGTTGCTTACTGATGAATTACTGCCTGAAGAAGATACAAATGAAGTGATCCCTCCAAAAAGACAAAAAGTTGCTGAAGAGAACGTTAGGAAATGGTGTCAAATATGCGCACGTGATTCAAGGAACAAAACTTCTTCAAAGTGTATCAAATGTAGTAAAATGGCTTGCAATGACCATAAAGTTACCCAGAGTGTATGCATAAATTGTATAGAATAAATATTTTGTCCAAATTTATACTTTGCTTATATGAAAATAAATTTTTTTTAAATATTTTTTTCGGGGGTCAAAAATGACCCCCAGTGTGGGCAACGTAATGTTTTTGAGTGTGTTTACTAGGGTTAAAGCAGATATTCATAATTGACATTTTCTTCTTGAGTGTTAATTGTCTAGGCTTAAGCAAAAAATTGTTAATTGTATTGCACATTTTCAAGTTTATTCTAATACTCCTGTTGTGTTTCTAATTGAGTTCAGTGAACCCATATCAACATATGTGGTTTAATGCATTATTAAATGAGTAGTTGAAACTTTTAACCTACTGTAAATGATCATAATAAAATAACCACTTAAAAATATGTATAGTAGTCTCTTAAATAAGACTGAATAGACTTTTTGAGTTAACAGCAACTAACTTGGAGTTTCGTTCTTGAAAATGTGTTGTGTGAAAACTTAAATGTATGTTTAGTATTACACTGGAAATCAAATGATTTATATTTTTTCACTGTAAATTAGATGACACTGATAGCACACATTCATAGTTAAAAAATCAAAACTGGTATGTTTTCAGAGAGTTATGCATGAAACTGATAGGTGTTGGAGAGTAAATTAATAGTTTAATTCTAGTAATTGTCATGATTATTAATATCTTTGTGTAAAAGCAGTGTTAAAGCAATATTGTGTTTGAACAAATCTTTAGCATTTAAAGAATTGGAATGTTTTAGCTTCTTGTAAATTTTGACACTTTGTATTTTTTTAAATCAGGATAAAGAGTTGCATTACTAGAGTTCTTTGGAACACCAATAATATCAGAAAGTGTTTAAGTTAATATAGCAGTTTTAGGAAGTAGATGTTTAAGTTTCTACAAAAGATGTTTTTTTGTATCATCAGAACCGATGGCCTGGTTGCACAACTGTTCGAATGTTTGTCATCAATTTTGAAGAAAGCTGCAGTTGACTCGTACAGCTTGTTCAGTGATATCTTTATGCAAGTTTTTGTAAAAATTAGCTCTCCAAAAGAGGATAATAAAAGTAAGTTTTAACTTAAGTTACTATTTGATCTGTCTTTTAACTTTTATGCATATATTAAATCACCTACCAAACAGCATTCTATTACATCTGTTTTATTTTATACTCTGTAAATAAGGTTGTTTCTGACAAAGTACAGTAATGGAAATTTTAGTAAAAAAACAGCTTTTGAATAAAATGTTGATTAAAAGCTGTGTACTAAGCATCGTTGAGCTTTATTCCTCATTGTTCAGCTAGGCTGAAAAGTGTATCTTAAGACAGCTGGTATGGGTATTAAAACTTTTATTAAAGTAGAGAACAACGTTTTGACTTTCTTAGGTTAAAAGAAGGTTGAAACGTTATTCTATACTTTAGTAACAGTTTTAATACCCATACCAGCTGTCTTGAGACAAATTTTTACTTCAAGTGGGTTTCTCGTCATCAGAGGCTCAAAAGTTTTAGTTCTTTTTTGGGGAATACCAAAAGTATTCCTTTGGGAAACAGACAAGCAGTGCTATCCTTTTTAAAAAGATTTTACTTTTGAGATAAACTTTAAAAAATAAAATATCAAATTAGCATAAAAAGCTAATTGTTTGTGTAGTATATTTAAACAAATTGTTTTTCCAAAAAAGTGTTGGAGAACTAAACCCATAAATAACATCAAATTTGGTTAGGAAAGTATGTGAATAATTTAAATCTGATAAGTGAGTCTTCAAAATCTTCCTAGTGTGTATGCTTTATGTATGAAATAACAAGACTGGATAAATTTAACAAGAATGAAGATGGCACATACAATTTAAGAGATAGAATCACAGTTGAACCTTTATTAGGTTGTACTTAGTTCCATAGCTTTCTGTTTCTTGGGATGGATCTCTGTAGAACTAATACACAGTTTTCTAGTGTCATCTTCATTCCACAATCTCCTTCTAGAATTGAACCAAGAAAGCATTCTTGAATTCAACAGGTAAGCTTGATTTCTTTGTCTAATCAACAACATCACTCAGTGAATTTTATTCTTTCATAGGAGGGGGTTGTTGTCACATTCAGATCACACTATCATTGCCACCAAAGAATAGTACATGGTACTCTCAGTCATGAGTAATACACCATTTAACAAATTAATATCAGAAACCCTTGAATGCCATCTTTTAATTTAACATCAAATCCTCTTATGGTGTAAACAGAATATTTACTTTCAAATAATTACATACCTATGCCAACTATTATTCTAAATTCATTCCTTTAAACCTGTCCTGTGGGTGCATTTATCTTACTTAATACTCCTGGTTAAATCTCCTACTTCAACCTTACCTATAGGAAAGTCTTTTTCCTTCCGATAATTATTTACCTCAATTATTAATTTTTGAATATGCAGTTTTATTATTGTACGAACATGTACTTAATACTCCTGGTTAAATCTCCTACTTCAACCTTACCTAATCCGAAAGTCTTTTTCCTTCCGATAATTATTTACCTCAATTATTAATTTTTTGAATAGTCTTTTTAATACTCCTTCTTACGATAATTATTTACCTTAATTATTAATTTTTTGAATAGGCTGTTTTATTATTGTGTGAACATGTTTATTATTTTTCTGCGTATATATTTCTAAATTTAATTTTAGTTCTTCCAACTACTACATTTTTTATATTATGGCCAGTTTTAATATTTACATGACACGTTCAGCAATGTTTTGATCAGTATTTTTATCACTGTACTCCATTTTGAATCTTTGTACTATTTCACCTTTCAACAACCATGTTCGAGCCTGATTCAGTTGTAACGCCATCTTCACTAGTTGACAGAGTGCTTTTGCTCAAAATGTCAAACTAAATCAAGTAGAAGAATTTTCATTTTGTGTGTCATTTTATTTCTTATTATCTTTTGTCAAAGTTTTTCTCAGATCGTACACAGCGATACTCGTTGAAGATAATATAGTCGCTAACCCTTTCAATCTGGATGTTGTATCTTTATGAATACTCTTTATTATGGAGAACGAAGTAATTTCAGTGACTTTGTACACTACATATTTATGCTAATGTTGAATACTAACTAAATAAACATAAATTAAAAAAAACAGTTTGTATAACTAAAGCAGATACAAAGCATATACTATGCCTGCATGTAACACCTTTCTACCCATACCTGTTTTAGGTTTGTTTTCAAGCAGACAATTAAATTCAACTTTACAACAAATAATCATAATGTTTGCAACATTAATGTTATTTCTAAAAGCACGTACACAGCACATTAATTCCACAAACCCATTAACAATGATTTACAGTTGAACTCTTATCTAAAAATAAAAACATTTGATATTCATTTAGGATCTGTTAGAGGTTACACAAAGAAAATCTGAAAGTTTGCAGATGAAGGAAAGTGTTTTGAATCATAACATGAAAAATTACTTTATACTTGGAGCAATCAATACTCTTACTCCATACCTTCATAGACAAATCTTTAGAAAAAATACTTAATTTCAAAATCTAACTTTTTTATTTACTATTGCCTTGTAATGCTTTCTTAACACTCCTCTGTGTGGATTCCTGTACATGGTGAGGGGACCTCCCAGGGAAGGCTCTGTTCTTTCAGTTTACTTCTTCTGGGATTTAAACATCCACCCACGTTTGCCATGTGTGGCAACCCGTGAAGGGGAGGAGAGGATTCTGGTGGTTGGGGATCCAACCCTAACACACCACTTTGGCCTTGAATTCCTGTAGACGGGTGGCTTTGGGGTGGCCTTCCTTGGGTCTGTAGGCTGGTCCACTTAGGCTATAGTCAATTAAGTACCAGTGTTGGATGTTCTGAATAGTTGTTGCACACATTGTATCTGATGCTGGTGTTTGGGAATAGTGCTCACAAAACCCTGGCATTGCTGCAGTGTCCTTGTTTGGCATTGTAGTGTGTCCCCTTGTAGGGGTCCATGGTGGGTAGGGTCAGTGGGCACCAAAATTTCCCTTTCTTTATTATGGATACTCCAATTAAAAACTTAAAATAGTGAAAAATAGTCCATAGGTAAATGACCACGTCTTGAAGATTCTGAGCAGCAATCCTCACCATCTGTACCACCTGTTGTACCTCATTTTCTTCTATTGCATTTACTTTCAGACAAACCTTTTGGGCAAATGTCTCCATTTTTTATTCAGAAGGGACTAGAGGGACCTGCTAGCAGCTCCAAGTCAGTAAAGAAGCTTTGATCTGGTGACATATTGGTGGAAACATCCACATCTCAACACAGTGAACTCCTCTTGCATTCAAAGGCAATTGGGGATATACCTATTGAGGTTACATCTCATGCTACTTTGAATTCATCATGAGGAGTTATTGTTGAGAGGGATTTGAAGAATATCTTAGAGTCAGAGACTTTCCCTGGTTTCTCCACATAAGGAATTTCTGCAGTGAGGCGTATCTCTACTCCCAAAGATGGAATTATGGTGCTGACCAATATCCTCATTCTGACATTTACATTACCACGTCCACCTGCCACCATCAAGGCAGGTTATCTTAATTGTAGACTACAGCTGCATGTTCCAAATCCTCTCTGTTGTTTCTAGTGTCAGAGGTTTAGTCATTTAAAGACATTATGTTGTTGTTCCCTGATGTGTGTTCATTGTGGTGGCAAGGACCATGATGCCAATGAGTGTGAAATGGACCCTCATTAAATCAATTGCAATGGCTATCACCTGTTCTACTTTCGTTCTTGCCCTAAATGGTTCGAAGAAAAAGAGGTGCAGTGTTTGAAAATGATTCATAACATTACTTATCGTGAGGCTCAAAAGTTGCTGTCCACTGCACTGCTTCATCTCGTACATATGCTGCTGCACTTCATTCCACAACTACAGTGGGAGTGCAGACAGATCACTCTGTGCCTCCAAAAGAATCGTTCTCAAAACAAATGAAAAACCTTTTGACCTCCATGGTTAAAAAGGTTAATGAATCAACTTCAACACCCATCTCTGTCCCTTACATACATTCCAACAATCCCCAAGATCCACGACCTTTGGTTCCGGGTATAGGCATTTTCTCGGATACATCTTTTTCTCCCCCCCCCCAAGATGCAAAATAATCATTTGTTTGCGTCCTCAGTCACTAGAATCCCCTTCCAACAGCAAAGACCTGCCCAATCGACCTAGGGCAGGATCCATGGAGGTTGATAGACTTCCCCCGAATAAGGACATTAAGGAAAAAAGACATGGCCGTAAACATAAGGGTTCTCCACCCAATTTGCCTACACATAAATAAACATGGCCACCTTGGTACAATAGAACTGTCGAGGTTTACATTCTAATCTAGATGACATCAAAACACCGATTGCTTCCAACCATCCTGTATGTCTTTCCTTATAGGAAACATTGCTGAAACCTGCCGATGCAGTCACCTTTCTGCAGTTTTCTTTGTACAGAAATGACAGGCTGTGTGAGGGACAAGTGCATGGAGGGGCAGCACTGTTGTTTGATCAGCATGTGCCCACCCTGTCTTTGCCATTAGACACAGCCTTGGAGGCGGTAACCATCCGTGTTTCCTTGAGTCATACCCTCACTGTTTGTTCTTTCTACCTGTTGCCTGATCAATCAGACCTTGACGCTTTCAGGTGACTGATGGTGGTCTTTGTACTTACCTGTTAGTCTTCCTGGTGAGTTATAATAATTACAGTTATGCTGCAGAAAGTTCTTTACAAGTTGAATTACTGTAGTTTTCTCTCAATATTGTAGACTTAATGTAAACATTGATTTTATGCTACTTATGTGTTGTTTTTTTAAACTTTGTTTTGTTTTACCTTAATTTCCTTTTATGAATTTTACTAAATTGACTTTTAACTTTTTACTGGATATTTGGTACAAATAGTTGCTTTGTGCCATAAAACACTGAATCAACCAACCAACCTTTCTTAGCTTGACAAATTTCATGAAATTACGCAAAACATATTAAATGTTATAGTGCGGACTCTGGTGGTTACTTTGTGGTTACAAGGTCAGTAACAGTGACTGACTCCATGTGGAAAGAGTTAATATCATTCTTTAAGTTCTTCCTGCATATTTTCATGAGATAAAAAACTACTGAGTTTTTGGTGATGAAAATTGATGTTGATTATAAATCAGAAGGCTACTAAATACAGTAAAACCTGTCTAAGGCAGAATCGCACAGGCCCGAGTAAAATTTCCAGCTTAAGCAGGTTTACTGTCGTAGACAATGAATGTGCATTTCTTTAATTACATATGTATATATATATTTTTGAGTAGAACATCATACTTGTATGACTTAAGGGAAGTAAGATGTTTGCAAATAAAGTTATTATATTGTTTATGCTATACTTATCAGAATAAGAACAAAAAATAGACACTCAAAATATGTATGAGTACACAAAATATTAATCAAATTTATTTGAAGAAAGTGTCCAGTTCTAACTGTTTCGGTTTTTTAATAGGTTTTCTCATGTGGTTAAAAGAGAATGCCAATTCTATGGCCTTTTCATGAAGTTCATTTTCCCCCCATCATTTTTGCATACAATTTGATAGTGTTAATATAACTTAACACTTGTGATGAAGTAGGAATTTCTCTTTCCTCACTATCGTTTAAAGTTAGGGAAGATAGGAATTTATTTTTTTTGTGAGAATTATTTAAAGAGTAGAATTTTACACTTAACAGATAAATTTATTTCTGCAAATCACAAATCTAAATTAACTGCAAAAATAATTATGGTGGAAAAAAGAACAGAATATATTTAACCAATAGTTACTGTAACAAAATATCGGAAAATTTAATAATGTTTAAAGAAATTATTAATTAAATGAGAAATCAATATTTAATCAAAAACATTTTTTCTGTCTTTCTCAGGTTCTAATCCTACTTGTTGATAGATGAGGGTGGTGAAAGATAGTTTTGCATCCATGTTACGCAGGTTCCACCATATAGAGGGCCTTTTATAAGAGAAATGTTAAGATAATGCTGCAAAACTTTGATATTTCCACCTTGTACATGTTTCTGCCCAATGCATTTTCTGGCTTAGACAGGTTTTACTGTATAAGAATAAAATTTTTGAAAGAATCGTGAAGGGGCCCCTGAAAATAGGGTCAAGGGGTTATGGTCTGGCATGACCAGGTGGTTAAGGCACTAGACTCATAATCGAGGGTAATGGATTCGAATCCCCATCATTTGAAATATGCTCACCCTTTCAGCTGTGGGTGCATTATAATGTGATGGTCAATCCCACTATTCATGGTAAAAGAGTATCCCAAGGGTTGGAGGTGGGTGATGATGACTAGCTGCCTTCCCTCTTGTCTTATACTGCTAAATTAGGGATGGCTAATACAGATAGCTCTCAAGTAGCTTTGTGCAAAATTAAAAAACAAACAAACCAAAAAGAAACTAAACAGTAATAGAATCATTTTAAAAATAATCTTGAATCTGATTATATAAATGTTTATTTTGGACCTTCAATGCTAAAATCAGGCGTTCGATTCCCCTTGATGGACATAGCAGATACCCGATGTGGCTTTGTTATATGAAAACATGCACGTTTATTTTGTATCTCATCAATAAATAATGTACACATAACAGCTTAAGCCTGATTTGTCACAGATGCTGTTGAACATTATCTCGAGGTTTAAATTACTTTAACAATGAACAAAAAACACAAAATAGAACATAAGAACAAATGATTGTTTATATCTTTTGTAATTAATGATACACTCCACTGTATTTTTGTTGTAAAACAACAGTATGTGAAATGCTGTATTGTTAAAAACTACATAGTTTATTCAGTTCCATGGGGTTGTTTTGAGAAAAATGAATGTATAATGGTATTTCAACCACAGTATGTCCACCATAACCACTCTCGGCTCAGCATGGCCAGGTGGTTAAGGCACTCAACATTTAATCTGAGGGTCATGAGTTTGAATCCTCATTACACCAAACATGTTCACCCTTTCAGCCATGGGGGCTTATAATGTGACGGTCAATCCTACTATTCATTGGTAAAAGAGTAGCCCAAGAGTTGGTAGTGGGTGGTGATGACTAGCTGCCTTCCATCTAGTCTTACACTGCTAAATTATGGATGGCTATCACAGGTAGTCCTTGTGTAGCTTTGCATGAAATTCAAAAACAAATAAACATATATATATATATATACCTTCCAGATATTTTTAATCTGCAACATGGCAGCTCATAGAATGACTTTGAAGATTTGTTTTTTTATCAAGTACAAACTTTTAGCTCGTACCTCCATTATCTGTTGACTGATTTGAGATCTAATTACAGTTTTAAACTCAAGAGGTTAGCCCCTATCAATTGATGAATTTGATATGCCAAAGGTGTCATAGATTAATTTAATATTGCCTAAAAGAATTTCAGTTTGAGGATAGGCTCATAGAGATCTTAATGGGTAATAAAATGAAATTGAGTATATATGTGCCCCACGTTAATGAAAAGGAATTAATAGATTAATTTACTGCTGAAAGAATTTCAAGTGCCATAGCTATTGAGGATTCCCTTTTGTTTCAAGGAGAAGTAATTTCAGATATCCCAATTCATCCTTGTATTGCAACTTTTCCATCTTAACACTCCTACGAAAAGTGGGGCCTAATAGGCCCCAGAGCAACTTGAAAGGTTATTAATATTAGGCTAATAATTTTGTATTTAAATGAAATTGCCATTTAAATCCATTAATGAATGGATTAACGAGATTCCCACTGTCTCTATCTATTAGGTTGAGGAATAATTCATGAGCGTTTTTAAATAATTTCATTCAAGCATTACATGCAAGACTATACAATACTTCAATGCATGAACACATTACACCCAAAACATTTATTATGATACTTTATTTCATGTAATACCTAGGTATATAGTATGCATTGTTTTAAACGAAATTGCAAGAAATTAACTGCGAAAAGCAGATGGTGTCGAAAATCTCGATTTTGTCCACTTGACATTCCATTTAATGAGCTGAAAATAAAAGCAAAAATTAAAGACATATGAAAATCAAACACACCATCTATTAGAGCAAAAAATTATCTACCAAATGACATGAAATATTTTGCGAAAGCGTTTCATTTATGAATATATTTTTTTAACTTGAAAAAACGCTCACGAATTATTCCTCAACCCAATACTATCTAGCGAAACCACAGCCATGGGAACGGGCTTGGAGAAATCAGGACTAGAAATGTCTTTTCGTAGGAGTGTTAAATATGATCCTAGTAGCCTTCTTCTGAACCCTTTCCGACAATTCAATGTTTTTCCTGAGGTAAGGACCCCAAAACTTAACACAATGGTCCAAATTTGGCCTAATCGGTGACATACATAATGAAATTGAACCCTCTTCAGCTCTGTATTTAATATTTCTGTAGATACAGCCTAAAAATTGTATTTAAACTGCCACTAGCAACAGCAAATTGTTTGGCTGGCTTAAAAATTGATAAACTAGAATAAAAAGATCCTTTTCTTGTTTTCTTTTGAGATAAAAAGGTAAGAGGTGATTGAACTTTATAAGAATATGAGGGTATTTATAGTGTAAAGACCTCTGGTTTTTTTGTGCTATATATATGGCAACAATAGAACAAGAAGAAATGTGTTTAATTCTTGATGACAAGAAGCCCACTTGAAATAAAAATGTATCTCAGAATGGCTGGTGTGGGTAACATTTTTATTGATAAGTGAAGAACAATGTTTCAACCTTCCTAGGCCATCTTTTGTTAACCTGAAGGAACTACCGATGAACTTCTATCGGTAGTAGTGAAGGTCAGTGCTTGTAAGAAGTTTAAAAGAGGATTAATGATTACTGAGAAATAAGATTTTTAGGTTTGATTTCCTATCAGAGGTGGGTTCAAGTACCCCTTGTTATTCATACATTATATTAAATAGATACCAGAGTTTATGTTCTCATACAGAGTGGTCACTGTACAACACAATCAAGACTGTTAGTCAAATGGTCATTGTGCTATATTTCATTTAAAGCAACTAATTTTATGAAAAGTACAATGGCTTTGAGATATTTAACATTTGCTGGTTGTTTTCTTTTAAGGTATTTTTTCTGAATTAATTAAACTGAAGATATCAATATACTCCAGTTTTAGGAGTCAGCGAAGAAGTGAAGGTTTCTGCTGTAAAATGTGTACATTCCTTGGTGTCAAGCTGCTCTACAAGGTACGTTCTTAGGCACGGGTCTTGTAATAAAACTTATAATAGTTATGTTGACTGTGGTGTTTTACATTGAAGCTGAAGAGTGATAGAATTGTTCAGTTTCAAGTGTAAGTACTAGTGTTAGTATTTATTACTGTAATGAGAGACAAGTTTTTTATTCAATGTTTCTTTGAGGTATGGTTACATTTTGTCAGTGCTAGCATACCACAGCAGTCTGAAGGATTATGTTGGAGATTGTGTGCATATAAGCTTCACAAATAAATAGCCTAAAGTATTACTTGCATTTGGCAAAAATAAAACTTTATGGTATTCAATATTGTATGTTGATACCGCACTGTTATCTTCACTGAGTAGATAGTATTCTGAGTACAATTAATGAAGATTGACTGGTAAGAAATTCAAGTATTTATTATTTTAAAAAGTACTTTTAGAAACTTATGTGAAAAAATAATGTCCATCACTTTGTTTATTATTGAAATGAAACTCCTGTTATATTTTTGTTTTGTAATTGATTGATAATGCATTTTAGAGCAAAATGCAAGACATTTTTAGCCATTGATAAACTGATATTATGCTGAATTTATAAACAAAAAATGATAAATTGTGTCAGTGACTTAGAAAGTAGGTACAGATATCTGTACTGAGTGCGAATTTTTTGGCATGTGTTAAAGAAATGGGAACTAAAGCTATTATGATTGCATTAAGATTTACATGTGGTGGAGGTTTGAATTACACAAAAACATGTTCAGTGCAACATCTGAAAATAAAAAAGTTATATTTTTATGTGTTCATTCAAAAAACATATTTAAACATATAAAACTGAAACATAAGTTAAGGTGAAGATAAATCAAACATGTATTAGACAAAGAAACTAATTTCTTAAATAGCTGAATGACTCTCTTGTGGTTCTGCTAAAGTATAGTTTTATTATGGCATATTGATAGATTTTTCTATCAGTACTACATGCTTGTATTTAAATATTCCTTGTTTTAGCACTAATAATAATAACCTGAAGACATTTAATTTTCAAATTATCAGAGTACTAACATTAAGTTCACTTGTATTAGAAATTAATTAAAGTTATGATGTTCATTAAATTTATGACATTGGTTTCACAATTGAGATGAAATATAGTTTTCACAAGTTATATAAGGTATGGAAAAGGTAAAAAATACTTCAACAATTTACCTTTCCTTTCTCTCCAGTGTACTACAGCAGATGTATGGTCACTCTTTCCGAGTGTTTTTAGGTCATGCTATCTATGTCTTACTACGACTAGCCGAGCAGGAGAAATTCCGTCATCTTCAGGTCATTGCTATAGAAACAATAAGTGTCTTGGCCTCCTGTCATGTTAGCAAAAAAAGTGAGGTTTATGTGTGGGATATTTCTTAAACTTCTATATCAATAAGTTGTAATGTTTCCATTGTTCAGCTGTTAATTGGGAAAATGTATATTGTTGGAGTATAGTCAACAAAAGTATTCGAAATATTGATTGGATGTTTCATACATTAACATCTTTCATTGAGAATTATTGGAATGCTACCGTTAAAGTAATTTAATAATATAAGACGTTTGATTAAATTTGTTGTTTTTAATGCCAACAAGTTTTTAACTAAAGTAAAAGTTGAACAAAACAATTAATATATGCTATTTATTATTCTAGAAGTGACAGGGAAAGCAGGAGCCACATTTGCTGCCTTCTTACCTGGAATTTGTTTGTCTCTGAGTCGTGTCCTCGCTGGTGACCAGAAACAAGGCCACGTAAGTTCCCTGAGAGGCGTAAACACTGTTTCAAATAAATAAATAATGTTTACTTATTTACACCTTGTTGTTCATAAACATGGTTTGTACGGGCCATGAAATGTTATAGAATTATATGAATGGAATTTTCCAGCACTAGAAATCCTGGAAAACTCATTATTTTTTATGAGGAGATTGGGACAATTGTTGATAAAGTTACCTCATTGATCCCACTCACTACTCCTGTTTTCATTGATGGCAAGATCTACTTATATTTATCTGTTTTGTTAAAATAATGTGGAAAATAGGAGATAAGTAGACTTGGGAACATGAACAGTAATAATAGGCTTTGAAATATGTGTCTCCATCTGCAAGTGAACAAGTGACTGTTGTTTGTGATATTATTAGTATAAGAGAAGTTCAAGGATCATTTGGAGAAATGTAAAATAGAAAATTGAATGTAGGATAAAAAAAATGGACATTTCAGGATTTTCCTAATTCTATCTACGTCTTAAGTACTTCAAAAATAATTCACAGTATTTTCATCCAACTTTCATTATCAGTTTATTATGCCTAACATTCATTAATAAAAATAAAGAGAAAAATGCAAGTTCAATTGGCAACAATATAACAAGTGTCATAAACTTAATTATTAAATAGTCAGATATTTGCTATTAACCTGTTCAGTGCCATAGACAAGATAATTCGTGCAAGCCTATCGGTAACACAGTGCCACGGACGAGTTGTTGTTTCATATTTTGTACATATTTCTTCATTTTGTGTACTACTATAAGTTTGGCTTAGAGAAAAAATAGTATTTGTTGCTTATTTCCTTTGTTTTAAAATTACTCAATTTTGCTGAAAAAAAAACAGCATAGGAGCTGCCGTAGCAGCTGAAATACTTGGCAGTCAACAGGTTAGAGGCAGCCCAACAGTTTATACATTATTGAGTTACTCGTTACTTGTTGTCATAGATACTGTGAATAGCATTTTGGACCTCTTTACTAAATAGAATATTATGCTTTTAAGAGATGGTCAGGACCATAAGTACAGTGTTGTGTTGTTATTAATATTACAATACTGTACTTACAGTGCTGACCATCTTCAAAAAACAATAGATTGTTAGAGGTCAGGATTGTAAGTACAGTGTTGTGTTGTTATTAATATTACAATACTGTGCTTACAGTGCTGACCCATCTTCAAAAAGCAATAGATTGTTAGAGGTCAGGATTGTAAGTACAGTGTTGTGTTGTTATTAATATTACAATACTGTGCTTACAGTGCTGACCCATATTCAAAAAGCAATAGATTGTTAGAGGTCAGGATTGTAAGTACAGTGTTGTGATGTTATTAATATTACAATACTGTACTTACAGTGCTGACCCATCTTCAAAAAGCAAAGGATTGTTAGAGGTCAGGACTGAAAGTACAGTATCACATGTTAGTGATATTGCTTTACCTCTGTGTGTTCTTATTCATTTCCTTCCACATATAAAATGAATACAATTCTGAACAAAACTGGTTCATGATTTGACTTGTAATTACCATAGCTTTTGATGACTGATAGATGTAACACAATCTTGACAATGAACAAGGTTATTCAGAAATTTAAATGTTGTTTTAAGTTTTGGTAGGTGTTTCTTTTGCAAGAGAACTTCCAAACTGACACCATGTTCCAATATAAAAGTTTTTATTGATATACAGGATTTCCAGTTCTTTGTTAGGTGGAACTGTAGAGGGAAATTAGAAAATGTTTAAAAGTAATAGATTGTAATTGTTGAGAAAACTATGGCATATTCAAACTTTTTTATTTTGTGCAGCTATGTGTGAGTGATAAAGGTAACAGTATGAGTGTGAATCCTTGCTTTGTTGGTGTGGTGACATGGGATCAACAGTCAGGCAGGCAAATATAACAAAACCTTAGTTATTTAAATTTGACAGAATTCACATTTTATTAAAATCAATAAATTAGGTCCTTGAAAAATGACGGACTTATTGTAAAAAGTCATGAAATTGTTTTTTCAATAATCCACATTAATCACGTGTAAAACTTTAAAAAAAAAGTACAAGTAAATATTATTTGTAAAATTCGTGTTATGATTATTTTTAAAAAAGACAAAATGAATTTTTAATTTAAAACATTAACTCAATTATTGTGCATTAAATTGTAATTTTTTGTTTTTCAGGCCATGTTTGTGGTAAGTCTGTATTTCATCTAAAGACTTTTTCAGTGGACTCAAGGTAGGACTGTAAATATGGGGTATTTTATGTAGCTAAGCTACAGTTTGATTATAAAAGTTTGTACTTGTATGTTAGGTCAGTTTTTGTTTCAGCCTGTCAGGACCAGGTGGTTAGGGCACATGGGTTGAATCACTGGGCTAAACATGCTCATCTCTTTAGCCATGGGGGCTTTATAATGTTACAGTTGATCCCACTATTAATTTGTAAAAGAGTATTGCAAAAGTTAGCAGTGGGTGGTGATGACTTGCTGTCTTCCCTCTAGTTTTTCACTGCTAAATTAGGGATGGCTAATAGATTTGCTGAACAGTTCTTGGAATTGAACAGCCTAAACCTTAAAAGCAGAATGTGCCAGTGGTGTGCAACTTGTGTAACTGAAAGGAGAAAATTTCTTGACGTTCTTTTATCATGGGTATTATGGGAAAAACCATTATAAGAGAATTACTTGTCAAATAGACCGGTGCTGGCCACTACTCTTGTCAATACCATTATGCTACATAATAATATCAAACATTTCACAATTTAACATTAATGAATATGGTTTATGAATTAATGAATATGCATCATTATTGCAGTAGTAAACTTGATAAACAATGGTTCCTGTGCATAATGGACTAAATGGTATTAGCATCAGAAACTACTGTATATTTTAAGCTTTAAGTAATTACTGTGGTATTTCAAAAAGCTCATTGCATATTTCATGTTAAGAACCAACTTTTACAAAGAGGACTATCTCATGTGTAATGAATACAGTGTATATTTTATTTTTTCACTTTCTGTTGTATATCGAATGTAGTTCAGTACTGTAGGTTTAAATAAGCCTGTAATTACATGTCATCATTTTTATCACTGACATATTGTAGATTCAGAGGCAGCAGATTCATTTATATTGAAGCAAAATTGGTGTAGTTTACATCTATGGTTTATTTCCCCCTTATTGTATTCTGCTTGTTCTGCTTGTCGTTTCTGTTGCTGACCATTCCTCTCATAGTACAGTTTACATCTGTGGTTTATCTTCCCCTTATTGTGTTCTGCCTGTTGTTTCTGTTGTTTACCATTCCTGCCATGGTATAGTTTACATCTCTGGTTTATACCTTTCCCTTACTCATATATTTTAAATATATTTGCTGTGTCTTATAATTTTGTATTTTGTCTGAGAGTTTATCTGTGCCCGGTTTAAAAAGCTGTGCACACAGATAAAGCTCAACATCTACTTTGAAATGACATGACAAGTATGAGTAACGTTTATGCCAAATGCTATTTAGCAGACAGGATATTCAACACTAAGTTGTTAGGAGTTGATCATGCTATCATTCAGATTTCAAAATGTGACTTAAATAATAAAAATGTATATTTACCATGTTATTATTAAGTGCTTCTTAGTATGACTGAAAACTTTAACCATTACTTTTGTTGATGGGCAGAAAAAGTCTCTGAGTTTGGGCTCTGATTGAAATTATGAGTGGAACACAATTAAAAAATGTATCTTAGAATGGCAGGTATTGTGTTTCTCTTGATGACGAGAAACCTACTTGAAATAAAAATGTATTTCGGAATGGCTGGTATGGGTATTAACACTTTTACTGACAAGCTGAGAAGAATGTTTTGACCTGAAGATGACCTAGGAAGGTCAAAACATTGTTCTCTGCGTATCAATAAAAGTGTTAATACCCATACCAGCCATTCCGAAATACATTTTTATTTCAAGTGGATTTCTTGTCATGAAGAAGAACACAATTTCATTTTTTTAATATCTAAAAGGAATTTAAATTGGTAGATCAACTTATCTTCTCACTGGAAATGGATACTTTGCTTGTGATTTATAATTCTACCTTGGTGTAATACTGGTATCTTTAATAACATTGGTTTTTCTTAATAACTCAGTTGTTTTAAAAGAAGTAAAGCTGTTGTATCTTGAATTAGTTGCTATGACTTATTTTAGTTCAACTTACATCATTGGTTTAACTCTTTCTCACTGATGTATCTTGAATTAGATGCTCTTCTGTTGTATGTGCAAATGTTGTAAGTACATATGGTACACTGCCTTTTAAACATGCAGTAACTGAAAGTGTAGCCTGAAGTACTAGTTTGTGTATCAAGTGCTCATGTTACTTGAAGTATTAACTTGCAATTCTTGGTTCATTTGTTTAAGGATAATGTTAATACAGTTATCTACTAGGGACTTAAGCTTGTTCTGCTTTCCTTCATCATTATAGTGGCTAAACTGACTCATTACTATTGTGTACATTAGATTTGCATTTTACCTGTTGTGATTATGAAAAGTGTTATTATTTGGTTTATCTTAAACTATTCATCACTAATTATTTATTTCAGGTTATGTTGAAAATATAGAACAAAAAACTGACATATCTATTTCTCATGCAAGTGGGGAAGGTATACTGCAGGAAGACTAAAGATGTGTGAAAATAAAGAAAAAACATAAAAAATATTTGTAAATTTAAAAGAAAAAAAATTCTTTTTCTTTTTGTCATTGTATTTTGTATGCAGTAATAATGTTCTTGAATATCCTGTCTTGTTCCAAACTTTGTGGTTAGAATTTTGTATTTAATAACAATAACCATTTTAGAATACTTAATTTTGATAGTTTTAAGTATGTCAAAATAAAAATATTTATAGCAGTAGAGTGATTAAACCTGTTTTTTAAACTTGTAGGCTGCACTTCAGACGTGGGCTGATATTGTAGTGCTGGTCATGGGAGATAATAACCAAACAACAGATGTTGAAGATCCATCTGTTGAGCAGATAGGTAACAAAAAATGAATCGTGCTTAGACACTTACTGTAAAGCTCCTTTTTTATTGTCTATATTTAAAATATTTTTCATTAGCTTTATAAAATTAAACAATATATTTCAACTGTGTAATTTTACTGCCCGTCATTTTAAGAAATATTTAAGGTTATTAACTCATTGACTCCTGATTTTCCTTATACAGTGAAGCCTGCTTCCAGCAGTTGGATGTGAGTGTGCTGTATATTGTGTACAGTTGGTATTCTTAATATTTATAGCAGTTGCAGTTGATGGGTTAAGTCTGTGGTCATGGTAATTGACACAATTGATGGCTACTTAGTACCTAATAATTCATTTTTTGAGTCAAAATAAGTGTTGTTGTGGTCAAGCTAGGGAAATTAATTTTTTTACTACTGATCTTTCACTTCAGATAAAAGCTACAACGTACCTGTTGTTTGTCGAACACAAGAATGGTTTAAAGATACAAGTCAAAAGCTGGTAATTCTGGTTAGAAAGGTCACTCAACTTGTGTCTCATGAACACTGGAAAGTTCGATCTGCTGTGGTGAATTGGTCAACCAAATTGTTAATGGAGTGTAAGGAGTAAGTTAAATAGATCTGTTACCTTTTTATCTGAGTGACTGAACATTGATGTTTCTCAGATTACTCAGAGTAAGTTGAATGTTTTGTTAACTCACTCTCCACATGATCTGTTTTTGCACATGTCATAAGGATTTTAATGAGTCACATTCAAAAGTTAATTAAACTGTTTTCCTTTCATAGTATACCAATAAATTTATCGTAAAAATGTAACTAATAATATGTATTTTAATTGTATATACATTTGAAATTCTTAATGTTAGAAAAACCTGGGATTTCCCTTGTGTAAAAGTTATCCATTTTCCTGGTTCTCAAGGTATCCATTCTTCTCTAATTTATTTATCTCCCATCCAAGAAGTACACAATTTAACATACATTACTTAATATCATCTCTGCTCAGGCATAATTTTCATGTCAGTTAATCTTATTTGGTTGCAGAGTCATGAAATAGACAACCAGACCCACTTGCCACACCCACCTGCCCCATTTTTTCTTCCAGAAATAGCCAGTAGTTCTGTCTGACTTTTAATACTATGCTATTTGTAACCAAAAGAAAGCCATGGTTTACATGCATAAAATGACATATCACATTTTGTTGTTTTCTGTACAGAGAGTTTTCAGTTCAAGCTTCATTCCCATGACAAACACATTGATTATCTTACATGGAGTTTTAATGATGCTTGTTGCATCGTTAGAAAGCTAGAAAAATTATGATAGTTATAAGACATTCTGCTCTTGTTTTTTATTCAGTATGAAACTAAGGTAAAGAAAATAAAATAAAAAGTTTTACTGAAAAGAAACATTTGAAATTTTATTCATCAGGTTTATAAGATTACACAAATAAAACTTGAGATGAAAAGTATTTCTAATCTTAACAAGGGAATCAGCTATCAAACTAGTACACATAAATACTATATATATTCACAGACAAATATCTTGTAAATATTTTCATTAAAAATATGACTTTTTTTTGTACAAAAGACTTGTAATGTTACTAAAAGTCTGCCAAGGTTTGTGAAGGTACACAAAATGTTTTAAAAATTATACTATGGAAACTATAACATGTACAAAATAGTTGTGAGGTCACTCAACTCAACCGACTACATAGCAAGAGTTAATTTACAGTCTAGTGGCTAACAGTTGTATATATATATACATCTTGTGGGAATAAAGTTGACCAAATGCTCTTAATATTGTAATTTGTTTAGTCAGAATTATTTTGTTGCTTGTGAAATATCAGAGCAATTGTAATCTTGCTTATGTATTTTTAATTTCACTTAATATAGCTGTTAACCTTTGAATCTAAAAAAATGTGGTTACTATCATTCTGATATTTCAAAAGAGTGTTTGTATTTTTCAGAAAATTGCTAAACTGTTAATGTATTATGATTAAAAGGACAGCTTAATTATTCATGGAGTAATATTTATCTTTCTTGATGACGAGAAACCCACTTGAAATAAAAATGTATCTCAGAACAGCTGTTATGGGTATTAACACTTTTATTGACAAGCAGAGAACAATGTTTTGACCTAATCAATAAAATAATACCCATACCAGCTGTTATGAGATACATTTTAGCATCTGCTTTTGTTTAATTGTATTGTTTATTGCTTGCCAATTATGTTTCTTGTTGAGCTAATTTTAACAGCACATGATAGTAAGATGTCATGTTGTCCTTGTACATAGCCCGTGAAATTTGACATTTTGATTGTTTTACTTTACTTTGATTGTTTTATTTTACTTTTCATAGATTCAGCTGTAATTTTTACAATTTTACATTTACATTTGTTAAAAAGATACAATAATAAATAAATATTACATTAAAAAAAAAAGAGACTTTTTATATGCTCAAGTTCTCTTATACAAGATGTCCTGTCTTAAGTCTCTTTAAGCCTGAGACATTTCAGTGTTCATAAAAAAATTCATGTCATCTTCCAAATATGTTTTTTTAGAAAAAAATATATTGGGTGGTATAACAGAATGTTCCAAAAGTACTATAATTTTTCCAGTTGATTTATATATAGAATTAAAAAACATCCTTCAGTATTGAAAGCTGCATTATTTAATTAACACAAGCCAAACTGTTCTACTGACTAATGGTATATGGAGATAAAACTAGACCAACTTGCAGAATGTTTATAGAGTAGAACTTACCATTTCTATTGATTAGAAAAATGTCTGTGAGCTATGTAACGTTGATAAGCAAACAATCTCTAAATTTGGAGAGAGAGTAGGAAGGGCTTTGTCTCATGGGTGTGGTGAGTTTATTAATCACAATAAACAAAAAAGGCAAGAAGTTCAAGTTTTAGATTATTCCTTGTAATTATGTATATTTGTGCTTCTAATTAGTTGGAAACTAGAGTAGCATTTTTTTAATTTTAAGCAAATTCTTACAGGAAGAAATCAGTGATCATACACAGAAAAATGTTGGATAATTTTTAAATATTTCTTCTTGAGATTAAAAATTTAAAAATTAGATAACATACAAATTTGAATTTTAAACTACATTTTGTAGTCAACTTCATAATGTTACTTAAACTGAAACTTGTATGTTAATACAGTAAGAGACAGGTTCAGATGTGAAGGGTTAAACCAGGTTAATTCATGCGATGGTGTTAACTTCTTGGATTAATTGATAAATTCAATGTTTGTTACATTATGGGGAAAGGCATTATTTGTTAAGTTAGTATATTATTTGTTGTAATTCTTGTATGAAAATTACTGAATTGGAACTTTTGTTGTAGATATTATAAATAATACTGTATCCAAAATTCTCTCTTTCTTGGTCTTTATTTGATAATATTTCTTTTACATAATGAAAATGAAACCTAAATTGCCTCTGACAGTTTTATATGCACAATGTAAATCAAAGGTTCTCAAAATGAGTGTACATTGGAATTTTCTGAACTTTTTGTCTCAAAAGATCTTTGAAGGAATGTCTGTCTCCTCTTCTGGAAGTGTTGCTTATGGTTGCCAATGATGATTTTAAGGAAGTTTCCTCCAGGAGTATTGAAGTATTGAAGAACTTTCAGGCTTGTTACCTAACAACAGGAGATCAATCTGTGTTGGATGTTTTAGAGGAAAATTTTCACCTCTTAACCACAAAACTGCCTCGAGTACTTCGAACTTCTGGTAAGTTTTGCTGGTTTTCTTTATCATTCATTGTTGCTTTTCTGGAATGTACGTTGGTTAACATTCATATATTTATTTTCCTAATTCTATGGACCAAAGTTGTATCACTGATAATTTTGTTGTTTTGTTTTCTTCTTGCAGTGGAAATACTTAAATGTTTTTTAAATTTACTGTTGTACCTATTGGCTTTAAAAAGTTCATATAATTTTGTTTTAGTGTTTCTATTTTTGTTATTTCCAAAATTTTGTTTTGAAACACTTGATTAGAAAACAATATTAAAAATATTTCCTTTCACCACAAAATGTAAGTTTTTGTATTAGTTCTAACTCTGCACTTGGACTACTATGTAATCACATTGTCCTGAAGAAATGTATCTCTGTTAAAACCAATACTCATTCAAAAAGATTCCAATCTGATAACTTCATAGTATGACACATTTTGAATGTAACTTCATCTCATAAAGACACCTAATAACAAGGCATCCCACCTACTTTCCCAACCATTTTAGACATTTTTTTTAGAATTACAAAGTTTCTCCAGAAAATTAATTTCCAGTTAATTAACATTTATGAACCAAAAATAACCTAATTATTTTCTTCAGATGGATTGTGTTTGCTTAAAATTTATTTTTACAAAATTATTGATCTAAATTTGTAGTTAGGGTGCTTGATTCACAATCTTGTGTCCCCCAGTAGTCCAATAGTAAGTCTACGGATTTACAACACTAAAATCAGGGGTTCGATTCATGTCAGTGGGCTCAGCAGATAGCCCAATGTGGCTTTGTTATAAAAAAATAACACAGTCTTGATCGGAAAACCTTATTCTGTTTATTGCACCATTTTCTTTTTAATTTATTTTGTTTAACATGTGTATTTTGATACTTTACTTTACCAGTTACAGTAGTGAAACTTCTGACTACATGCGTGCCATTTTTCCGCTGAAACGCGGACTTCCGCAGTTTTCAAACGGCCAACGATCACCCACAAGATTCGTGTAAATTCGAGGAGAAAATATGAGCGATTTGGGGGCTGGGTAGGTGGTTTTTGAGGAGAAATCGTATTTTTTTCAATGTTTATTGCAGAAAAAAAAATCTGACCGCCATCTTGGAGGCAGTCTCGTTTCGTCTCGTGGTCTGGTATCGTGTGCATACCAGACGATAAAATATTCTCTAAGCTCCAAAGAGACAACAGCGATTGAAATGTTTAAAAGGAAAGATGTTCATTTTGATCCTGTAAACAAGAGAATGTGTAAGGACATTAGATCAGCAGCTTCAAAGTATACCTCAAAGCTGAGGGAGAATCAGAAGAAAAGGGCAGAAAGGTTTGAGGCCTATGGTTCTGTGAAATCTGGCCCAGCCACCTTGCCTAAAGAAAAAGTCCAGAAAGCTGCAGAGGCACAGAGAGCTACCCATTCAGAGAATGAGAGAAAAAAAGCTCGGAAGAGAGCACTGGAAACCCTTGTCTCAAAAAAGAGGAAAGTAGTCAAGATTGATTAAAGGAAATTAAGTGATTTGAAATTTGACTGTAATTTATGCAGCAGAGCAGAAGTTGATATCAGTGATTGAAAAACATTTTATTATTATCTGCAGCATACAGTGCCAGTGGTTTATTTTAAAGCATATCATTAATTTTATTTTGAAGCAATGTCAAAGCTTTCCTTCATTTGCTGTTTCAATTTGTATTGTGAAAGAATGAAAAATATACTGATATTGAGGTACCAGTAATTTACTGACAAGATTGTATAGATGAACAAGTTTTACTGTAGGTAGTCATGTAGAGTAATTTTAAGTAATTTGAAATTTTAATGGAATACATGCAGCAGAGCAGTAGTTGTTGATGTCAGTGACTGTACAAAATTTAATTTCTGAGGCATATCACTGATATCAGTAGTTTAATATTGAACCATATCAGTAGTTGAATTTTTAAGCAATGTCATAGCTTTCCTTCATATGCTGTTTTAGTTTGTATTGTCAATTTGTGAAAGAATGGAAAATTCACTGACATTAAGGTACCAGTAGTATAATGACAAGATTGCATAGATGAACAATTTGAACTGTAGGTAGTCATGATTAGTCAAAAGAGTAATTTTATGTGATTTGAAAATTGTATGGAATATATGCAGCAGAGAAGTAGTTATTGGCAATGACTGTAAAACATTTAATTGGCAGCATACCAGTAGTTGATGATGATGATGTTATTGATGACAAAAAGGATAATAATGAAATGATTTGTATTTGAAATATTTACTGAGTTATTTTGGCTTTATTAACTCATATTACTAATATATTTTGATTTAGAAAAAATTAAACTGAATAAATAGCAAATAAACAATCTTAAATTTCATTTATTTACTTTTTATTTTATTTGTTAATTTTAGATATTTTGATATATCTTCTAAAAAATGAATGCAAATTAAAAGAATAAATCAATCTGCTAAAAACTGTAAATGAAAGTTATAGTATATAACAAATATGTATATTTGTGTGTGTTTGTTTGGAAAACTAGTTGTCCACAGGCTAGTTTTATATAGCCTCTGGCACCAGGCTATATACCTTTTCCTCTTTTTTTCATAAATGTCATTGGCATGCCTGTGACTATAACTCATAAAAAATCTGTGGCAAAAACTGACAGACCTAATGTTGGTCTGGGATTTCACCTAAGTAGTTTTATTGTTACCTCTTTCAGACTAGATATTGTGATTTATTTTCTAATAACTTTCTTGTGCAGGATCAATTTATATCTATTTCAGTAAGTAACATTTTCATTTGTATGTCTTGTTTGAGTGTGATAGAATTAGTAATATTCAATGTATAAGGATTTAAATGATTTGAAAATTTTATCACTGCATATTGTAGTCACTTAACCTGCCTAATTTTACATGATGCTTTATCACAGAAAAAAAATTCTGTAACTGTCACATAGATATAATTTGACCAAAAAACATTTTCATGCACAAGGTGAACATCTCAATAAACCTTAAAGAAAATCTCAGTTCTGTGCTTTGTTCCTAAGATTTTTAAATTCCAGTTAGGTTATTTTGTTCATCCATCAGGAATTCCATGTAACCGGTGTTTTTAGATGTCAACCATTACTGTTGAAACTACTGTTCTTGCTGTGCATTGTCAATAACAGTTTATAATCAGCTCTATTCTGTTGCATTAAACTGATTTAAGCCATTTGCAAAGCTGAGCTCCATTAGTAATTATCTGGATGACATATTGTGACTTCTTAAAGAGGTGCCATCAAAGAGCTTTAGTAATAAAACCACTAACAGAGAAGGAAAATCTCTTGTAAAGCAAAACGTTCATCATTATATTCTTGAGGGATGACACCTTTACAACAGATATAAACCTACACTTTGAGGTAGGAAGAAAAATTGTAAACCAATCAATAAATATATTTCTTAGAGGCTCCATGGAATTTCTCTGAAAGAAATTTGAAACAGTTTTTGTCATTTTTTTGCAAATTACACTTAATTAAGGTTACAAAGTATAACAGTATAAATTCAAAAATAATTTTGATTAAAAATTGTTGAAATAAGATTAAATTGTTATCTTTAATTAAATTTTGAAATTTGATGTGTAGACATGCATTCGATGAGAATGGTTCTCTCTTCTGAAAAATATTATTTTGTGATATACATTTTATTTCAAAATATTTACATCTGTATAACCTACTCAAAATAATGCTAAGAGCAAACTATGGAAAGATATTTTGGTAATCTCTGGCAGTTAATCCTGTTTGATTTTTTGAGTAGATCACCTTCATTGAATACTTGCTTTATATGTATATTTGTGTGTGTTTGTTTGTACTTTGTTAGTTTCAACTTGTTAGAATATTGTGTAAGTAACTAAGATTTTAGCAGTTATTACAATAGAGATAAATTTAGTTTTTCTTGTTGTTTCAACATATATAGAATTTTTACACATAGTACATAATAATTAAATACCTTTAATTTATTTTTTTAGATGATGTAGGAAAACTTCAAACACTGAAACTGCTTTGTGGATATCTGTTATTGTTTGGTTGGTAAACTTTTTGCATTTACTGTTTTAATTTTAGACTATATTATCTATACAAACTGAGCTTCTAAAGTTGACTCTTTTGTGATTAAGACAGTTTTTAGGCTTGTAGAAAAGAAAAGCTTTGAAATATTTTTACACAGGTAAATGAAATTGTAACACTTTACTTGTACATCAGTAACTTCCACAGTAAAAAAAAATAACAAAAACCAAGTTGTCTAAGTTGTAACTTTTTTTTTATTTTAGAATAATTACAATTTCAACTAAAATTACTGTCTGTGTCCACAGGTAATTTAGTGGTAAGCTTGAGGGCTTATAACACTAAGATTTGATGTTTGATTCTCTGCAGTAGACACAGTTTAGGAAGTTTTGGACTTAAAAGAAATAGTACTTGCTGTCTTACATCCTGTATGTAAGGCACACACTTTGATTGAACACTAAGCGTAAACAACATTTTTTATTAAGTACTTTAAATTTAAACTAACACTATTTGGTTTCACTAAATATATTCATTAGTTGAATATTTTATCATATAAATTGTTTTAAAAAAATTTTTCTGTTGAATCCTAACTAAACATTGTTGTAGGTATAATTTTAAATATACATTTCATGTTTGCGTGTCTATATATTAGTCTTACACCACCACCAATGTGTGATGTTAATAGAATTAATTTTCAGATATTGAATCTCACACATTGCTATAGAGTCTATCATATATTCTGAAGCTGGTTGATCACGACTCCCAATGGTTATGTTTTATTAGTCTGTTCCTAAGATGTTTTCCTCTTGTAAATCTGTAAGCCATATATTACGATTCACAGAATGATCATCATTTTCAATGCTGAGCTTGAATTTCTTCTTGGCTTGAGCTTTAATGGGTTTTGAAACTTTTGAGTCACTAGAAAACTGTTTTGAGTTTTCCATTTTTTTGTACAGTTTCACAATTTTGTTGCTTTTATAAGATATTTAAATTTTTTTATCACATTCATTCATTGTAGTTTCCAGTCTCTTGTTTTCCAATAATTTTTCTTAATTTTTGGTTGTAGTTTTCTTTGTCGCACGTCTTTAAAATTTTTTTATTCTTCTCCTTTATTGTAATCATCACAGCATTTTTATAGTATATGCTGCTTACATTGCTGGTTTTGACTGTTAGTCACATTTTGTACAGTGAAGTTGTTTCCAGATATATTAGTTTGGGGTTAACAGATGGTTTGTTTGAGAATTAAAATTTTGTATACAAATAGTATAATCATAACTAATATTTAGTGTAGTGAGTTCTACAATCCAAGACAAGTTTCAAAATCAAAGCTAGTTTAAAGTTTGTTTGCTTTTTATTTGCTGTATAATAAACTAACTCTTGTTACTAAGGATATAAATATATGCTTACTCTACAATGCTACTATGAGAAGTTGGAAATTGTAGCATTTTCCAAAGTTTAGTAGTTTCAGGTTTCAGAAATTTAAAACAAATGTCTCTTTTGCTTTTATCTAAACAATAGGCTTAACCACTATGAAACTTGTTTATTCACAAGTTTGACAGTGAAAGAGTTGTGTGTGCCCCAAATATGTTAAAGTAGGATCCTATGAAGATATTCAGTAAAATATGCTCATGTCAGTTTCTTGTTACAAAGGAGATGAGTTTATTAAATTTCTGTCTTGAGTTCTGTGAATTTTTTTTTAAAGTAGTGTTCGAAGAGGGGGGGATATTGAAGATGGCTTACTGTTTTAGTATGCTTGGATTGTAAATTTGAGAATTCGTGGTTTGTAACATGTTGCTTCATAAACAACATATGCCCTTATGACCTGTAAATGCTGTATACGAGTGATACTAAAATGTAACTATTCACTCAGGCGAGAGTTGGCCAAGAGTAATATTGACCTGCTTTTCTTTTAGTCTTTTGGTCAAATATTTAGAGCTTTGTACAGGTAGTTCTTGTGTAGCCTAGTGAGAACTTCTGAAACTAACAAGTGGTTGGTTATAGTATATGTATATATATTTTTATGAAACAATTTTTGACACATTTGATCTATCAACAATAGGAATTTTAAACGGTTTGAAATCTGATAACAAAACATGTATGTTGTAAGTATGATATTGCTTGATACAGTTTTTGTATGTTGTAAGTATGTTATTGCTTGATACAGTTTTTGTATGTTGTAAGTATGATATTGCTTGATACAGTTTTTGTATGTTGTAAGTATGTTATTGCTTTATACAGTTTTTGAACTGATATTTTCCACACATACTTACCACATAATTTTGTTATTCTGCTTCATGTTAAAGGTCCTTCTGTGTGCCACCTACTGCAGTCCTTACCCCACTTGGAAAGGCTAATGATTTCATTGCTTCAGTTGGCTGAGCTAGATTGTTCTGATGTGAGAATGCTTGAAGAAACAGCACTTCCAGTTGGTAAGTTATTTTTAATTTGTGTATATGTTTTCAAGAGTTTGTCATTCTGTAATTTGACCAGAGTAAAATCCTCTGACAGGATGTCTGACTTGTCACTGATCTGTTAGTTGTTTTTTTCTCTTGTAAACTTGCATGCCTTTTCTTGTTTGTTCCTTTGGATGATAGTTTCAATGTTAGGGATACTGTTACTGATTAGTTATTATATGTGTGTGTGTGTATATTTACAGTTCATTATTCTTATATTTGAAGTGCTTATTGAACTTTGGTATTTTAATATTTGAGTTTTCCATTGATAGTGGAATGGTGCATGAAATGAGGTGACACTTAAAAATACTTTTGTTTCTTAATTTACCCCTTTCACAGTGGGCTTTGTATAATATACATGAGTTCATCTACACCTATTTGCACACATTAACTATTTGGACTTAACTTTTGATACAGCACATGTATCTTCACAAAATTTGGTGCATGTTTGCTAAAGATTACAAGTATTTTGTACATAAAAACATCAGACATATTAATGAAACTTTTTTACTAAAAGCCTGTGAAAATAGAGTCTGTTTCATTACTAGTCTGAGTGCAAAGTGATTTTATGTTATCATTAAAAAACCTTTTGTCCCCAGAGTCTCAGATATTATTTCTGTAATCTCTAAAACCTCCTAAATACATTTCAAATGCTTGTTTTCAGTAAAATTATTTATTTTATTTTATTTTATTTTCAATACTCTAACTGTGTGGGGTCTGTCATTTGACCAACCTTGTAACCACCATAACAAAATAAGTTGTTGATTGGTCATTCATATATTGTAGTAAGAGTACATAAGGGACCATTTCAAAAAATGGAAAGAGTTGAATGGGGCCACAGTATTTGATTTAGTTCATAAGCCAGCAAAATAAAAAGATACAAAATTATAATTTTATATTTCAGGTTATCAGTATTAGTAATTTGAGTTTCTAATTTGTATGAAATTATAGACTTTGTATTTTGACATTACGAACATTTAAATTTAAACAGCACTGCATTCAACATACCATGTGACTCACTAAAATCTATATTTAAATGTGTTCTTTTAATAATTATTTTTAAATCAAGAAATTAACTTATATAGAATATTAAAGTTTGAATTATAATCTACAACTTGAATCCAAATTTATTAACATAAATTCATAAAATAGTAGTTCAATAAAATTTTGAATGTAATTCAACAAACGTGATGATGTGGCCTTTGCACTCTGACCCGTTGCGAAATGGTTAATGCAGTGTTTATGGAAATGGCACTGGTTAGTTATGTTTCTTTAAGTATTGTTTTCAGTTCATCATAAAACTCAACTTGTTAATTTTAAAGCTATAGTGTTAAGAAATTATTACTGGTAAGTTTATCAATCTGACATTTTTAGTTCTCTTATCTAATTGAGCTAGTTTGTGTGGTTACTAGAATACTAAAATATTTAGTATTGTTCAATATGTTTTTATGTATTTTTCATTAGTGAAAGATTTCAGTTCTAAGCCAGCTTGTTTTAAAGCTAAATATGTGGAGAAGGAAACAGATCAGTTAAACCTCCACCCCCCCCCAGAAGCACACTGATCAGTTAAACCTCCACCCCTTCCCCTAGAAGCACACTGATCAGTTGAACCTCCACCCCTCCCCCAGAAGCACACTGATCAGTTAAACCTCCACCCCTTCCCCCAGAAACACACTGATCAGTTAAACCTCCATCTCCCTTCCCCAGAAGCACACTGATCAGTTAAACCTCTACCCCTTCCCCCAGAAGCACACTGATCAGTTAAACCTCCACCCCTCCCCCAGAAGCACACTGATCAGTTAAACCTCCACCCCTCCCCCAGAAGCACACTGATCAGTTAAACCTCCATCTCCCTTCCCCAGAAGCACACTGATCAGTTAAACCTCTACCCCCTCCCGCAGAAGCACACTGATCAGTTAAACCTCCACCTCCCTCCCCCAGAAGCACACTGGAAAAGTAAGTATTCAGGATTCCCACGGTCCTGGCAATCCTTTGAAAATATTTTAAACTTCTGAATATCATTTCCAAGCTTGGAAATATTATGAATAATTTTAAAAGGTTTTGGAAAAGGTAAATGAAGTTTAAAAATAAATAAATAGTGTGCACACTACTGTCTGACATAATGTTTGGATTCTATAAAATAATCCCCCTATTTTAACCAATTTGTTAATACTATAACATAAGTGGGGGAGATGTTTTTTTAATACTTCGTTAAATATCACAAATTTAACTATAAGATAGTAAAAATACTAATGTTTTATAAAGACATTACAATTTTGCATAATATATAGTACTCTACAGGCTTTTAAGTACATATGCATAGACTTGACCTGAAATTGTTCCTGCAAATCAGATGGTAACATGACTAATGTTAAAATCTGACATGTGACATTCATATGCACTTTTTGGATGACAATCGAGGTAAATCAAATTGGGGCATTTTGGACATGCCACTTCCACTGATCTATTTGACAAGCTGTTCCCAGTCATTGCAGACAAACTTCAGTTCTAAGAACTTATTGCAGATATCTCTGGTCGGCCTCAATGGTAATTAGACATTACATGATAATTTTATAAAATGAAAATGATAAATTTAGTCCAAAAAAACATGTGTACACAACTTACAGAACTTTAAAAGATTAGTTTAGGGCAGCTGATTGGAAATCTCAAGCAATTCTGACAAATGTCTACTATTATTTCAAAAATTTTTCAACGAGACCTGATGACTTTAAAAATAAAACTTGATGCTTGTATCTTCTTCCAATTTTTCATAAGCACCAGTGGTTGGAGAACATCAGTGTGGTGAAAATGTGCTTAACCCTGATACCTCATCCTAAAACATGTGGATGTGCAAAAGGTCCCACTAAAGTTGAAGTAATGTGACATTGTTCATGCAGCTATTATTTCTCATTTTCTGATTCCCAAAGAACTTTTTTTTCTCTCAGTTTTTAGGAAAATTGGATAATGTTTTCCAGGATGATGAATCAGTGTTGTCTTTTACAGCTGTAGGTCTTTTTTTGTGGTCTTATCAGGGGGCGTCTTGGAAAGATTTGTGACTTTAGAATGAGACTAAGACACGAATGGACCTCAAAATGTCGCAAGCTTGGATTTTAGAGACGAAAAAAGATTTTAAATGAATTTTTTTCAAAATTGTTGCTGGTTTTATTACAAAACAATGAATTTAATGATTTAAAAATAGCTTTTAAAAATCAGTGATAAAGATTTACTGGGCTTTAGACTTGAATGCAGGTAATTCCTTAAGGCTATTGTTGTAAGCATTTTCACAAGTCCCCCCTTAGATTATAACTTGTAAGAAAGTTGTAATTGACTACATCAGATATGCTGGCAGTGATCTGAATGTAAGCATAGCTGTGGAAATGCTTATGTTCATTGGAACTGCAAGGCAAAGATATAGGATATACTTAGATGTGTGCATTGTGTTCATTGCATATTTGTGCTTAAAAATATACTTCAGTCCTTTATCAAATACAGTTTGGTTATCTTTAGACTTTTCTCAAGCCTAGAGCAAATTTAAAACACTGATTAATTTCACATATAGTTTATTAATCCACATATGGTGATATTAAGTATTAAACCAGCTGCACAGTATGAATTTACATCCCAGTTGTACCTACTTATTTAGTCTGCATCCAGACATGAGTTAAATAAAAAAAATTATGTTTTTATTCTACACATTATTTTGAGGGTTTATATGGTGTAAGCTTTTAACTCCAGCCCCTTTTCCACTGATGGCTAAGCAATAATCTTGTATGTTTATAATGTAAAAAATTGGCATTTGATACCTGCAATGGGCACAGTGCATATTCAAACTTAAATTTCAACCCTTTATCAGTTACAGTTTAGTTATCTTAGGCCTAACTAAAACTTGTAAATCTTAGAGCAAGTTTACAAGGAGAAAAAATACATTATAATCATTAAAGGTTACTATTGTATAAGTTATAACAGAAATGCTATGAGAAAGGTTTGAGTTAAAATATTATTTTTTTATGATTCACTTTATTAAATATAACAGAATTGTGTGTTCAGTGCATTATCTGCTCACTCTATTTAACTCATGAGATATAGCAAAGCCTGCCAAGTTAATGCCTCAGCCACACCAAAGAATTTTTTTATTCGATCGCTTGTGGGTTTTTTTTTCCATTGCTGTCACTCTTTTAAGTTATTCTTTGGATAATTTATTTCTGCAAGACACCAATTTACCTCTAATACTACTGTTACACAGTTTTGTTTTAATATACGGGTATATTAAAGCCATATTTAATATAAAAAAATAACCACTACTTTTCCATGCTGTAAGGTAGAATATTTTGGTTTAAATATCTGTTTTATTGGTATGAAATATAAAAAATAACCTAGATCAATTTTAAAAAGTAGGTAATATAAATATATATTTTTAACCAGTCAGTTTATTGGTATTGTAAGGAAAATTTGTCCTGCAGATATTTGTTTTGTTGTTGTACATTTTCTAACAAAAGTAGGTAAAGTGTATAAAGTTTTCTGCTTAACCTAACAAAACTTCAGCTATATAAAAAGTCTAAAATTTTGCTTAGTTTGAGTGCAGTGTGACACAAAGCTCTTGGTTCTTGTGCTGTTTACGTTAGCTCTACTGGAAACAGCTAATGGATTAATTCTCTGGCTTATTGCTTTTCATGCAGGGATTACTGTTCCAATTGGTTTACAAAATATGGCAATAAAAGAAAACATATATGAAAAGATTAGCAGTTGAAACTTTTAAAATAAATAATTTGGAACTGTCAATACTGTAGTTAGTGCAGTGGAAAAATGGTATTATTAGTTTTCTTTCTCATTCAGATTTCCATTTCACTGCTCTTTTATGACGTATTTACATTTAGTGTTATCGTAGAGAAAATAAGAGGTAAAGTATAGAATTTTACCCTCAAAATTTGATAATTATATAGGAGGTTCTAGAGGTTATACAAATGAAATGTGAAATAGAAACAAGTATTTCTTTTCATTAGCATCAAATTTATCTTTTACTCATACTGAATTAGTGAAGGTTTTAAAAATTTACAGACAATAATTTACTAGAAATATTTTATTAAAAACATTTGTGTGTGTGTGTGTACTAATAGACTTAACATATTGAAAAAGCCTGCCAAATTTTCACACTAATAGTGAATTCAGTGATATATAGTTTCACATTTCTTAGGCTGGTCATATCAACCATCTTTTGTTCTGATAGAAGTAACAGCAACTTTTTTACTTTTCATATTCTTTAACCTTACTGTCCAATTAACTAGTCTTTCTACAATCCCATAATGATGTGATAGTTTTCTTTTTTTTCATATTATAATTTTTTTTATTATTTATAAAATTTAAGTTCATTGAGTCTACACTTTTCCCATTGTAATATGCTCAATTTTTTTTTTTTATGCTGTCATATTTCATTATATGATTTTCTAATGGTTCTATTATCAGATTAGAATTTTTCTCCTACAATGTTAAAATGTGTAACTAGAATTAGATGGGTGTGTGTTGTCTCAGTTTTGCCTTTAGAATTTTCAGGCGTTTGGTTCACAAACTTCTATTTGTTTGGTTATCCATTTTGTGTTCATATAACATATGATATTACAATAAAAACAAATGTGTTTGGTTCAACACCTTGTGATTAGTTTGAAGTGTATAATTTTTTTATTTGTGGTTAGGAAAGTGCTTTAAAACACAAGTACAAATATTTTATTATCTAGAATCATGTGGAACAGAAACAGCTTTACCAAGGTGGCCTAAAAAGAGTTTCAAATATTTCTTTGACACGCAGATAGAAGAATGTTTAGTGCAAATTTGCCGTTTGTTAGGCTATTATGGTAAGTTCTATTTTTTATAATTTCTTGAAATTTTTAAAAAATAAAAATGCATTACCAGGAGGCTTCTGTCATTTAAACTTAAACTGTATGGTGTTCATATAGCTTTTTGTTTAAAAGTGCACTGTATGTTTGTATTACTTGTTATTTGAAAGTAAACTGCACATGTTGCTCGTAATAACCTTTACTTGAATGTATAAAGCATTTGTTCATATTTATTTTTTTCTTAAAGTGTTCTGTATATTATTCATGTTTCTCTTCATGAAGAAAATTTATCATATAACTCAAAACAAAATGTAAGAAATTACTTTTTTGGAAAACACAACAGATATTTTAAGCAGAATAGACTGATATGCCTCATAGGTTAGCTGATGCTTAATGCATTTAATCCATCCAGACTAAGTCTTAGTTTCAATTACATATCTTATAGGATTATAAATTTAAGGTTTACCTACTTAAGAACTTGGTGAGCATGTTTGTGGTTCTCCTCAGAATACTCTGTACTGTTTTCAAACAGAATTCTGTATATATTTCTGATTTTGTAAATTTTTTTTTTATAAAGAAGTTAATATTCTTGACTCATTCTGTTTTGGTTTGGGGTGACTTTTCTTCTACTGTATTGTTGATTTTAGACGTAAGTTGCTAAGAACTGATACCTGAATAATCTCATCCTTTGTTTTTTGGCAGAAGAGAAGTGAAATGTTATCATTGTATCTTTATAAGGTACATATCTGTATTATTCAGAAAACTGGTAACTATGTATTCCAGAGCTGTAGGTATAATATATAAAAACAATGATAATTTGTTATTTCATAATTTATGATAGTTTAATTGTCTATGAACAAGTTGTGAAATTGGAATTTAGTCAAAGATCTATTTTTCTTCTTTCCAAAGTAATCATGCTTCTCATACTGATGTTGTAACATATTCTGTTGTCAGCTGGATTCTTTTGAGTTATTTGTTAAAAGTAAGGCCATGTCCAGTGCTTATAACAGATTAGGTTATTTTTCATCATTTTCTCAATGCTACTTAACTTGTACACAGTTGTAGACCTGAGTTTGTAAATTATGTTTCCACTTAATCTGCTATACTAGTAACACTATACTTGTAAAATCTCCTTGTAGAGCTAGATATTAGCCCTTTTACAATGGGTGGGTCTAACTGTGCATATTAGTCTTTTAGGAATTCATTGTTACTATATTTTAGTAAAATTGGCATCAAAATGTAGTTTATATTTCACATTTAAATATAATGCATGTTTTAATTTCGTAATACAAAAGGAAATATAAAGCTAAACATTGATTTACGAGTATCACGTCTTGTTGATCTATATATTTTTTATTTTTTTACACCTATTGCATACATCTGTAGATGATTAACAAATTAGAAACGTGAATTTTAGATACTGGCAAGCTAGAATATCATCTCACTATTCTAATTTAATGAAACAATCAATGTATATAGCAAATCAACTGTAGTGGCACCTCCTCCTCTTTGTTCTTTCCAAACCTCTTCTTTAGTACCACCTACTTTTCTTAAGGATGTTTTTATAACCAATAGAATGGACAAGTTATACTTCATATGATTGTGACAGTTGTTTGTAAAGAGCTTGGAAGATTAAATAATAATTTTGTCGAGACTGTTGAATGGTGATGACCGTGACCAAGTAGTTACTTTGAATGGATATCAACATTTTTTAAACATATAAAAAAATTTATTTATGAACCCAAGCAAGTTTTTGGGTGTACTAATGAAGTAATTTAATATATATATTATTGTTATTTTGTTTTAAATCTATGTTTGAAGCTTACAAAAATTATAATCCTTTACCCTCCAGTCAAAAACCTAATGAGGCTTAGTAATAAAGGCACATGAGGGTAAAATATATTTCTATCATGTAACTTTGTGTAAGTACTAGAAGTCGTTGTTTTCTATGTAATTTTCATTTCTTGTTCTATGTTTTAAGATAACTAACTACAGTATAGGCATTTATAAGTAAATATATATTTTTTTTCTAGAGAAAATAATGATAGAGTTAAATAAACAAAATCAAAAGGAAGGACTGTATTAAAAACAGCAGATCCACACACCTGACTAATTAGTTTGTTATAACCAAAAACAAGCCAAAAAAATTAATTTAAAAAAATGCAGTAATTGAAATTATCCCAGGGTACAAGCTACAATGTAGGATTTAACATATATCCTAGGATTTGGAGGTGACTGAAAAAGTAGGACCCACTTTGTGGTAGAGATACACCATCTATCTCGTACCTTTTTATTGGTGCAGCATTTTTTGTTTATATATATATATATATATATATATATATGTGTGTGTGTGTGTGTGTGTGTGTGTGTGTGTGATGTATGGTAGCCGAAATATCAGTGTAGTTTGTAAAATATTGGTATCACAGTTAGATTTGTACTTTGTAAGGCTATGTATTAGTTATTCATAACATTTAGAAATGTATATAAAAGAGAGTAATGAAAAAAGCTGTACAACCACATCAATATAAACCTATGCAAATATTTAGTCACAATGTACATTTATTCAAAGTTGTTCACATTCAATAAAAACTATAAATGAATACCAATCTAAGGAATGTTCTCCTTAATACTTATGAAACCAAACAATTGTAAGAGATAATGCTAAAACTTGCATTTTAATTGGTTGATGAATAAGTGTTGAGAAGGGAAATGTGATTTTATAAGCTTGTGTTCAGATAACATCTTTGTACACCTATGCAGCTAAATTTTAAACACCCCAATATAATTACCAATATTGAAAAAAATTGTGGTGTTTATTGTAGTGGTACTGAATCATATAATAAAAGTTTTGATAAGTTCAAAGTGCAGTGTTGCTACTTTGGAAAAGATTTTAATGCAAACATTTGGGATACATACATAAACCAATAAATTACACATCCTGTTGTTGTCATAAACAACATAAATTCTCACTGATTCTAAGTGTGATGTGATTGCTTCGAATTTTCCACGAAAACATTTTAGCATCTATAATCCAATACCTCTGACATCCTGTCCTTGAAATAGGAGTTGAGCTGACTTTCTTTTTGCATGTGCTTTGTTGCTTTCAGGGGAATCGTATTATGGTTGTATTACAAAAACAGTCTACTTAAACAAGCAGTGATTTATTGGTTTATTTTCAGCAGGGTCTGTTTTAGTCATTGACAGTAAAATAAACACAGAAAATAAATGTGAAACTCCATGACAAATAATAATGAGAAAAGGGCACAGCTATCCCTTTTATATCTAATTTTAAAACTTGTCTTTTCATTTTACTTTTGGGATTTGCCTACAAGCTGAAGACTCAAACATATCATTAAATAACTGATAAGATGTAGTCGTACTGAAAACAAATCTTTGAAATGTATTTAAGAGGTTTTAAAAATCACAAAAAAGAAATTTGAGATATTTGGAATGAATATGAGATAAGTTTAATCACAGTGTAAAATCACTTCCACTTGAACTACCAATGGAACAGATTCAATACATTCATGAACAAACCTCTAATAAAAATGTTTCATTAAGTAGTTTGAGTTTTTTTTGTGCACAAAGACTTGTGTTTATCAAAAGTACATCAAATGTTGTCAAGATGGGCACTCTCTGATTTAAAAGGTATAGTATAAACACTAAACATTTATATTATACCGAGCCTGTACCTTCTCGGTTATTACATCATCATGGTTAACAGCTTCACCTCCCAAACAACTATATTAAAACATATAAGATGTAGCTTATAAACAAAGAATAATTGTTTTCACGTCTAGATGAAATTTCAAGTATTGTTTTGTTTGTTTTTGAAATTTGCGCAAAGCTACACAAGGGCTATCTGCACTAACCGTCCCTAATTTAGTAGAGTAAGACTAGAGGGAAGGCAGCTAGCCATCACCATCCACTGCCAAATTTTGGGCTACTCTTTTACCAACGAATAATGGGATTGACCATTACATTATAATGCCCCCACAGCTGAAAGGGTGAGCATGTTTGGTGCAATGGGGATTCAAACCCACAACCCTCAGATTACGAGTTCAACACCTTAACACACCTGGCTATGCCAGGCCAAATTTCAAGTAAGATGTACTGTCCATCTGGATTCAGCAAGACAGAATGTGTCTGTAGTGATCTCGTATTATCTGTGTTGCACAAGAGGAAAAGGGTGTTGTACACATGTAGCATCAGAAATATGACTTGTTGGGTTTAAATGGTAGAAGAACCACACAGTATCAGATACTGTAACAGTTACTTATTGCACTTCCAAACAATGACTGGAGATGGAATGTGTATTTTACATGGTTTGTGAAAATTTAAATTTCTATAGGTAGGTTTATGGAAAACATTAAAAGTAATTTTTATGGTCATTTGTGTGATTTCCAGCATTTGTGGCATTATATTAATGTAGTATATGAAGATAAGGAAACGTAAATAATTGGCAAAATGTTCATCTCATACTTCATAGTTTTATCTTCTCATCCATAAAATAATTGTTTTTATAATTATTTGGACAGGAGATCCGTCATTACTGATAGACTACCTCCTGGACAAACTACACGAGTCTTCTGTGTATTGTAAACAAGCTATATTGATAATAAATCAAATCCTTCTTGGTTGGAAAGGCATTGAAGTTTCAAAAAAGGATATCTTCTGTGAAAGAAGTGCAGACCAAAAAGAAGCAGAGATAGAAGATTTGGTTAAGTAAGTTTAAAGTAGTTTTTTAGTGTTATATAAATTTTATAGTCTCTTATTTTGAAAGTGAAAATATTTTCAAGAAAAATAACATGTTACGATGTTCTAAGATGGTTTGCTGTTTCTAAATCATGTCACACTTTGTGCACAAAGTTAGTAAAGTTTCAAATGAATGATTTTGTTTCATAAAAATCTGTTTTCACATAGGTGTATCATAGAAGAGTATACCTGTGAGACACTTTGGGAGGTTCCCTTGTCTAATTCACAAGAAACGACCGTGTCTCTGATGCTACATCATTCACCTGAACGTGCATCTCTAACTGTAGAAAGGTTAAACAGTAACATCTTACAATGCTGTCTGTTGCTGGAAGGTGTGACTGCTTGTTCTGAGGTATTGTGAGTTAATTTTATAGTAAACACCTGCTGTTTGGCGTATATAATATGCTTCACAATAGCTGTTTTTGTGTTTGCAAAAACGTTGGTTTGTAAAACTAAATATGACTGGAAATACTAACATGTCATGCACAATTTTATAATTGAAAAAGTTTTCCCTCTTCCTCATGGTAATTGTTAACTTTAGTTTACTGTAAGACTTATTCCTAACTAGAAGTTATTCCCCTTTCTCAAGGTGCATGTAGTGGTGTTCCAGCTAAAAGGAGTGCCAGTTTGATAAACAGAAAGAATATATTGTTATTCAGGTACATTATGGTAACAATTCCTGAGTTTTCATGCAAGTATCAAGGAATATGTTGGCATTTTTGTGAACAGCATGTAGAAATGCCAGAAACTTGTGCTAATTCTCTAGGTTACATGAAACAAGGCTTGTTTACTAATTGTTTGGCCACATTTCTGTGCAGTATCTTCCTGGAATGAAGACCTGCTCATTTAGATGGTAGGTACAGACACTTATGCAATTTAGTGTTCAGTAATATATGTTCTAATCTTTGTCTCATGTAGACCTGTTCTTCAGTCCCAGCAGCCAGAAAAATTCTAAACAACAAATATAAAAATGTATTAGTACAAGATAAAACTCCAACAATACTTTGTGTATCTGTGAAATAATTTGTTTTTATTCTTTCACTTGTGTTGCTTGAAAATGTTCTCTTTTTAACCTTTCCTGGATCTACGGAACATTGCAGTTACTTATAAACACAATTTTCTGCTGGTTACCAGTTAACCATCAGTATTATGGCACCACTTTTTTTTCATATAAAAAATAACTGACACTATAAGTTTGAATATTATGGTTGAAAAGCCTGTTTTAGTGATATAAAATATCCAGAAATAACCTAGATCAATTAAAAATGGAAGGACTTGCATTCTTACAAAGATGTAAATGTTGAACCAGCGAGGTAGTTATGGTAACATACAAGTTACAGTTCATTATAACATATTTTATGTTTGTCTATAGCTGTTTTATGAAAATACTGTAATATTATCTTATAGTCCAATTTCAGTGTATTAGTTCTAACTCTGCACTTGGACTACTGTGTAATCACATTGTCCTGAAGCAATGTATCTCTGTTAAAACCAACACTCATTCAAAAAGATTCCAATCTAATAACTTCATAGTATGACACATTTCTAATGTAACTTCATCTCATAAAGACACCTAATAACAAGGTATCCCACCTACTTTCCCAACCATTTTAGACATTTTTTTAGAATTACAAAGTTTCTCCAGAAAATTAATTTCCAGTTAATTAACATTTATGAACCAAAAATAACCTAATTATTTTCTTTAGATGGATTGTTTTTGATCTAAATTTGTAGTTAGGATGCTTGATTCACAATCTTGTGTCCCCCAGTAGTCCAGCAGTAAGTCTACAGATTTACAACGCTAAAATCAGGGGTTCGATTCACCTCAGTGGGCTAATAACAAGGCATCCCACCTACTTTCCCAACCATTTTAGACATTTTTTTAGAATTACAAAGTTTCTCCAGAAAATTAATTTCCAGTTAATTAACATTTATGAACCAAAAATAACCTAATTATTTTCTTTAGATGGATTGTTTTTGATCTAAATTTGTAGTTAGGATGCTTGATTCACAATCTTGTGTCCCCCAGTAGTCCAGCAGTAAGTCTACAGATTTACAATGCTAAAATCAGGGGTTTGATTCACCTCAGTGGGCTCAGCAGATAGTCCAATGTGGCTTTGCTTCAAGGAAACACACAATTGTGTAAGCTCTTGGTCAGTTATATGGACAAACCGTGTCACCAGACACTTGTTCTTATAGCTATAGGGCTGTTAATAATGTGGCAGTCAGTCTATTTGTTATTAAAAGAGAAGCCTAAGAGTTGGCAGTGGATGGTGTTTAGTAGCTGATTTCCATGTAGTTTATCACTTAAATAATTGGTAACTAGTGCTGGTAGTCCTGATGTAACTTTATGGAAAATCCAAAACAAAACTACTAAATCAGTTTCACTTCAAGATACCATTTTTTTGTGTGCATATTTTTGCATGAACTGTAATATGATCACTACACTGAAATATTAACATTATTTTGTTGTTCACATCTGATTGGCTGCCTTATCAAAAATTATATAATTATTATCATTTGTTCTCATGTTTCATAAAACTGATTGGACCAGATTTTTCATTCATAGTGTGTTAATTTTGTATCTACTAAATTATATAAAAAATAAACAGTACTCCAAAAATTTCTAATTTCGAAGTCTATAAGTTCAAAAGAGATCCAGTTTAATCTACGCAATTTGATCAACATCGGTTAATGGGTTATACGAGTTTTAGACAATTTCACTCAGTAGTCCTGAACACAAGTTAACCAAAGAAAGTGTGTTCAAGTTTTCAGGTTTTTCTCATAGTTGACTACAAATCACATTCACACAAACAGTAACTTTGATACAAAATAATAAAAACAAAGATGTTACCATGTGATATTTATTTGAATGAATAAACTAAAAAAATGGAACAGTGCAAGTCTTAATTTTGGTTATTTTATGAAGGATAAAAATTATTAAACAAGGAATTGTTGAATTTGAACATTTTATTCTTAAACCTTGTATGATTTATAAATGTTGATGATATCCATATTAATCATATAAAACTATAATACATAGAACTTCTTAAGATTTCTTTTAGAGGGAATAACTGTACAGAGATTTAAAAAGTGCTATATCTGTTTGTTTAGAGTATTTTTTCACTTGTTTGGTAAAATTATTTTTCTACATATTGCAGGTATTAGGACAGAATTTTCGACCATTTCTCATAACTGTCTTGTGTCCTGTCATGGAAAAAGCAGGCAGTAATTGTGGACTGGTGTCACACACTGCTCATGTGGCATTACATTTCATGTCTTTCCACTGTCATTACAGGCAAGTATTTTTTTGTTTTAGTAAGTTTAGTTACATTTCATGACATTACAGAGTTCCTGAAAGGCTTATTCTTCCTCCTTGTTAAGTAACTTTCAGATTATATTTCAATATTGAATATTTAAAAAAAAAAAAATTGACAGCATTAGTTGTATGGACATTTGAATTGTTAAAAGTACCAGAACTTTTTTGAACCTTAATTTATTGTCCAGATATTTGCATCTTCTAGTTGTTCTTTCAGTTGTTGTTTTTTATAGTGGACAATATAAGACTATAAAAGTCACCCCACACACATTTATTTTTCTTTTCACTCAGGAAATTAAGGTCCCTACCAACTTTTGAAGTCTTGCTCTGGCCCGGCATGGCAAGGTGGTTAAGGCACTCGACTCGTAATCCGAGGGTTGCGGGTTCGAATCCCTTCCAGCTGTAGGGGCATTATAATGTCACAGTCAATTCCACTATTCATTGATAAAAGAGTTGCCGGTGGGTGGTGATAACTAGCTGCCTTCCCTCTAGTCTTACACTGCTAAATTAGAGACAGCTAGTGCAGATAGCCTTCGTATAGTTTTATGCGAAATTCAAAAACAAACAAGTCTTGCTCCACACGATCTCTTATCCTAATTTTAATAAATGTGTTTCTTCACCTAAACAAAACTAGCAGCAAACTCGTTAGTTACAAGTGGTAGGAATCTAAAATTTTTATTAAATTTTTCACTAGTTCTGTTGCTGATATCATTGAACAAAATGCAGACTACTTGGTCAATATATTATCCTTGAAACTGCGACACTTCACAGAGAATCCTGGGATACCTGTAGTGCTTAAGGTCGTTCTGCAGAAATGTGACTGTAGCATCTTGCTTCTGGTCCAGGACATGGTGTCAGAGGTGAGTTACTACTACACTATAAAAATAATGAAACAAAACATGGTATGAATTTTAGCAGAATTTTCTTGTTAGATTAGGAGACACTGTTGCGTTGATGTGAATTTTTAAAATTTAAAGAATCACAAAATTATTGTAGTTTGTGCAGCATGTTCGCATCTTTATTTTTTTATGTTTTGCAATTAGATTTTTTTTTTAACACAGTGAGCTCCCACCTTTATCATAACTTGCTGTAATGTTTGTTATTATGAATGTTTTTTTTTGTTAGCTTCTATCTTGATTGTTGTTTGCTGTAATCTTTGTTAATAAGAATGGTTTATTTCACGTTGTTATCTTCTATCTTGATTGTCATTTGTTGTAATGTTTCTAAATAAGAATGATTTACACTGACAGGTGCTCTGTGCTTTAGACTATTTCCATAATGTGCAATCACTTCCTCTAGTTCGAGTTATGCTTGAAGTTATGAATGCTATACAGAGGTGGTTTCCAGCTCAACCTGAGGTGAGTTTTTTATGACTTAGAAATCAGTTCAATAGCTTTTATTCAGCTAACGTTTTGTTATTAAAATCTACACTACTTGTGCAGTGGTGAGTTTTGAACTGTCAGCATGCCTGATTGTTTTATCATAAATGGAAGTGCTTACATGTAAACAAAAAGATATCTTTTACCAAATACAAACTATTTTCAAATTTTCAGGCCTTTTTAATTGGAAAATTTAGCTTTGAATTATTATTATTATATATATTTCCTTATTAATAACATGGTAATAAATTATTATGATAGTTCTTTAGGAATGTGTTATTGTATGTTATAAAAATTTATTTCTTAACCAGTATAACAGTTCAGTAATAACAAGAAACTGTCTGAGGAAAAAAGAAAATTTTCTGTCATTTTTTTCTTCACCAGAGGAAGTTTAGAGAGGTTTAATATTGTACTATCATTCTGTTGTCATGATATATTGCAAATAAAGGTTACTAGTGATATGTTTGTTTTGTTCATTATTCTTCTTCATGAGAATAGAGTCTTATTCTTATGAAGAAAAATAGTGAAAGCTGTTCGAAAGCACTGAAGTTTTGGGTCTTCTTTGAAAAACCATTACCTCTTTTGTATGTAATTCTGTATGTTGACTTCTAATTAGAATTTAACTGTTTGATATTTGCTAGCTTGATCTTTGTTTAAAATAAATTGAGTATTGCATTTCAAAAAAGTGTATGAAAGTCTGTGAATAAATGTTGGTGAAGGGCTATGGTCGTTGTTGGGTTTTTGTATTTATGTACAAGACATTCTTTGTTTTCTCTATAATTTCCTTTTTTGTGATGTCTCACAAACTTGTGCAACTATTGGTCATTGCCCAATTTGTAGTGAATGTGTATGTGAAATTAAGATTGTGTAAATTACTTAATCTTCTTAATATTAAATAATGTTTCTTTTAATTTTCTGTTATCTAAGTTTTTCAATCAGATTTATATCGTACTTAACCCAGGACATTTCTAGTCGAAGCCCAGTACTGCCACCTTCCCAGAGGGTAAAGAAGTTTCTACTTGATTACCTTCATAACAAGCAGCTTGCAGAAACATTCAGTGATGAAGATGATGAAAGTATTGAAAATCCGGATGGTAGAAGTACCGAGATAAATGGATATTTCAATGATGATGAAAAGAAACCAGAAAAGCCTCTTCATGTTAGGATGGTTTTAGATGTAAGCATTAGAGATTTTTATGTACCATTGAGACATTCCAAACTAGAGTGAAAGATACAAGCATTATTTAGATAGAAACTTAAAATGTAAACTAAATATTTTCTTTAAACTATAGGAAAAATACAGTTTTTGTGAAAGATATGGTTTACAACTAAGCATAATGTTTCTGTTTATTTGCAAACTTATGTGTTAGATCTTACAACGGTGTGTTCATCTCCAAGCATCAAACAATATTTGGGTTCATCTCCTTGTGTTGGACATGATTTCTGTTGGGGTCGTTGTCTTGAAGCAACATCAAGGTGAGTATTAAACACTGGTTTGAAATGCTTTTTACAGTATGATATTTAAATTAAATGTTGTCTAACAGAAAGTGATGTTATTGGGATTTAACTACTTGCTCTTACCTTCATTGATTTAGATGATTTGTTACCGATGGTTCATCAGTTGTGGAAACCTTTTGTTCAGCAGTTTTCTAATGATGTAACTGTTATGATAAAAGTAAGTGTTTACATCTCTTACAAGATCTTGTTTTTACTGTTATTTTATTTAGTTATTAAAAGTTGTATCATACACAAAGGAAAAATAACACGTTTAACTTCCTGGATAAATATGTTTTAAATAGCACTAGGATTGAAAATTAAACTCTTGTGGTAACAGTTACCATGCATTCTTTATTTTAAAATCTTAAGAACTATATATAATACATGCAGAGTAACATTTTGAACTATGACTTACTTTCCTTGTGCATTTGCATATCGGATAAATTAGCAATCAGTTGTTTAGTTCTTTCTTGAAATACCCACACTTAATAAAGCATGAAAATGTTCATCTCACCCTGCTTCATAATTCCTTTTGTTAATACTTGTTTGCTTCATTTTTAAGCATTATGTGCTGATGTTTTGTTTAAGCTTCGTACGTTGAATAGTAAGTGATTTCTGATATGGTACTTACCTGGTCTCCAAAGATTAGCTATTCTCATTCAGTGCTGCCCTCTATGTGCAGACTTTTCCTTCACGCACGCCACAAGCCTTGTGTTCCCTCTTTGTTGGAATTAGTATATCCCAACATGTCGTTCATGCAAATTGTTATGCATCACCCATCAACCAAGAATAGCATAGCATGCTCACACAATACAGGTTTCTCCCTCTACACTCCTTTACCGAATCTTCGCTTATTATTTTGCAGCATTTGAGTTCTGACGTGCTTTTTAATTTATATATTTATTTATTGCTGCATGTTTTTCTTTTCCTCACAAAGTGGTTCTTTTTAAACTTCATTTGATTTGTTCAACCATGTTTGTTTGTTGTTTTTCTTCTTATTTATCGGTTGATTCATGTCACTTTATTTCTGCGCTTGACTTTTGTGAAACTTTTCTGTACAGTGCATTCTAAAGTTCATCTCACCACTTTGAGGGTTAGAACAGCAACCAGCATTTTTTATGGGCCTCAAGGTGTGAGCAATCTGCTGATTTACTTATCTGCCATTGTATTTTGGGAGGTGGCATGTTACAGGGTTCAACCTTTCTCCTCAGACTTTACTATGCCTCCTGCTGAAATGGCTGAATCTTTACTGGCTGATGAGGACTTTGTTCACTTTTTCTACCTCTAGAGTGTGTTGATCATTGTGTTCCTAACCTGGGGACTCTCCTAGGCATAATTCAGTCTTCTTGGAATTTCTATCTCTGGTTTCTGTTGTTTTATTACTTTCACTTATTTCTTTTTTCACCTTATCCTTCATTTTACAAGTACTATTTTCCTGCCTTTGGTTTCATGTTTCCTGATAGTCAGGTTATTGCTAATCTGTTTACTCTCATTTCTGTGGGGTGACCAGCTTTCCCTCCCCAAGTACTTCTGATCAGTTCACGCTTTCTTACCATTGAGTAAACTATACGTTTTTTGATCAATGGTTGTTTTTGTTTATGTTTTAGAGTTTTTTACTTCGACCCACCCAAGCTCTGTGCATTTATGAGTCCTCTTTGACACCAACATCAGTCACATTCTACCTTCTTTATGGGATGATCAAGCACCTTTTAGTTCATTGTGCCCTTTCAGCTCAACCGCTTACTAGTTGTGATAGAATCTTGGACAGGATCTTTTTTTGCCACCATTTCCCTTCCTCCTTCCCTGAGGGATTGACATTTCACTTCAGGGTTGGAGGGCTTGGATCAATCACCACAAATCTTCAGGCTTTTGGTCTGCAGATTAGATTGTCTTGCTTACTGATTTTCTCAACCTTTTTGAGGTTTGTTGAGCATTGCATTACTTTTTTCTCTTACTCATTGCCATCTGGTGGTGGTTCTCTCAGACAGCTCTACAGTGGTGGATCTTATCAACCACAAAAGGGGCATTCAGCCCAGAAAGCTCATACCACCTGTCCCTCTGTATCTGTTTTCCCTGTCCTGCATCTTCATGCCTGTGTCTTTTTGTCCAGTCCTTAACAAGAAGATCTGGCTTCACACATAGAGTGAATTCCCTGTTAGCTCTTTCTGTTCACCCATCTTTCATGTAAGTGTACCACCCTGGGTGAAAAGTCTTCCACTCTTGGTCAGCTGACAGGATATTTCCTACTAACTTGTCTTCTGTGGCTAAGGTGGCAAATTTGTTCTTCCTTTTATCTCCCACCTGTACCCTGAGAGAGACTGTAACCTCAGATGTGATATTGTACAAACAATTATTCTTAAGTATGCATAACCAGTTTTTTATTCCCCAGCACTCCTCTTTCCTTACAAACTAGATCCATTTGGCTTACTTCTCTCTGCCTTTGTCATCCAGTACATTATTGCCTGTTTCCTCCCATCAAATTCTTTTTCTCGCATTTTCTCTCGCTTCTCATCTTCAGCATCCATTGGAAGAGATTTTGCACACTGGCACGTGGACCATGCCCAGTAAATTTGTCTTCCACTCTCTCCTTCACATTGTAGTTTCATCTGCATCAGGATTTCATCTTCCACTTTTGTACATGCTTCAGACTTCAATGCACCTTTAACTAGTAAGTTTTGTTCATTTTTCTCTTTTTCAGGGGCCATTCTTTCTTCCCTTTTACCATATGGATCCTGCTCTGTGGCAAATGATGCCTGACAAGGTTTTCTTTAACTTTTAATCTGAACTGTAAGGCTATTATCCATAGTTCCATATGCTTACCAAGGAGTTAAGAGAGAGGGTGTTCCACAAAATTACTGGAAGGTTATCTTCCTCACAGTAATATCTGTATCTTCATAAACATGTCCATTTCAGACAACTGTCACTTTGGACAGCTGCCTATCCCTGCCATGCCTTGAGTGAATAACTCAGTATGCTTTTCTTTTCAAAATAGGGTTCTGAAGTCTCCAGTGATGATGTTCCTCCAGACTCTCGATTACATTCTGATCCTCATTCTTTGAGTGGAGTATGCGAGTCCTCACCACATTCCTTTTCCAAGTTGCTGGGGTGGTTGACCATGAAGCACCCTTCTGAATTTGTTCTACAACAAAGTTGGCTATAATCATTAAGTTGAGAGTAGGGTAGTGGTGTTCTGTTGGTATAGATGCTGATAGACATGGCCTCTGTATACTATTTAACAATATCCACAACCACTGGTGTTGACCAACCACAAGTTACAGTTCACTTCTTTTTATTGGGAACCCTCATCCTACTTTCACATGAATGTAGTTCCCAGGGTTAAGGTGTTTGATTTGAGTGAACCAATCAGCAAAAGTCCTTTCACAAGTTGTATCCATTCTCTCTGTGCCAGATGGCCAATCCTGGATTGCTGTAGGGTGTTGATCCTTATGCATTACCTAGTAATCAGAGCAGTTTTTAATCCCCAGTTACTGGATTGGAGTTGAAGATGCTATAATTCTCATCCTGCCCTCATATAAATGATGGTAGGTACCTAAGGCATAGGTTTTGAATGTAGTTGACTTGCCAAATGTGGTCTAACATACACTAGCCACTTTATATCTTGCAGTTTCTGCCCTTGTGTTTAACACATTATACATACATTTTAATGTATACCTGGCTTAGAAATGGTGTGGTTCCTTTTCTCTAATCACTGGATCTCTTTCTCTTATGATTAAGGGTATCCTTTAGACACTTTTGGAGGTACTTCTGTTATTCCATCTTTCTCTTCAGTGTGGGATTCCAGCTAGTCTTGTAAGAGGGGGTAAGTATTGTATCAGAAGTTATGATTTTCATATGCTGAAAACGTATATCTAATAAGTACATACTTCCATTTACACTTTCCACTCTTCCCCTCTACTTCTGCCAAACTTTTAAGTGAAGGTTTGGTAGAGGAGTGTAGAGGGAACTAACATGAGCATGCTATGCTACTATTGGTTAATGAATGACACAAGAAGATTTTCATGAGACACACCTTGTGGTATACTAATTCCATCAAGAAGGGGAGTGCAAAGCTTGTGGCATCTGTGAAGAAAAAGCTTGAATATAGAAGGCAGCACTGAATGAGAATAGTTAATCCTGTAAGAGAAGGTAAGTATGCAAGTGCCTATCCGACATACATTTTCAGTATCAGAAAATTATAACATTGGTATAATTATACAACTGATTTAATGCATACCAGGCTTTCGAAACTCTATCGGCCATGGTTAGCACGTGTGGGGACTTCATTCGTCAACGAACCCTACAGGATGTGTGGCCAAAGCTTATGAGGTTTCTTGAAAACCAAGCCAAAACCAGGTTAGTTGCACCATAGAATTTTTCAAGGTGATTGGTAAATTATGTGTCTGATAACAAATTTGTGTCCTACATGGTCTGTTTTCAATTTTCATTAAAAAACAACAAAGCGTCCACAGTAATTCTTGTTCGCTGGTTCCCTGATAATTCTTGTTTCACCATCTGTGGGCTCTATGATATAGAAGAATGCAACCTATATATTATTCACCTTTTTTGTTGTAATAAATTGATAAAATAAGTAAATAAAGGAGAAAGTATTTGTAAATAATCAAGGTGACATTGACTGGCATGGATAAGTATACTATGTAGTTATAGTATTCACAAAGAAATTGATTCCAACGGACAGCGACTGTCTGTTGTAGAAACCCAAGTACAGAAGTTGACATTTTGAAAGTATTCTATTTCTGGTCAGTGTGTATGGTGTTGTTGACCTTTAGAGTATTTTGGTGAATTGTGGAGCTCAGGACACATCATGTCAGCTGAACACATACAAAATAAACTGTAAAATAACCAGAATCATTGTTACAGACAAATCAAAGAATCTTTTTATGTTAACCCTGTCACTATGGGCTGTCCTTGTAACTGTTTTGTGTTTTGTTTGTAGTTTTCGAACAATAACTTAATACAGTATGTATATCTTCACAAAATTTTGCATTAGTAAACATTACATGGATTTAGTACACACAATGTCAGATTTTTTTAAGTTATTGATTTTCTCACTCATTTCTTTCTTTTTATATGTTGACAATCCAACACGCAAAATAATTTTGATTTTAAGGTTAAAAATACTTTCATGCATCAGAAATTTTCAAATTTCACATGCAATATTTTTGTTTTAGAAGAAACTTTTTATTTTTATTATTGTATGGGTTTATTTGACCAGCTTTGTAACCAACACGAAAAAATAATTAGAAAAATGATATAAATTACATATTTTTCATTTTGTAATGACTACAGATTATAAGAAGAAACCATAAATGTTTAATATAAACCATAGATCTCATAACGTTATAAATCCATGTATATTTATTATTTTTATTTCATTGATCTTTCAACCATTTTTAACCATCATCACAGAAGCTCCAATGACACAGTGCTCATGCACTCGTGTTACCATATCCAATAGTATAAAACTGGCCTTTACAAAGTGACGTGTCTTGGATGTTTTGTAAAATTGCTTGTAAATAATAGTGATATATATATATATATATATATATCATTACTATTTACAATCTTAAATTTCAGTTATTTTTCATAATTCATGGAACAGTAAATAATGAAATATAGAAAATAATGATTTTTTATTATTACCAACTTCATTTGTTTGCTTTTTTGCCATGATTTGCTAAGCCTTGTAAAATTTTGCTAATACAAAATGTAAAACAAAATAATTTTTTTCAGTCTTGTATATACTTTCTGAAATTACCAAATATTATAACTCTATCAGCATCACAGAGTTCTACTGTATTTGGATCTAAAAAATATTTTCCAGACAACATTTTTACTTATCCCTTCCTTCTGAGATTCAAGACAAAGAAAAATCTTGATAGCTTCTCACCTTCTAGAGGGACGTTCTGAGCTTTTGACTTGTCATAAACAGAAGTAGGTGTACACAAGAAAAAGATGGGTGGGGCACATTGCATTTGATTTGCTAAATGTAGTAATATCTTGGTAAATATAAAATACAGAAGGTTCTAATTTTATATTCTAGCTTCTCAATATTGGTAATTTGAGTTCCTGATTTGTAAGAAACTATAGACTTTGTGTTTGAACATCATAAACACCTAACTTGAACCAAGGCTGCATTCAACATACTACTCAATACACAAAAACAAAATATTTAAGAATTTTGTTTTAATAAATTAACTAATGTATAATGCTAAAATTTTAATTATAATCTGCATTGTGGTACCAAACTTATTAGTATACATTCATAAAATTGTGAGTGTAGGTCTACAAACAGGATGGCATGCCCTTTGACCTCTGACCATAGTAAAAGCTATAGCAAGAGGGTTAACACAATAAAACTTTCATTAAACAGAGTTTTCAGATTAGAGATGGGTACCCTGCAGCTACCCTTGATTGAATCTTCAGAAGTTTCTACACCAATCAGAAACAGGGATAAACAAACCAATCATTACACACAATCCACCAGCACACTAGAAACACAAACAATGCCATAGACACACTGATCAAAAGGAAAAATACTTTCAAAATATTGTCCCATACACTTGTGTTTCTACAACTGGCAGATGCTGTCTATTCAACAAAATGTCATTATTTTTGGTTTCAATTTGAATTGATATAATTCATGTCGGTAATGAAACCAAAAAAACTTAAATTTTTCAAATTGAAACAATAAATATTAAATGTTCTAACCTTTATAAATGTAGCTAACATAGTTGTTGGTGTCATTCTATCAATCTGCCATTATTTTTATGTTTGTTACGAGATCAGGCAGACAGTAAATAGGGTGTTACTAATATGTACGTGCTAATTATACACTAATTAGATGTGCAGCTTCCATGTCAGTTACATTCAAAGTAAGATAACTAATTTACTTTAGGCTACCCTCTGGTCGGTACTGGTATAAGAAATGTAGTATTTTATCCACTTTAGTTTATAAGTACAACACAGCAATTTATTCTACTTTAACATGTACCTGTGTGTAATCTTGTGCATTTAAAACCTTCTGTTTTAATTGTATAATGGTGATTACATTTATATATCCATTATCACTCCAAAGAGTGTTTATTTTTAAGTTTCACTGCTCAGAGATTCTTAAAGAAGACTGAGTACTGATTATTATTTTTAATACGCATCTTAAGATAACTAGAACTTGTTTTTGCAGTTATGGATAGTAATTATTGAGCATATTCAGTATGCTTGTGCTTCAGGATTAGATGGTAAGCTCAACTTTGCATCCTGTAATGTCCTTGAGAAGTCTTGGGATTCTGTTCATTAGTCAAACCGTTTATAGTTAATGTTGGTAAGGTAAGAAAGCACAGGTGACAAACGTTGTATAATTCATGTTGATAGAAAAGAGCTCCATGTATGTAACAAATCATGTATAATTCAAGTTTTAAACAGAAGGCTCCATGTGAGTGTAAGTATTCACTAGAATTCATGTTGGCAGAAAAAGGATTCCACGTAAATGGTAAACCTTGTATAATTTGTGTTGTCCGCTACATTTTAACTTTAACTACAACAATCTAGAATTTCAAAAAAGTTAATTTAATTTATTCAAATTTTATCTTGCAGCTACGGCAAAAACAGTGGTTCCTATCAGTTCACAGGAAACTATAAATTTCAGCTGAAAATTCTTAGTGGAGTAGGACTGCTAGCTCAGAAGGTAAGAACTTAGAAACATACTAAAAAACAGTTGGCATCTTCATAAAATTGTGCAGTTGGATGGAGCTGGACAGTTACAAGAATTTCTGGTCAACTAATTATCAGGCTACATTAATCCATATAATGGACTATTTTTCACAAACATTTGATAGCTGCAATAATTGGCAACATTAACTCTAACTGATTCTGTAATCACTGCTCAAGGATAATTGGGTGACATCAGTTTAAAATATAATTAAGATATACTTTCTAGCCACTTGGTAGAATATTTCACAAAATTTAAACCTCATTATATGAAATTGTGTTAGGTCATTTTTAAATAAACATGTACCTGTATAAATTTATTTTTTCAGTTGATGCACAAATATTTAAATCTGAATGAGCTGACTGAATGAGTTTAAAATTGTCATGCTAAACAAAGTCATTAATTTTTGTGTTTAAGTGTTTTATCACAAAAAAATGAACTGGCTGTAGGGTTCTACATTAAAATGTAATAATTATTTATAGCCTTTGTTTTGCTATCCTTTATATATTTCAAATCACATCATAATTAAGACTAGTTACCATTGATTGTTATTGTAAGTTGTTTTTTTTAACTCTTCTGATAGAAGTTAATTCTACATTTTTTAAAAATAAGTAGCAGGTAACACTGAATAATGCCTAGTCAGACTGTTTAGAAGTCAAACCAACAACTAATGAAACAGATAACATTAAATAACATCTAGCAGCACTACTTAGATGTGGAAACAGTTGCCGATAAATCAGATAACATTAATTGGATGTCAAACCAGAGTTGATGAAAAATATAACATTAAATAATGTTGATCAGTTTAAGGAATTTTTAGATTGCAGAAATTGTCAAATATTCAGTTAGTCATAAGATATTTTAATTAATGCCTGAGATGCATTTTAAGCTTTTTTAATTAATTAATAATGAATACATTATATCAAAGTTGGTTTATGTCAGCTGAAGAAACTGGTCAAATAAGATAATGTAACGTTTTTAAATTACATCTGAGATAATTTCAATAAGGTTCTTTAAGATTTCAATGTATCTTGCTCGTAGCGAGTTTGAAAGATTCTTTGTTGGATAAGAAAAATGTTTTGAATAAGGAAAAAAATATTTTAGCTTGGCTTTCAAGAAAACGAAGTTGGACTGTTGGCAAGCACACTTCATCCCTACCTAAGTTGTTCACAACCTGTCACCCTACAGCAGGTAAGTAACCATACAAATAAAATCAACTAAGTAAAGTATTGGTTCTGTATTTTGTAACGTTGTTTTGCACATGTAAATCAACCTTACGCTTCTAGCCAGGACGTCCACTACAATGTGGTAACCACAGTTTGGACAATGGAGGCAGTAAAAGTCTCAAAAAGTGGTATGAAAGAATATTAATACTGCTTTAAAAATTGTCTATGACATTTCAGGCAGAATACTCTTCCTTAGTGTTTGTTCTGTTTCAGAACATTTATTCTGCTAATTTTATACAACGTGACAGTTCTTATCACAAAGTTTTGAAAAGGTCAAATCAGTAGAAACCTTTTTTCATGTCATATCCACTGTGTTTTAGTTGCACTCAAAAATTGTTTGCATGACATTTTTTTGATTCACTGATCCAAGTTGTGAATAATCAAAACTTATTTGGTATAACATTTACGGTTTCTCCAAAGTTCACTGATTTAACCACAGAATTCACAGGTAACACAACAAACTTGACTTTCATAAATGGGTGAACAGATATCTAATATAATGTGTGGTGTTTTGATTGTACATTCCAAAAGGCACATAATATTATCACCATTGCTACAATACCTTCTAATATAGAGAATGTAGAACTTGTGTTGTCAGAACCAAGTGCATATACCATATCAGAGGTTCATTTAACTGCTATTATAATTGTCTAGTTTATAAATTCTTTGGTCATCTTTGTGTAGGCAAAATTGTCCATGTGCTGAAGAGGTAGAGCCCAGGGGCATTAGAAACATATTATAAGTACTGTAAATAATGATTCTGGCAACCATTTAAATTAACGTGACTATTACTTATAATTATCAGCATTGTGTTATGCTTCAGAGATTTAAATCTGTATGATAAATGTGTGAACGAAACTTTTATTCACAAAACTATTATAATTGAAGTGTTTTCTTCTCATCTTTTCTTTAACCCTTTTGCTACAGGTCATGGGTCAAAGGCCATACATCACATTTGTTGACTTGCATGCAAAGTGTTATTGAACTACTATTTTATGAATTTATGTCAGTAAGTTTGAAATCAAATTGTAGATTACGATTCAAATGTTAATGTGTGTGTGTGTATGTATGAATTTTCTCAATATTTACTCTTAAATTAAGAAACTAACACATTTAAATGCAGATATTAGGGGTATGTTGAAGGCAGCACAATTTGAAATTAAATGTTTGTGGTGTCAAAATACTCAATCTATAAATTTGTACAAATGAGGAACTCAAATTACTCAAGCTAGAATATAAAATAGGAACCTCATCTTTTTATTTTGCTGAAATATGGCTAATGTATTGAATAAAACACTGTAGCCCCATTCAACTCTTTCTATTTTTTGAAATGGTCCCTTATGTATTCTTACTATAGTGTGTGACATGTGAATAACCAATCAGCAGCTTAGAATGTCCCCAGAGTAGTTTTTTTTAGCCATTTTAATATTTGAAAATGCTACCATATTCTGTCGATCCAAGAATTCAACGAGGTAGATCAAGTCTTTAGTCTGCTCAGAGTTTCATATTTTTTTTAAATCGAATAAATTATAGTGGAATTCTGCAGTATCATTGTAGTTATTTGCAATTTTTCTGGTTATTCAATTGTATATAAAAAACCTAAAAAATATTTGTTTGATATCCACCATGTGCGAAATTAAAAAAAAATGCAGCACCCGAGTACAAAGGTCATATGAGAAGGTTTCATTTACTTCTTGATTTACCATTCTATACTTTAAGAAAAATAAGTTTGATAATATATAATGTATAATAATTGAAATGTGACTTTATATTACAAAATACTGGTCCACTAAAATACAGCCAAGACAGAGAAGACTAAAGGTCATTTTTATATTTACTGGATATGTAGCCTGACTGCACAAGCACGGCCTCAGTGCAAGTTATGTAATGTTAGCTAGTTATGACTGAAGGTCAGTATAATAAAAATATACGTAGCATTATGAGACTTAGTTACTTAGACTGAACATTTTATATTTTCCTATTATAATATGTAGTCATTCTAGAATGAAAAAAGCATAATTTATATTTATTTCCTAATTTTGTTAAGGTGGTTACGAGGTTGGTCAAATGACAGATCCTATGCAGTTGGAGTGTAGAAAATAACAAAATATAGTATTACTGAAAACAACTGTTTGAAATGTATTTAGGAGGTTACAGAGGTTACACAAATAATATTTGAGATGAAGAATAGTTTTGTAATCATAATATGAAATCACTTTGCACTAAGACTAGTAATAAAACAAACTATTTTCACAAACAAATCTTTGGTAAAAATATTTCATTAAAAAACTTGACTTTTTATATGCCAAATACTTGTCTTCCAAACTTTGTAAAGACACACATGCTGTATCAAAAGTTATGGTCCTATTGCTGAACATCCACAAATATTTAGATGAACTTGTTTTATATTATACGGAGTCTGTCATAAAAGGGTTAATCAACTTTTTTCTTTCATTTTTTACAAGTTTCTGCATTAAAATACAGATTAACTAAAAAAATCTATTGCTTTTTAACCTACTTATCACTTTTTTAACATTACTATGATATTTTAAATTGGGTTCAAAGCCAGTTATATATTGTTTATATTGTAGGATTGTGGCCATTCAAGTGTAACTTAAACAGCTAATTGTAACTGTAACATAATTTAGTTTTCAAAAATTTGATAAAATCTAATACGTCAAAGCTTGTTTCTCCATCATTTCTCTGAAGGTTCTCTGATCTTGTTGTGTTATATACAGAAACTAAAACTTCAGTTATTTCTCATTTTTGAGGGTTTATTGAATCTGAGGAAGGGTATTTGGTGTGAAATGTCATAAAAATAAATGCATGTTTCCGAGTGGTTTTAATGTTATGCTGGGCCCGGCCCGGTAGTTGAGGCACTCGACTTGTAACCTGAGGATCGTGGGTTCGAATTCCCATCATACCAAACATGCTCACCCTTTTCAGCCATTGGGGCATTATAATGTTATGGTCACTCCCACTATTCATTGGTAAAAGAGTACCCCAAGAGCTGGTGGTGGGTGGTGATGACTAGCTGCCTTCCTCTAGTCTCACATTGCTAAATTAGGGATGGCTAGCGCAGATAGCCTTCATCTAGCTTTACGTGAAATTTAAACAAACAAACAAAATATTATGCTGTGTCATGTACACAGTTCACATATTGAACAATGGAAGCATTATCTACATTTAAGTTGATTGGATAATTTCTGATAACATAAGAAATATGTATTAAACTGATTATGTTAATCACTGTATAGCTATCACCCAGATAGAACTCACCATGAGATTTCAAAAACAATGTTAAGTTAGATTCATAGGTATGTGTCTAACATATGGTACATATACAGGTTCATCAATTATTATATGATTTAATAAGTTATAACCTAAAACTATAACAATAAAGTATTACGTTGGCTCTAATCACAATGAACATCATGTTATTTCTTATTGTGCTCAGTTGGGGTCACACAATAAGGCACTGGGAAAGAATACATTCTTTTTAGACGATTCATTTAGAGTAGTTGGCTTTAATCACAATGAACATCATGTTATTTCTTATTGTGCTCAGTTGGGGTCACACAATAAGGCACTGGGAAAGAATACATTCTTTTTAGACGATTCATTTAGAGTAACACAACTCGGTGCCATCACAAAATGTAACAACTGGATATTTTTTCATAGTGATGAGACAGTGTTTGTAAAAAGAATTTGCAGGTAAACGGTACTTCTTTAAGCTGTCATAAAATGTGAAAAATGAATAATTTTTTCATGATGTTCAGACATCAGTGATGAAAGATGTTTATAGAATATGTTATGATGGTTGATCATAAAATTACATATCAGAATAAGTTTAAATTTTGGTTAAACAAAGAACTGTTTGAAAATTAACAAATTTTGATACAAGTATTCCTTAAAATCTGGTTTAATATATTAGTTTAACCTAGTCTGACGGAAAGGTTGTAATTTAAAGTTGCTTCAAACAGAAAGCGAAAAATAGTTCATTGGAATGTAATCATCTCAGAGAAATGTGTACTAATTAGCTAGTTTGACCTAATCTTACTTAATTTGTTTTATTTACATTAATAGTGTTTTTGTTGAAGTGTCTCAGTTTTAATTTGATTTGTTTAACTGCAGGCTGCTTTGGGTGCCTTTGACACTTTAATTGAATTAGACCCAGATGTTGTATGGTTGTACCTCATCAGCCTATCCAGTTCTGTGAACTTGCAACCACCTCATCCTTCTCTTTGCCCAGTAGAACTTAGGTGTACAAATGACGAACCTGAATGCACCAGTAACGTACAGTACCTGTTGCAAAAATTAGGTGGTTGATTTCTCAGAATAACAAGTGTAAGTAACAAAAAAGATCATGGAAGAACTTGTGAATAAATTTGTACAGTTTAAGATATAATTGTGTGTGTGTATTTTGACTTGTGTGCCAACTTACATGTAATCCATTTGGTGTGTTTTGTTGATGTATCGTTAGCTTCACAACAGAAAAAAATATTTAAAAATTCAACCATAAGAAACAGCTGTACAGCAAAATGCTGAATATTTGTGTGAAATAGGTGTGTTTTTTTGTGAATATAATTTAATTTATTTTCTGCCCATATATATAAAGAATATGGATTTGGAATGAATACATCCTCAAACCACTTAAAAAATAAGCTATTAAGATACCATTTCTAGATTGTTTCCAGAAGATAAAAGTACGTGTGCATAATAATGCAGTTGAAGGAATTTTGTGACATCAATTTAGTTTAAAAACTCCATTTACGAGTTTACAATTCAAAATAGTTGAAAATGTTTCAATTTTACGTATATTATACCCTCACTTATTTGACAAAATATAGAACTTGTAATGAAGGAGTGTTATGATGTTTATCTGTTTGAAATTCACATATAATTGGATGTGCTTGCACTTTTTCTGAAAGTCTCCATCAGAGATGACCAAGTACTCTGAAGTTTGTGTAATTCCATGCTTAACACAAATCTCAGACTTTAGATCCTCTGAATGTTGAATGTTCCTTCTCTGGCACAGTGTAGTGGCTGTGACAACTGATACTCAACTTGTTAGTATAACTTCTTTGTCTATACAAGGATCAGAGACAACTACCATCACTCAACACAACACTGCTGTGACAGAGTCATAGAAATGGCTATCCATTCACATGTAGCTTAAAGTGACAGTTTTCCTTGAAACACCCAGTATACAGTTAGGAAGAGTAAGGTTCTGTCAGCTCCAGCTATCAGAATTTATCAAATAATGTCTTGTCCATGCCACAGTGATGTTTGGTGTGAACTTACTGTAACACTCAGTTGAGCTGGCAGAGAGATCGAACTTGGACTTCAATGAGGAAATGGTCCAGATCTGTTTACCTCTTTCACACACAAATAAACAGTGATGGAGATACCAACTGTTATCTTCCAAACCACCACTCTGCAGCTGGGAACTTACTTTCATCAATAAATGTTGTATTAATATTAATCATACTGTCAGGGGTAGGACAGTAAGTAATTAATCTCCATGTATGTTTTACATGAGATCAAATTTAAGTATATTTCACGACAGCATAGAACATAAACAGTGCAGAGAAAAAGAATAGATTATATATGTGATATGTTTAAAGTACCAATATTTGTATTGTATTTCTAATGACTTGATTCTGAAAATTATTTGTTTTAACTACTAGGGAAAATATACTTATTTCAGAGAAAGCATAATGGAGTACAATTAAAAAAACTAATTCTTGTGTTTATATAGTCATGATACATGCTGCTTAACTATATTCTAATGTTGCCATTAAGCTGTTCGTTACCATGTCCTACTTGAGGATAGGAGTTGATTCTTGGTAATATTTATGTTTACCATTGAAGAGGAGGGTATTGTTGCTGGTAATATACATACACACACACACACACCTCATTTTAATTCTGTTCCCAGGTAACTGTGTCACTACCTACCATGGACACTGTTCTTTCCAGTAAATGACAGATTTAAAATGTATTTAAATTACCCATATTTTTATTGCGTTTCTAATAACTAAATTTTAAGAAATTATTTCCTACTGAAAATTGTTATTTTGTGTAGTAACTTCAGTACTGGGTCCAAGACTGTTTCTAGATGCTCATAGTATCAGGCGTTAAAAGAAGTGGCTGTTATTGTTTGTGAATAACAAATAACCCTGTTAGCTATTATTGCCAGTGGCACAATACTATGTTTTGGCTTTCCTTTATAAATGTAGAAGCACTTGTTGCTAGTAAGAAAATGGAAGATAGTTATTAAAGGAGAAACTAAGAGATTTAATTTTGTACTTATTGAACATTTATTTATTAGATTATTTGTTCTTGTGTTCCTTCCTTTAAATTTAAAAATCTACTGGCAGCATGCTCATCTTGTAGTTAAACTCTTTTTGGGAACTGGAGAATGTCATTTCTTTGTAAGATTGTCATGTCCAAAGCCTACTACTTCTCCAAATAACTCTCCATAATCCATTTAGGATATGTGCTCTGAAACTCGTTTCAACAGTTTATCATATAGAAATCTATAGGCACTGCATCTAGTGGGTCTTCACGTGGAACAATCTGTACTTTAAATATCTCCAACTTTAAAGAGAAACAATATCACAAGTTATAAATATGACTTATGTAACTGAGAATTTATTGATTCAACCACTAGAGGGCCCTACAGTCAATTAACAGAACACTAAAGCGAGTATTACCAATGTCTAAATAAATCTAATGTGTGTGTATCTTGTATTTTGCCATACTATTCTCTATTTCCAGGAAGAACGTTTAGAATTTCTTGCCGTTAACCGAATAAGCCCCACTTCAATTAAGAAGACGAGTGTGATAACAATACATCTTTAGTTACTGAGATGTAAACAAAAGAACATGAATATTAAATGGACTGAGGAACTTTGTTTGCTCATTGGTTAAGATTTGATAATGGTGATGGTGCTGTACAACTGTTTGTAACAATGCAGAACTGGAATGTTTCATTGGAATTGTACTGAAATATCCTGTGTTCTGACTGTCCCAGAAGTTGATCTTACAATATAATAGAAATGGAAGTTGAAAAACTATGGCATCTTCACACTAAATAAACTTAGAAATAAAAGTGTTTAACTTCAGTAACGTGAAAAAATATAATGGAGCTAAAGTATTTAAACCTGATTGAGCCCAGCAAGTTTTATGAATTGCTCCAACAAATTTTGTATGAATGTGTGGGCGTGGTAGGTAGTTAGAGCATTTGACTTTTAATCTGAGGATCGTCGGTTCTAATTCCAATCCCACTGAATATGTTCTCCTTTTCATCCATGGGGACGTTATAAAATAACGATCAATCCTACTATTCGTTGGTGAAAAAACAAAGAAGCACAGGAGTTGGCAGCGCTAAATTAGGGATGGCTAAACAGATAGCCTTCATAGCTTTGCGCGGAATTATAAACAAACCAAATATTTTGTACAATACAGGATGCATGTAACAGTATTTCAGTCATACTCTCATAAACACATGCTAGCCCTAAAACAAAATGTGCTGCTCTGTTTAAAACAATTGCACATTACTATTACATTCCATAACGTATTTGTTCTTGCTGTGCAATCTCTGTAATAATGAATCTTGCTTATAATAAATTGACTGTTTCGTTTGTAACTCCTGTTTTACCTGACCATTTCTGTCATTATTTCCTACACTGGGTAAGTACAAGATCTGAAGACCCAAGCTGGCTTTGGATTGTTTCAAAATTTTGCACAAAGTTACTCATGGATTAATACACATATATTAGTAAAAAGGTAGCTAGTCAACAGCACAGATAGTCTAAGTCTTTGGTTAACTTTGTCCAATCGAACCACAGGACTTAACGTTGCTCTTATGCTCATGGTTCCAAATTACGCAGCAATTTTTTTTCAGCAAAGAGTCGCGAGGAATGAATTCTCAGATTCACAGTCTGTGTTGCTCTCCAGTGGCACAGCGGTACGTCTGCAAGCTTAACAATGCTAGAAACTGGTAGCCTATTGTGTAGCTTTCTGCTTAACTTCAAACAGATAAACACAGCCTGCGGACACTAACCACGTGACCAGTAATCATGTTGTATTGTATTAGCAATAAATAATGTTATTTTTGGTAGCAGGAAAGTTTCGAAACATCAAAATGGATGAAAGAATTACTGCAAACTTTAATTCACTCTTTCCATAGTGGCCTAAAATCAGGGGTTCGATTCCCCTCGGTGAGCTCAGCAGATAGCCCAATGTGACTTTGCTATAAGAAAACACAAACACACTCCATAGTGGCAAGCTTGAAGGCGTATAACGCTAAAACTAGAAGGTAGATTTCTGTAATGGGATAACACGTTTATTGTTTGTTTGTTTTTTAAGTAAAGACACATTGGGCTATGTGCTGTGTCTAAATGAGGGAATCGAACCCTGACATTTAGGGTTAAAAGTCCATAGATATACTGCTGTTCCACCGGCTTACGGCAGAATAAAAATAACCCATTGCACATATTTGCTTAAACATAACGTAAGAAACAAAAATCTAAAGAAACGCAAACACGCACTGCAATGAAGATTAATTTAACCGATAGACGAAGAAATGTCGTCGTTGAAGTGAAGATATGTTCAGCTTCTTTTAGACTTATGTTCTCTGTGTTAAACCGTATTGAAGTACATTAACGGTTTGTTTTGTTTCGAATTTCGCGCAAACCTACACGAGGGCTATCTGCGCAAACCATCCCTATTTTAGCAGTGAAAGACTAAAGGGAAGGCAGCCAGTCATCACCACCAACGAATAGTGGGATTGACCCAACATTATAACGGATGAAAGTGCGAACATGTTTGGTGGGACGAAGATTCGAATCCGCAGATTGCGAGTAGCCAGGCCAGGCTTGTATTAATATAATAATAAAAATACTTTACGGCCGTACAAAAATTAATCACGTCATTCTACCTTACTTGGAGCTTGGCATGGAACAACTAAGAAATAGCTAGCATCCCAGTGACATCTACCCAATCCAAAGAGAGAATCTTTGATTTTGAAGGATCTCAGAGATCTACAACGGGTTTCCGTTTAGTTGTTTTTCTTGCATAAAAAAGGAAAATATTTTCCAAGTGAATGGAATGCCAATCCAATGTAAATTAATCCCCCAGAGGTTATGAGAAATCGAGTAATTTTGTAATTGTAGTAGAACCTAAAAGGGCCCGGCCTGGCCAAGTATGTTAAGGCGTTCGACTCGTAATCCGAGGGGCGCGGGTTCGAATTCCCGTCACACCAAACATGCTCGCCTTTTCAGCCGTGGGGACATTATAATGTGACTGTCAATCCCACTATTCGTTGGTAAAAGAGTAGCCCAATAGTTGGCGGTGGGTGATGAAGAGTAGCTGCTTTCCCTCTAGTCTTACACTACTAAATTAGGGACGGCTAGCGCAGATAGCCCTCGAGTAGCTTTGCTCGAAATTCCAAAAAAACAAAGAACCTAAAAAAACACGTACACTTTGATGGTTCAAAAGTTTAAAAGTACATTTAAATTTAATTTACATCTGAAATTCACCATCTGCGAAAGTGGGTTGTCTCTGAAACGTTTAATAAATTTCATATAAAATGAAACGTGGCATGCGAATGGACAAGCCTATTTACTCAGTTTTTGTCAGAATTTTCTTCTGTCTTTAATATAGGATATAAAAGACAATATATTATCTGTCTCTCTCTTTCATGCACGGAATTTACATCTAAAGCCGAGTTCAAAAATTTATAATTATTATGGTTTTACAGGAATTAAAACAAGTTATGCGAAAAACATCAAACTTGAAAATTGTTGTCTATGTAAATACTGAAATGTCCCCCGATGGAACAACGTAAAGGATACGGACTTGGAACCCTAAAATCCTGGGTTCGCTTTTCCGCGATGTACATGACAAAAGTTTCGTGCGACTTTGCTCTAAAACAGACAGATAATATTGAAAGCGACATCTAGCGTTTACAATGAATACAGTATTAATACTTGGTGTGCACGTTTCAAATTGAGATATTTACACAATATATGAAATATTATAATCATACGTACACATTGATATGTACATGCATACACTATGTAAGGCTGTTGGTACCCTCTTTAAAGTTGGCAGGGCATTGTGAAACAATAGGTTGCAATACTTTGTGATAAAAATGCAGTCGTCACCAATGAAAAAATTAAAAAGAATATGAAAAAAACATCCATGGTCTGTAGTTTTAAAACCCTCATTAGGAATTTCAAAAATGCCTGATAAAAGAAATGTAGAATAAACTTTAATCACCCTTGTTCAGGATTAAACTTCTCTTCCACCAAACTTTTTAAAGATTCCATTTCAACCCCCCATAAAACAAGGTATATTGCATATCCAAAACAACCATTCGTATTTAAAGGAGCTAAGAATTGACATGGTTAATTTGAAGAGATGTGGCTCGAAGATATTAAAAGCTGGTGGAAGCGATGGTGACTTCTAATCTTTAATATAGGTGATTAAAAGTCATTCCAGACGAATATTTTAAAACAAGGGGCAAATGATGTAGATGGAATCTATCATGGAAGTTCAAAAGGAGTATTAGCGTGGATGGTATAAAGAGGTATAATTTTAAAAACACGTGACTCAAAGCAAAAAAGAATACGTTATAATATGTCATCCACATTCCATCTGTTATATCTAGACCAACGAAGTCTCTTGCCCAATACCAAGGTTCTTCAAACTGGTTATAATACAAAGATATCGTAGTATTCTTGGCTTAGTTGCATGAACAGTGAATATTATAGTGAAAATCAGATTAAACAAGTGAATTATAATTACTACGAATCATTATACGAATCATTTTTCTCATGAGATCGTTAATTACTATAAATTATTATCTAACCTATTTGCTAATCAGATTTTCCAGTGAAGATGAATAATTCTATCTTCTTTATAAATAATCCTCGTTAAAATTAAATAACTATTCTACCTTGCAACTTGTTTTACTATCATTCACAAAAATTATCGAAACTACAAACGCGGTTTCTTGTTTCTGGAGAGGGTTAAGAAACCACATCGTCAAAGGGAGAAACCTAGATTCGTAATTCTTATAGCCCATAAGTGAAAACAAAGTTCAGTCTTTGATACGAATGATCTGCAGGAGCTACGCTGTATCAACCAAAAGACTACAAACGAATTATCGTCGTTTTCTCTGTGTTTTGTCAAATAGCCCTAGAAAACATTTTACAAACTACAGTACGAATATTGAATCACTGAAACTCTCTAAAAGAAAGTCGCGGATGACTCGTTGCTCTACCTACATTAATTCAGTTGTTCATATTGGCTTGATCAGATAATGTTTTGGTATAATGAAGTTCTGCCATCAAACAGTAGATGTCGCGGCCACCTCCACTCTGAACAATGGTAGCAAAGCACATTTCTGCCAGTTTCGTCTTTACAGAGTTGTAAATATTTACGTGTGTGTGTGCAATAGCTGGACAGAACAACTTATGTGAATGAATTGGATTTTTTTTTTTGAGACTTTAGAAAGTTTTCTACACAAGATAAAATGTTGAGTTGATAAATACAAAACATTCACAAAATATTTTAATTCTTTATTTACTATCGATTATTTGAAAAGTACTCTTTGAGCCTATGGCTTTGACTATAGTCTATATGGTTATATTTAAATTGCATTTTCTGTATAGAAAACCAACTGTAGGGCTAATTCAAGTACATCGAAATGATTTGCAAGAATTCAATCATATAACTAAACCGAAGTAAATGAATAGAAAAATAAAATCATGTGAGAAAGTCGTGGTAACTCTCTGTCTGATACTTATGTTGCTACATATTTTAGTGTAACCTCGATCGATACCTTAGTTGCTATTCGTAAAGAAACGAGTAACCAAACCAGGTTGAGTGTCATAGAAATTTTTCTGACAGCTAATTATTGAGACTGATGTATCGCACCTAACGTACCAGACTCTAATAATACGTTAATCTGATGAATGAAATTAAAATGTATTAATATTACAGCGTAAGCAAACTGATTTATCGACTAACGTGATGTAGTCTTATTGTTCTGTTTGTTTCTTTTGAATTTCTAGCAAAACTACTCGAAGATTATCTGCATTGACTGTGTCTAATTTTGAAGTGACAGATTAGAGAGAAGGCAGCTAGTTAACATTAACCACTGCTAACTCTTGTGTTACTCTTTACCAACAAATAGTGGGATTGACCGTCGCTTTATAACGCTTCTCAAGGCTGATAGAACGACCATATTCTGGTACGAGTTTAAAACCAGCTAAGTTCAAAGTGAAAGTCTAGTTTACTGACCACTAGATTTGTTTGTAGTTAAACAAAGTTGCACAAAGGGCTATCTGTACTCTGTCCACCATAAGTATCGAAACCCAGTTTCTAGAGGTGTAAGTCCGCAGACATTCAGCTGTGTCACTGAGAAGGGGGAACCTAACCAGTAATGCACTAAATCTACTAGTTTTATAAAGAATGAATTGAATCAAAATATTCTATTGTAAATTAGTTAACATACGAAGCCTAACTTTTATAAAAAGATTCTCCGCTTTATAGATCACGGATATTATACCGAATTAGATGCGACACTGTGGAGCTATTATGTTATTACAAGTATCGTAAAATGTTATATTTTGTCCCAAAAGCAATTTAAAAAATACTTCCTTTAAAGGAAATGCATAATGAAAAAATAATTTCAGTGTAACATCACCGTTTTGTTTTTTACTAATAGAATAAAATAGTGAAGACAACTTACCATTACCTGAATGGCTGGTTAGACTGTAGTATATTCAATTTTGCGATCTGATTGCGAACCACGATAATTCAGAAAAGGAATGGAAAGTCTCAAAGATGGAGATTATATAAAGTACGTTACAATGGGCATCTTGAGAATAGAAAATGCTCTTCTGCGAATTTCATCATGATTATGTTATGGATTCTACTTTACGAGCTGCGATACGTTCTAATAAGAAAAACGTCCACTGAGACATCACCAATTTCTGATAGTATCTTAACCTGGCGTGATCGTAACGAAATATTTTTGTGCGTGGGCTTTAAACCCGACAGCAACTATCGTAGTCGACCAGGGAATAATTTTGTTCCACATTTTATGATCGACCTAATCTGGCTTTTCGTGGCGACCTCATTTTTTTACTCAGAGCCTGCGGGATTTTCAGCCCAATCGTGAACCTTTTATGACAAATATTGCCACCAGGCTGATCTTCAAAATCGAATCCCCAATCGGCCTTTCCCAAAATTTAGTATTTTCTTCTAAAACGGCAAAATCTATTATACGTAACTTTTCTATTTGACATCTATTTCTATTTCAGCGACGTTTCCAGTTTCTTAAAAAATTGTTATTCCACAAGGGCACAGGTTATGGGTTAGGGTTCAAAGTGAGAAAGAGAAACTTCTGTGTTGATGGTATCGATACGTTTACAGCAGCGCTATTCACACCACGGATTTAAATTTTGAATCGTTAAGCGCAATAACCATCGTGAACTAAAATTCGAATGAAACTTTCAATTTATGGTTGAAAAACAACGATATATAACATTAGAAACAATAAAGGTTATTTTGAATCCGCATATAAAAGAATAAAAAAAACAGAATTATTAAAACCAGAGGTTTCTTTGTTTTTGAATTTCGCGCTAGCCGTCCCTAAGTTAGCAGTGTAAGACTAGATAGAGGGAAGGCATCTAGTCATTACCACCCACCGCCAACTCTTGGGCTACTCTTTTACCAACGAATAGTTGGATTAACCGTCACATTTTAACGCCCCCACGGCTGAAAGGGCGAGCATGTTGGGTGCCATGGGGATTCGAACCCGCGACCCTCAGATTACGAGTCGAACGCCTTAACACACCTGGGCATACCGGGCAAAGACATGTGGTACATGAAATAAACAAATACACAGTATGTGATAAGCAAGTAAATGAATTGAATAACACAACACGTGTTTTACGAAAGATAACCAAGAAATTTGTTTGAGAAGTTGTTTGATTTGGAGGTGGCTATAGAATTTTTATCCTTTGTTCTTCTGTTTGTTTGTTGGTTAGCACAAAACAACACAATGAGGATTGAATATTACGTATTTTGTTTACAACTTCAAAGGGGGAGAAAAACAATTAATATTTCTTAATTTGCAATATGATTTCTATCCCGCCAGTGATAAGGTCCTTAAAAACGGCCTCAGGCACTCTTTTATCTTGTACAGTGCTTGAGGCTGGCACTACATAAACTATGTTGAATATAAAGCCAGTCCACAAAACGTACCTTCTGGCATCCGAGCGATTCGTGATGAGTATTGATTTGAGCAATCTTGTAGCAAACTTTTCCGGAGTTTTTGAAGCTGTTTTATTCTTTCTTCGTTTGCGTGGTAAGAAGTGAACAAACTGAAAGTCGTTAGAAAAGTTAAACCAAACACCAGCTCGCGGCGCTCCTAGCAACCGACTAGGCCTAATATAATAGATACAACAGACAAATGTTTACCTCTCGCTCAGGGAACTTTCATGGCTGGTTTGTTCTCGATGATTGGGCAAGAAGTTACCCACGTAGAGAACTCTATTTACCCTTAACTTTTAGAAGCTTATATAGTTGTATAGATACCCAAATTGTACATAGTTTGGGCTTAGGTGAGTGCAAATAGCCATATTAAAGCTGTTCTAATTTCTAATAAACCTTATCCTGTTATTTTCTCAAACCTAGTAGTAGATAATGTCACAGTGAATTGGTACACTTGAATTGAATCTTTCAGTGCATAATAATTGAATATTAGACAATATAACGTCACTGAGATTTTTGTAATGTCTTTTTTTTTTTCTCATGGTGTTTCATAAACTCGAAACACAAAATAAAAACAAAACTGGTGAAGTCAGCTCTGTATGTGTTGTATGTGTGTACTTTAATTTACGAAGTTATCATGGTCATCGTGCTACGGGTCCCAACGCGTTTATATTCATTCTGTTATTCCACAAAAGTTTACCAAAGTTCATTTAAACTTCGCGTGTTTCAAGCTAGTTAGATTGTTTGTTTGTTGTTTTCTATTTCGCGCAAAGCTACACGAGGGCTATCTACCCTAGCCGTCCCTAACTTAGCAGTGTAAGACTAGAGAAAAGGCAGCTAGTCATCACCACCCACCACCAACTCTTGGGCTACTCTTTTACCAACGAATAGTGGGATTTACCATCACATTATAACGCCCAGACGGCTGAAAGGGCATGTTTGGTGTGTGTGTTTGTTTTTGAATTTCGCGCAAATCTACAAGAGAGCCATCTGCGCTAGCAGTCCATAGTTTAGCAGTGTAAGACTAGAGGAAAGGCAGCTTGTCATCACCACCCACCGCCAACTCTTGGGCTACTCTTTTACCAACGAATAGTGGGATTCACCGTCACATTATAACGGCTGAAAGGGCGAGCATGTTTGTCCCGACGGGGATGTTTGGTGTGAAGGGGATTCGAATCCACGACCCTCAGATTACGAGTCGAGCGCCTTAACCACCCGAGCTTCTTAGAGGTACAGTTTAGAAGCACATGCTTTAAGACATGGGAGGACTGCTTGCTAGAGTAACGGTGGAAGTGACTTACTCGTACATTCACCTACTGGATAAAGTCCAACTGTTGCTCTACCCCGGATTTAGTTACGTACATAGAGAGATGTTTATAATTATTTTAAAAAGAGAACTCAGTAGTCAAATACTTATTTGCCTTCGTAATTTCAACTTACGATGAATAATTTCCGTACCTACTTACAGAAGCAAAACTCACAATATTTTTTTTATTGCTGTATTCTAGTACTATCGATATCTCCTAAGCATATAAATGAGCATATCTATTAAAACCTTTTGGAACATGCTTTTCATATTTTTGTTCTAAAATTGTTGGTTTGAACGAGTTTTCACTTAAAAAGAAAGGGCAAAACAAAAATCTAATACATTTGAAATACTGTAAAGTTCCCTCCCGTCTCAGAGCAATAAACCTTGCTTCCTGGCTTTACCTATTAAACGCACTGTGGTCCTCGCATGTTAACGTATTCTTGTCACGTATTCTGGGCACAGACGGTTTGGAATGATTTCATTTAGCGTGTTTTTTTTAGCCATCTACTATATACCGACGGCTGGAAAAAGTAATTGTCTTTGAGACACACTCGTTGAATTCTGACAAGGCCTAGAAACACAGAGTTCTTACTCCAAGACATGCAACGTTATAAACTAAGTGGAAGTTGGTGCTTAGAGACGCTGATTTGACGCATTTTATTAACAATATTGTTTTGATAACTTCTTCTCGAGTTCTGTAAAAAAAAAAAAAAACTAACAATGTGCGAACAATTTAATTACGTTGATATGGAAAACGAAAGCTTGAACTCTTCGTAACAAAAGAGTACTTACGTACTTAAGTGACTCGTATGTATATTTAACTCTGTAAGGGTACTATATTACCTGGTTGCCCTTTGTAAAGTTTTATTAAGAAAAAAAATGACTTAGTGAATTATTTTAATGTTACTTCTCGATAGAGGGAGCACTGCTTGTTATACCGGAGAATAATTCAATTATCGGTCTTAGTGAAGGCGAGGCAATCTCCAACACGCATCATAGGTTTTTGTCACATTGCGTACTTTTGTTGTAATGACGACTGAAGCAGTTTCACTGTATAAATCGGCAAGATAAGCGCCAATGGAGTAACAATGGATACAATTTTGTTTCTCCACTAAAACCCTTAGACCAGTCTTATTTACCAACCAATTTCAGTTTTCGTTCGTTGTTACTGGTCGAAATTCTACGATTTTTTTTTCTACCTTTGTATCGAGAGTAAGGGAAATCATAAGCCACAGTCGTCAGATTTACTACTGGTAATAGGCGATTTTTGTCTGTTTCACACATTCAGTTGGAATATCACGTAAATTAAACTATTCGTAGCAAGTTTGTTTTTTTTGTATTAGTGTTTGTGAAGTAGCTTTTACAATGTAGCATCAGCAAAGAGGAGTTTCGATTTTAAACTGAAGTTCAAAACAGACAAAACATGTTTTGAAAAGTTTATATTGAGCAAATAAATTAGCTTACTCCATAAAATACTTAGGAAAAAATATTTAACGAAACTTCGATAGACATATTCACTACAAGTTAAACTTACATAGAATTTTACACGCTCACTACAGGTTAAACTTACATGGAATTTTACACGCTCACTACAGGTTAAACTTACATGGAATTTTACACGCTCACTACAGGTTAAACTTACATGGAATTTTACACGCTCACTACAGGTTAAACTTACATGGAATTTTACACGCTCACTACAAGTTAAACTTACATGGAATTTTACACGCTCACTACAAGTTAAACTTACATGGAATTTTACACGCTCATTACAAGTTAAACTTACATGGAATTTTACACGCTCATTACAAGTTAAACTTACATGGAATTTTACACGCTCACTACAAGTTAAACCTACATGGAATTGTACACGCTCACTACAAGTTAAACTTACATGGAATTGTACACACTCACTACAAGTTAAACTTACATAGAATTGTATATACAAGTTAAACTTACATATAATTGTATATACAAGTTAAACTTACATAGAATTGTATATACAAGTTAAACTTACATAGAATTGTATATACAAGTTAAACTTACATAGAATTGTATATACAAGTTAAACTTACATAGAATTGTATATACAAGTTAAACTTACATAGAATTATATATACAAGTTAAACTTACATAGAATTATATATACAAGTTAAACTTACATAGAATTGTATATACAAGTTAAACTTACATAGAATTGTATATACAAGTTAAACTTACATAGAATTGTATATACAAGTTAAACTTACATGGAATTTTACACGCTCATTACAAGTTAAACTTACATGGAATTTTACACGCTCACTACAAGTTAAACTTACATGGAATTGTACACGCTCACTACAAGTTAAACTTACATGGAATTGTACACACTCACTACAAGTTAAACTTACATGGAATTGTACACACTCACTACAAGTTAAACTTACATAGAATTGTATATACAAGTTAAACTTGCATAGAATTGTATATACAAGTTAAACTTACATAGAATTGTATATACAAGTTAAACTTACATATAATTGTATATACAAGTTAAACTTACATAGAATTGTATATACAAGTTAAACTTACATATAATTGTATATACAAGTTAAACTTGCATATAATTGTATATACAAGTTAAACTTACATAGAATTGTATATACAAGTTAAACTTACATAGAATTGTATATACAAGTTAAACTTGCATAGAATTGTATATACAAGTTAAACTTACATAGAATTGTATATACAAGTTAAACTTACATAGAATTGTATATACAAGTTAAACTTACATAGAATTGTATATACAAGTTAAACTTACATGGAATTTTACACGCTCACTACAAGTTAAACTTACATGGAATTGTACACGCTCACTACAAGTTAAACTTACATGGAATTGTACACGCTCACTACAAGTTAAACTTACATGGAATTGTACACGCTCATTACAAGTTAAACTTACATGGAATTGTACACGCTCACTACAAGTTAAACTTACATGGAATTGTACACGCTCACTACAAGTTAAACTTACATGGAATTGTACACACTCACTACAAGTTAAACTTACATAGAATTGTATATACAAGTTAAACTTACATAGAATTGTATATACAAGTTAAACTTACATAGAATTGTATATACAAGTTAAACTTACATAGAATTGTATATACAAGTTAAACTTACATAGAATTGTATATACAAGTTAAACTTACATATAATTGTATATACAAGTTAAACTTACATATAATTGTATATACAAGTTAAACTTACATATAATTGTATATACAAGTTAAACTTACATAGAATTGTATATACAAGTTAAACTTACATAGTATTGTATATACAAGTTAAACTTACATAGAATTATATATACAAGTTAAACTTACATAGAATTGTATATACTCAATACTCAAGTTAAAAAGTAAACTCACTTTCTCCGTTTACTATTGCAATATAACAGTGCTTAAGTGTTCAATGTGATATTAACATTTATATCAAAATCCACCACATTCTAACGTGACATTAACATAACCTTCATTCATGTAATTTGTAGGTCTGTGATAAACAGGAGTTGCATCCACATAACCTAGTTTTCGAGTTTGTAAGTTTGTGATAAACCAATGCTCTATTCATAATATTGTATCTTACTGAAGACATAATAAACCAACATGATGCCAGCTTGACTCTTATATATCTGTTTAAATATTCATGGTAAAAGAATCGGAAATCTATAGTTAAACGTTGCTAAGAGCCAGTCCATAGTGCTCCGAATCTTTTTTTGAGATCTACATAAATTATAATACACAAAATGTGTTTTAATAATTTTTAGTAGTTAGTAGCTTCGTTTTGGTGACCAAGTCCTTAATCAGTTTGGTAACTAGAGACGACCTAGATTTGACATCCAGTCTACGAATCTATAAGACCGATTTCGAGGGATTGGCAGGGCTATAGAGAATGTCGCAGCTTCTAGTTTTATATTACAGCACTTCAATAAAAGGATCAATCTGTTAATCACACACACACACACACCCAAAAAAAAAGAAACAACAACAATACCAAAATATAAGTTAGAGTGTTAATAGTGCTCGTCCAAAAAGATAGAGTTTAAGGTATTGACCTGTGTTTCTCTAACACATCAGAGTTATGTTCGTGCTCAGTCAGGTACCACACTTAGCCATCTTACAGTGGCAAATTTGCTTCACTATCTCTCCTCTGACTTTTTGATTGAAAGAATACAAGAAAATCCGCAGAAAACGACTTTCTGGAGCTTAGGAACCAGATCTTGTATTGCGCAATATGCTCGGACTCTGCTATTTGTATGGAAATTTAGATAAAGTGCGAGTTTCACTCCCTCGTGACCTTGAAATTAGTGCAAATTCGGTCCCGCTGGTAGACAATTAAGATTACGGACATCCGATGGAGCTTAAACGTCTGTTGAGACTCGTGAGCTGGACTTTTAAACGATTATGAATATGCAAATCAACAAGTCATGAGACAACCAAAGCTGATATTAAGTTGTGGTGGGATGACCTGTATCAGAACTATATTTTAACATTGTTTGGTATTACGAAAATTGATCGCCTTTAGTATCAGTGCACATCAGTCTGTTCCAAAGCAAAATAATCATACACTCAGACCAAAACAATGTGTTGAGATCGAGAAATTAGAATTTCAAGGTCAATGACACTCCTTGTACTTAAAGACATTGGAAAACGAAGTACGAATTCACTTGTAGTGCCAATACCATCCAGAGAGAAAACTGCATGAAATCTAACTCCAGTCGTGGTAAGTAAAAAGAGACGTTTTGTAACCTAACCAGGGACAAGTCATGTATGAATCAGGAGAGTGGACACAGAGGTCAGGTGAATTGCCCTCTTAGCTCCACTGAGGTACTGTCATTACAATGAGGTTTATGACGATAAAAAAGCTATCATGTACAACATACTGAGACACTTGTCATCTAAAAATATTTTATCTCCTTTGGTTTATTTTTTGTGGCTACATAATGACAATCCATCAAAGCTGAAATAAAATCAGTGTTTAGGGTGCATCATTCTTTCGTTTCATAATTAATTTTCAGTTTTCGTTCGGGAACAGCAGTATGGATAAAAGTAGGCCTAATCAATTTAATAATTTATTAAAATACTTTCTGTAGTAAAGTTTACCTTGTGGACTAAAATAATAATAAAATTATGAAAATTAATTTTTTTATCTCGCATAGGCATTAAGAAATAAATGTTAAACACATTATCTGAAAACTTATTTTAAATATTGTCGTTCCTATGTGTATAAACTATTTTAAATCGGTTAATGTTAATAGATTATTTTGAGACGTAGTTTTCAAGCTAGAATTATCTGAAAGCAATCTCAATAAGATGCAAGAATTATTTTAAAAGGTATTTTAATCGGAGTAAGTGTCAGGAGATTATTATATTAAGACAGTTTTTTTAAGCTAAAATACCTAAATGTATATGGAGCAGCAAAAATATTATTAAAGATAAAACAAGTACTTTAAAAATATTTTTTACAAAAACCATCTGCTAAGCTTCTTACTTTATGTCAATAAAATATTTAAACGTCACCAATGACAAACAAAACTTTTAAAATAAATTATACGATTCCTAAATGTTACGTACTAACTGGTACGTATAATCGCGTTTATACTGGTGCGTGTTTCTCTTATTGCAAAGCCACAGCGGGCTATCTGCTGAGTGTACCGAGGGGAATCGAACCCTTGATTTTAGCATTATAAATCCGTAAACTTACCGCTGTACTAACGGGGGACGTTTGTAGCGGAAGAGGCGCACTCCCCGTAAGTTTACGTTGAGCACATTCGCATGCAACACTCGAAGCTTCTTCATGTCTCTTTTTTAACTTCTAGACTCACCTCTAAGAGCTAAAATCTCCTACAGCCGGGCTTTCAGGTAAGCATCCCCTTTAGGAAATGCTAGAGAAAAGCATTACTTGGATTTCGTACATCAGTTTATTTATTTAACGTAAAAATGAAATATTTATGTTATTTAGCATTTCTGTTATGCGAGATAATTCTCTAACAAAACATTAACGTTATGAAGACCAAAATTCATCAGATTTACTATAGAATTATCAGTCTAATAAACGTCTAGTGCTCCGAGTCTGGGTAGGGTCAATCCATTTGGTTTAGATAAAGATGGAACGTTCCAAGTCTCGGTAGTGTTAGAGTCTACGATTTTTTTTTCTAGATGAGTCTCGTAAACTTAGAGAGTTTTGAAACTATGTTAGTGTTTTGAGAAGGAGAGTGTTTTAAGAATTATATAACAGCTCATTGCCAGCCCCATTTCACAATATGTAGTTTGGTTTGTTTTGAATTTCACGCAAAGCAACACGAGGGCTATCTGCGCTATCTGTCCGTAATTTAGCAGCGTAAGACTAGATTGAAGGCAACTAGTCATCACCAACCACCGCCAACTCTTGGGGTACTCTTTTACCAACAATTATTGGGATTAACCGTACATTATAACGCCCCCACGGCTGAAAAGGCGAGCATTTTTGGTATGACGGGGATTCGAACCCGCGACCCTCGGATTACGAGTTGAATGCTGGGCCCACAATATATGACTGAACACATTTTAAAGATAAGTTGTAGCCAAATGACAGTTTTACACTCGTCTGGAGAGAATGTGGATCCAGATGTGTCCATTTCCAAATAAAAACAAAATGTGGATGAATACATTTTAAAGATGTGTTGTAGCCAGATGACAGATTTACACTCGTTTAAAGAGAATGTGGATCCAGGTGATCCCATTTCCAACCAGAAATGCGGAGGGATATACTGGGAATGGGAGTAATCAGGCATTTGTAAACGTACCGATCTCTGAAACTAAATGGTGCCGGTTGACATCACATATTAAAAGAAATACAACTCACGACCTTTTATACTACAAGATTCTTATGCAACTGACCCTGGCTTCAATCTAATGGTCTATAACGCCTGTCCTCTTCGGTACTAAATTGTTTGACACAGTCATTGAAGAAGCGGTTGACCAAATGGAGTGGTTTGTATGGAGTCGCTCTGTGGAATGTGGCACATATTCCAAAGTTCTGAAAAAAATTTCAAGGGACTGGTCTCGAATAACCGTGGAAGACTGCAACATCAATATTAGACTGGCCTTGCTCCTCATGAAGATGGCAACATTCCATATTAGAGTAAAACTTCATAGACTATAAATATGTAAAAACCACAACTGTCAAATGCTTATTGGCCAACAGATGCTTGACCCTTTAACAACAAACTTAGAGTAGACTTGTATCACTTTATAACAGGTTTTTGTCTTGCCATAAGCTGTAATAATGTACATTCTGATTAAACATTTAATTATTATAAGCAATGAATTAAATGAGAAGTTATTTCACATCTACTTATGGTAAAGAACACCAGAGTGCTTAAAAAAGATTATTTTAAATTGAAACATACTGTTATAGTGCTGGAAAGAATTATTATAAACTAAATAAAGATTACAATAATTTAGAGGTTGCTACGAGAGTATTGAAATAAAATTATTGTAAACAAAACAGTATCAATAAAGTTGTGAAACAATGTTATTGTGAACAAAAGATGCTACTAGGGTATTGAAATAATGTTATTAGAAACTAAACAATACTATTAAAAGTTGTGAAGCATGTTTACTGTAAACTAAATGATATCGTTATAGTATTGAAACAATAGTATTAGGGAAAAAAGATGCCACTAGGGTGTTTAACTAAGATTATTATAGACTAAAGAATACTGTTAAAGTTGTGAAACAAGGCTATTATTAACTAAATAATGCCAATAGATTCCTAAACAAGATCAGGTTATAGCTAGAATTAAGTAAATATTGAGTCGTTTTTCCTTCAGGGAGAACTGCAGTATGGTTAGCGTGTGATTTGTCTTATTCGTCATAAGCTCTGCTTTGTCCAATCAGATGACAGTCTGATCACTGAAAAGTTTCGAAGGAAAACAACACTTTTCAGGTTACTTCACTTCCTTCCAGCGGTTCATTAGCCAAGAAAATAGCAGAAGGTAAGGAAAGCGAACACCGGCTCAGATGTCTGGCGTCACGAACCCTGGAGGAACAGACAGCCTTATCTCTCGCTGGCATATTTGCATAATCACCTGAACTCAGTGTACTTTTTAGTAGGCGATAAGTCAAAGTCGGTAACTAATGGTAGCAACCGTGAAGCTGTATCTCACCGTGTAAAGACCGCGAGCGCCAACTTGTAATCGTGATAACCGACCGAACGAACGGCAAAATTAGTAATAAATCACCGCGACCATTCGTGTCATACGGCGAGGTTGAGGACTCTAGTACAAAAATTTATTTCAATTTGCGCTCAGATGAGCGTTCACGCTACATATGAGAATCAGAAAAAGTAATTATTTCACGCCCAGAATCTGGGTGAATATGAATAACTAAAGCAACATAAATTCCACGTGACAGGTAAATCATAAAGGAGTAAGTTGACATTCGTCTGTTTAAGTATGTTTTGCACTCTCTTCATTAAGGTATTCCAACAAATTAATAAAAAGTGAAGTACACAAGTTAGCCGTTCTGAGCTGTCTCTGTAATTCGCAGTATTTATTGTACCTTGTCAGATTCACAATAAATCATATTGAACAGAATTTTTTTTCATTATATTTATTAACAAAGGAATCTCAATGAATTTACAATGATTAGTATTGAACAGACACGTTTTGATTATAGTGGGAAATACGCACAGTTCAACAAATACGCAACTATCTTTAAATGCTTGGATAAAGCTACACAGTCTGTGTTGTGTCCACTACGGGTATCGAAACTCGGTTTTTAGCGATGTTAGACCTCGGTTTTATCATTGAGCCACTAGAGGGCCCATCATTGATGTTTAACATATCCTATTTACAAAGCACTTACCGCATTTTGTGTGAAGTGAATTCAATTTCACTATATTTCGTGTTAATGAGAGACGTAAATAACTAATGCGTAATTGTCATTAACACGTCATATTGTGATAGCTTAAAAACTTATTCAAAAATAATTAAGAATAGATGAAAGGAGTTGAAAACAAAATATTAGAACATTTCACTGAGATAACCCAGCATCAAACAATATAACTTAGTAAAATCAGGAAAAAATAGTTCGGCATCATCTGGCAAGATAAGCCAGCATCATCAAACAATATAACTTAGTAAAATCAGGAAAAAATAGTTCGGCATCATCTGGCAAGATAAGCCGGCATCATCTGGCAAGATAAGCCAGCATCATCAAACAATATAACTTAGCAAAATCAGGAAAAAATAGTTCGGCATCATCTGGCAAGATAAGCCAGCATCATCAAACAATATAACTTAGCAAAATCAGGAAAAAATAGTTCGGCATCATCTGGCAAGATAAGCCAGCATCATCAAACAATATAACTTAGTAAAATCAGGAAAAAATAGTTCGGCGTCATCTGGCAATATAACCCAGCATCAAACAATATAACTTAGTAAAATCAGGAAAAAATAGTTCGGCATCATCTGGCAATATAACCCAGCATCAAACAATATAACTTAGTAAAATCAGGAAAAAATAGTTCGGCATCATCAAACAATATAATTTAATCTAATCAGAAAAAATATAGCTGAGCATCATCTGGCAAGTTAACTCAGTGTCAACCGGCAAAACATAAAAAAAGAGAGAGAATCATAAGCCAAAACCAATGAAACGTTGCACCGTTTCACATCATTCAAGTATATACTATTGTTGTCCAAACCACGACGCCCCCCAGTTGGTCAGTGATATGTCTACGGACTTACAACGCTAAAATTCGGGTTTCGATACCCGTGGTGGCCAGATCACAGATAGCCTTTTGTGTAACTTTGTGCTTAACTCGAAACAACAGGAAAGCAAAATCTATTAGAGACTTATAGAATATTTTTTATACATTTTATTTTTATTGCGGACTTAAAACACTGGAAGTCAGGTTTCGGTACATGTGAGCGGGCGGAACACAGATAGCCCCATTATGTACTTTGTGCTTAGTTACAAATAAACAAACATATTTCGATTAGTTCACGGTAACCAATTTTTCAAAAAGAACGTTACGTATAAATCCATTTTACGTCTAATGAAAAACTGTATTTATCTTCATTTACGCGCGTGGCCTCACATGACTGGCCACTACCGTCTTCCTGTTGTAGTTTTGACTGGAAATGGTCGGCGATGAATTCTAGAATGTTTGCCTGCCTTAGTTTTTTTTTTTTTTTTTGTTCATCTCGAGCGTTCGTAACAGAAAAGGAACCCTTATCAACACTTCGTTGTGAAAGATGCGTTAATAGCCTTCAGGCTACACTTACATTAATATGCGTGTTTTGATAGTTCCTAGTTATGGGCACGCTTTCGTGTTCTTTTTCTAATAGAGCAACTCAATTTTCAGCTTTATGCTTCGGGCTACGAATTCGTATCTACGATGATGTGCGCATGGGTAGGCTGCAAGGCGGGAAAAATGCATAACGGTTATTTGCTCTCTTTGGGAAGCCTGATAGGAAATGGGTTGGAAGAACCCCCCCGTTCACGCGTCAGGCCTCAGGTTAATCGTATTGATGCAGGAATTTGTGGTATTTTATGAAAATAAAGGTTCTTGGTATTACGTAGCAGTCATTCTATGACATTAGCCATAAGATGTTTTGTATCAACAGGGTGAAAGATGCCTATACTCAAGGAAGGATAAAGTAAATGCCAATTTTATGGTCCGTATCAAGCTATCTCCGGAATTTTCTATAATTCTTCAGATGCTATCAGCTGTGTAGTATGTGAATCGAAAGAATGTGACTTACCTTTTATCTTGAGATGTAGTGTACTGAATTTTTGCAAAAAAAAAAAAAAAGTAAAAAATGATCGACTATGTTGAGCTTAGGTGGTTTAATGAGATTTTTCGCTATCAAATTTCAAACTTCGATGTAATCAGGTAGAAAGTCAAAGCAGTTTTGATAAAGAAGTGACCGTTAATTCGCAGTAGGCCTAGTGATGTTAACAGCGATTAAACGTCAGGTCCACTACAGCATCCAAAACACGCTCGATTTTTATTTTATTTTTTACTGTTCACAAATTCCATCAAGTTTTGTTATTTTCGTAAAGATAAACACTTTAAGCTGTAAAAAGAAATAAGCTATAATGGTCCTGTTCAACCACGAAAACCGTATACAAGAATTTATAAACACACACACACAGCGTCGGGTTAACGTTCTCCAAAGCAGATATCAATTTGTACTCGTGTGAACTGAAAATATTAATAATTATTGTATCATACGCTTCAGACAGAAATTTGTATATTCAAGTAAAACCTTTATATAAATGTCCATTTCAGATATCATTCTGTATATTCAGGAGAATTACATTCATTAACTTGTATTCTGTTGTTGGACAAGTCCAATAAAAACTTGTATGTAACAAAAGATAGCAAATTGTGCTGCTGTTGTTTTCCTTAACATAATAAACATTCAAAATGCAATAAAAATACATAAAGGCACCAATTCTGAAAAGGGAGACATACTGTTTTCAAGAATTCTATCAATATTAAATTAGATGGGGAAGCCAAGCCTTGAAGGCAACCTACTCATGACTCAGGAATAGATACACACCCACACTAAGGTTTATTTATACAAACTGCTCATGTAAATTCGTAACGTATCAACAAGCAGAATTAACCCTATCAACACGAGTCAAAGGTCGTATCATCGCGTTCTTTGTTTCCTAAATTGCTTGTTTGTTTGTTTGTTTTTGAATTTCGCACAAAGCTAATCGAGGGCTATCTGTGCCAGCCGTCCCCAATTTAGCAGTGTAAGACTAGAGGGAAGGCAGCTAGTCATCACCACCCACCGCCAACTCTTGGGCTACTCTTTTACCAACGAATAGTGGGATTGACCGTCACATTATAACGCCCCCACGGCTGGGAGGGCGAGCACGTTTGACGCGACGGAGATGCGAACCCGCGACCCTCAGATTACGAATCACACGCCTTAACACGCTTGGCCATGCCAGGTCCTTCTTAAATTGCATAAACAAAATGGTAAAAACGAAACATATGGGATTTAAAAACAGTTTTTTAAGTATTTCTGTAGGTAGAAAAATTATCACACAAAAATATGTTCAGTAAGCTAGTACAATTATAGTGGACTTATTCTGTTTGTTTTACGTTAATCACACAGAGAAAAGTATCAACTTGGGGACCCATGACCATCCCAAAAAAGACCATCAAGTTTTACCCAAGCTGTGGTACCGAATATGCGACGCCTTGTACCAGGTAAGAATCCACCAACAAAAAAGTAAGTGGGAGAATCCATTCACAAACTCCAAAGGAATTTCTTCTGGAAAATCACCACAAGTCACACACACACAAACTGCTTCCACGACATATCTGTTCAGTCACGGCATACCTCAAACAGCTAGATGATACAACATATGTCCTCGCTACACCATATAATGTTATACTCGTCAAGTTTGGGGAAGCGAACTCAGCTTCTATGGATTTCTGTACGGTCTGACTGTTTAAATAAACACTAGGAAACTGTTGTCCTCGTACACTAAATGGCACATGGAAAGCATACAGAAAAGAGGGAGTAGGATTTAAACATGACAGTTTTACAACAGAACCCTTTGCAATGTAAACTACTATACAAGGTTATTCTCTAGACCAGACGTGACGACAAGGATTGCAGCGATCTGATGAGCCTCCAAAATAGTTTAAATATAAAGTACTTAACTTCTACGTATTTATACATTAAAATAAAATAGTTTCAACGAGAGCTCTTGCTCTTATTAAATAACTTTACAACACATGAATACTGACTCATCTTCCAAGATACATCAGTGAATAGTTAGTGTGATTCTGTTAAGTTCAAACATTGATGCAATATACTGATTTAGAAATATATATGTTTGAATTTGGTAACCCTAATAAACCGTGTAAAATGTATCTGTTAATATATTAATACGTCTGTCTGATGCTGTCCTCCTACTGGCGGTTAGTTAACAACATGTATAGTTTTATACCTCACAAAAATTTAAACGTGTTTTGTCTACAAAGAATAAAACAAGGACAGGTTCACTTCAAGCAAAGGCTATTCCTCACACGTGAAATTTTCAATAGCAAAAACAAGATGCTGGCGCTGAACAGTTTGTAAAACTTGGAGGAAGTGTGCTGCTAACATGCCGATGGTATCACGTCAGTGCACACGACAGCAAATTTTGATAAATATCTATCTCTGCAACATAGACAAACAGCTTTCTATACAGTCTAGCAAACACGTGACATTATATCGCAGAACGGTGCTGACACTGAGCGAAAAATCGGTTTTAATCACAGTTACTCGCCGGAACCGACGATAAATGGACTCAAGCAGAAAATTTAAAGTCCAGAGAAATATGATAAAAAAAAAGTTTATATTACTTTAACCTATAGCGCCACCTTCATCCTACCTATAGCGTGAGTCAGGTACCCAAAATACCGAGTTGAGCTACGCTGTTAATCAAGTCTTTTTAGCCGGATTAACTTTAACAGAAAATTAAACAAAAAACAAAATATAAATATTTTGGCATTCTTTGAAAAAAGTTTATTGTTTATGTAGATGAAGTAAGGATGTAAATCTGATGTATCTAGATTTTTAGGAAGCATTTGACAATTTGACACGTGAAAAGATTGCAAAATATTATCTTCATAGGTGTAGGGGATAAGTCAGCAAATTGAATAGAATTAAACAAAAAGTCGAGAAGCTTCTGAGTAAAAATAATAATTATTTAACATAACCGATATGGAATAATTATTATTTTTATTTATCTACGAATTCGCTGGAGTTATTTTATTTACAGCGAATAAAAATGAAGATAAAAAAAAACAACTCGGGTATGAGAATAATCCTAGTGAACAATTTATTAAATTACAAAAGATTAGAAGAGGTTGTTGACAGTCGGCCCCCGACCTGGCCAGGTGGGTTAAGGCACTCGACTCGTAATTCAAAGGTCAAAGAGGTTAAATATTCCGTATGTGAACAATTTACTAAAGTTCTTTTGCTTTTTTTTTTTTTTTTTAAATCAGCTCTTGAATAGTGGGCAGATACCTGAAGATTGGAAGTGGGCAGATACCTGAAGATTGGAAGTGGGCAGATACCTGAAGATTGGAAGTTAACTATTGTAACTCCTCTTTCCCGGGAAGGCCATAAAGATTGTCCCAGTTATTTTGGGCCCATTAGTTGTGGAAAAAGTTCTGGAAAGCCTGATAAAAGTTGCTCTGCAAACACATTTAACAAAGTTTAGAAATTTATTGGATAGTCAACTTGGGTTTCGATAAGGAAAAATCTTGTCATATAAATATTTTGGCATTCTTTGAAAAAAGTTTATTGTTTATGTAGATGAAGTAAGGATGTAAATTTGATGTATCTGGGTTTTTAGGAAGCATTTGACGAGTTGACACGTGAAAATATTGCAAAATATTATCTTTATAGGTGTAGGGGATAAGTCAGCAAATTGAATAGAATAGTGGAAAAAAGCAGAGTTGTTACAAATGGAGTTTATTTAAACTGGATTAACTCACAAGTGAGATACCTCAGAGTTCAGTCTTAGGACCTCTTTTTCTTTTTGATTTACATCAGTGACATAAATGAAGAAATTGTCAATAAAGTTCTCAAATTTGAAGATGATATTAAGGTCTTGGGTGTTGCGAGCTGTGAAGAGAAATCCACAGTTCAAGGGTTGATAAAAAAAAAAGTTGTAAATTGCTCACATATGCAATATCTAACTTCATTCAAAACCCTTTGGAAAATATTATCTGGCCCAAGAGTTTCATTTTTTTAAAATAAAAATTCAGTGTTTTTCTTAACCACCTTAGAATTAATGCAGTCATCTTGTTTGATCTCGCTTCCAATTACTGTACACTAACTGATATTACATGACTAATCGTTCTTAATACTGATTATATTTTATTATTGAGTATTAATTGATACTACATGAGTATTACCACACAACCTTAGACAAAGGTGGCCCGGCGTGTAGCAGTGTAAGACGAGAGGGAAGGCAGCTAGTCATCACCACTCACCCCCAACTCTTGGGATACTCTTTTACCAACGAATAGTGGGATTGACTGTCACATTATAACGTCCCCACGGCTGAAAGGGCGAGCGTGTTTGGCGCGACGTGGATGCGAACCCGCGAACCTCTGATTACGAGTCGAACGCCTTAAACCACCTGGCCATGCGAGTTGTAGATGCACAGCTGAAGTATGGTATGAATCAAACTCTAGCGGATCTCCCCTAAATACTTCGTTGAATTAATGTTAATTGTTCGATAATCTTCGAAGAACAGATTTCTTATAATATAGACTGTATAGCAGGAAACCACGAAAAAGTGGCAGTTCGTTGTGATCAAACGATACTAGACGATACTTTGTAGTCTGGGATCACTTATAAATATTTTAGCTCAGATCGATAAGAATATATTTACAGCAGAAAGATTCTCGTTTTTATGATCATGGATTTTGTGTTGTTGAATGTAGTTGGAAGTTACTTTGGAACAGTTTTATTACTAACTATATAACGGCTAGCATTATACTGACTTGTATATCGCACATTATAAATGCATTTGCCATCCCAGTTATTAGCAATTATTAATTATTGTTAGAATACTACAACATTGTTGATAATTAAGTTTCGTCATGAATGTTGTTACTATAATCAGATTATAAACATTGGCAATGATTCATTATTGTTAGAATACTACAACATTATTGGTAATTAAGTTTCGTCATGAATGTTGTTACTATAATCAGATTATAAACATTGGCAACGATTCATTATCTTTAGAATCATACAACATTGTTGATCATTAAGTTTCGTTATTATTGTTGTTATTATTATTATAATAACCATATTACAGTTACTAGCAATGATTTATTAAGAATCCTGCAACATTGTTGATAACTAGGTTTTGTAGTATTCGTCTATTTTTGATAGTCTCTGGTGTCAGGCTATCTGATTTCCTGTTCGAAGCTGATAACACGTAACTGCTAATAAAACAAACCAGGAAAGTGAACCATTACTTTATGGAAGACCACTGCTATACTCATGAACACGTTCTATATAACGTTATAGATAAATGGGAAAATAAGATATTTGAATCCCACACCATTTGAAGCTCCAATGATCCTTAGATTGGGTTTCTTTTCCGTAGCTCTCTAGTAACACGACCCAGGATATCGCCTGCTGCTTTTCTCCCAAACTGCGCTCAGGCTTTCGTGTGCTTACGTCATGCAGTCAGCGCTAAGCCTTGTCAATCGTTTGTAAAAAGCTACCTTTTTACATTGGTTATGGATGAATATGAGTAGTTAAAAATCTGAACTTATTTTCAGGCTGTTAAAAAGTGAAATTTCTCGAATCTAACACTTTGAACGATTAAAAATATATATTAAAACAGACCAGCAGACGCAGTCTCGGTCCTAATCTTTCAGGTGGATTGTTTTTATTTTTAATCAACGTTTAACGTTCTACAGTTTACATTTTGCACTCATATAACTTCAAAACTAACAAAGAAATTCGTCATTTGGTTTAGTTTGTTTTAAATTTCGCGCAAATCTACACGAGGGCTATCTGCGCTAACCGTCCCTAATTTAGCAGAGTAAGACTAGAGGGAAGGCAGCTAGTCATCACCACCCAGCTACTACTTGGGCTACTCTTTTACCAACGAATAGTGGGATTGACTATCATATTATAACAACGCCTCCACGGCTGAAAGGATAAGCTTGTTTGGTGTGACGGGGATTCGAACCCGAGTCTCTCGGATTACGAGTAGAGTGCTTTAACTATACAAAATTCACGAACTAAGTGAAAAATCGTCTTATTTAACACGCTCACAATTCAAGAACACAGACTAACAAGAGTCCTCTGAATGTAAACTTCATAAATATTTCTTTGGTTTTAATAACCGAGTGTTCTATGATTCAACTACGCCACCTTCATCCTACCTATAGCGTGAGTCAGGTACCCAAAGTACCGAGTTGAGCTGCGCTGTTAATCAAGTCTTTTAGCTGGATTAACTTTAACAGAAAATTAAACAAAAAGTCGAGAAGCTTCTGAGTAAAAATAATAATTATTTAACTCAGCCGATATGGAATAATTATTATTTTTATTTATCTCCGAATTCGCTGGAGTTATTTTATTTACAGTGAATAAAAATGAAGATAAAAAAAAACAAATCGGGTATGAGAATAATCCTAGTGAACAATTTATTAAATTACAAAATATTAGAAGAGGTTGTTGACAGTCGGCTCCCGACATGGCCAGGTGGGTTAAGCCACTCGACTCATAATTCAAAGGTCACGGGTTCGAATCCCTGTCATACCAAACACGCTCGCCATATCAGCCGTGGAGGCGTTATAATGTGACGGTCAATCCCACTATTCGTTGGTAAAAGAGTAGCCCAAGAGTTGGCGGTGGGTGGTGATGACTAGCTGCCTTCCCTCTAGTCTCACACTACAAAATTAGGGATGGCTAGCGCAGATAGCCCTCGTGTAGCTTTGCGCGAAATTCAAAAACAAACAGTTAAACCAACGTTTACATATGTCTGGACGATAATTTTTCCTTTTCTTCACTAGGTTTATTTGCCCACCTAAAAATGTTGAACCAACGATTTTTGCTGTACCGTAATAATGGGAAGACTATATATAGGTTTCCTCTTCCCTCTATGTATAAAAACAGAAGCAGTTTATCAAACTTGATCCATGAATTCTATGGATCTGTTTTTATATACATATCTGTAAGCTCGAAATCTGAACAATTTGATTCACTTGAATCTCTTATTGACTCGTTTCATTATTCCAACATGCCGTCTGGTGGATAGCTGGGATTTCATGCTGTTGCCAAGTTCCTGATGTTGGTGTGCTTCCTGTCCAAGATAAGCACACCAAACAGTGAAACCTCGAGGGTAAAGATTTACTTTAAATGGCGACGTGTTCGGACACCAAACAATGCCAAAGCAGGGGGTCTTTCATTAGGCGGTTTTATCTGTCAGTTCTTAATGTGGATAGGATAAGAATTTCGAACAGTCACTGAACGTGAAACACTAGATAACGATGACTCAGACTGGGTGACAAGCTCTCGCCTTTTTACTCCTCAGGGTTTTGTTGTTTTTAAGATAAACAGGAGTTATTAATTTTAAATAAGGAGCTTATCGGTGTAATTCAACTCGCTGTAGTTGTTTTATAGAACGTTTATCAGAAACAATTTAAATTTAGATAACAGGCAGAAGACCTGCTAGAGGGAGTGAATACTATGACATCTAAACTTTTTTTTGTGTTCCTAAATCGGAAGGGGGTTATGCCGCCATCGGAACTGCTAATTACAATAACTGGTTATCAAATGAACAATCTGTTAAATACATACGGAATTAGTGTCGTTCTATTCAGTTGAAACTCAACCTGCTAATTACCGTAAACTCTGATAAGAGTATACGTGTTCTAGGTTATTACGATTTTTTGTTCGTTTTTTTTTTTTCGTACAAAATTTCACGTAAGTTACAAAATAACAATAAATTAAATAACAACGTTAAGAAAGGTAAAGCTATTACTTTTGCACAGTGCTGACAGGAATACTGTTACATAAATACTTTAGCAATGGGTGTGTTTTTCTTACAGCAAAACCACATCGAGCTCTCTGCTGTGTCCACCGAGGAAAATCGAACCCTTGATTTCAGCGTTGTAAGTTTGTAGACTTGCCACGATCCCAGTGGGGGACCTTTAGCAATGGAGAAGATCCATCACGTCTCTTCAAGTAATTTGCTTACCACGTGAATAGTCCCCCGCTGGTACAGCGGTAAGTCTACAGATTTACAATGCAGATAGCCCGATGTGACTTTGCTAAAAGAAAACATACGCACAACACTTCAATAACTGGGTTTACTCTTCCATACTAAAGTTTAGTGTCTTTTTCGCTAGGACTAAATAGGGCCTAATGGCAGCGTATCAGTTAATATTATCTGCTTCTGTTTCCACATTAAATCTCTTGTTTGTTTATATTCATAGGAAAATACCCAAAGTACTTAATGAATGGGCTCTAGGTAGAAATTAAAAATATGTCATCAAAATAAAATCGCATCTTCGATGAGGAGTTTTAAAGATTGAATCAGGGCCGAATATTTTGGAAAAACAAAATGATTCGAAAGGTAACTTTGGCTACAGATAAACGTTAGGGAATAAAAACTTGTCTTACAAATCAATAATTTGATTTTATCACTCAGAATACATTAAACTTTCTATATGTGTCTAAATTATCATGTTGTTTACAGTTATACTTAAGGACTTTAAAAGTGCCCTTAAGATGTTTGCATAGAACATCTATAAACGTTTTGTGATTAAAGTTAATTAAATTCTTCAACGTTTCGCGTGCCTGAGGCCTTATTAAGCCTACATTGTGTAAGTGGTACACGTGGTTTGTATAAAATGTATGTTTGACTGTTGGACAGAACAGATTCTAAAGAAAGAGGTTGTACAGTAATAAAACTATTTCAAACAATCTCTGTAAATATATCGTTTCTATTATAATTATAAACTACTACAAAGCAAAGATTAATTACATTAGAGTTTATTTGTGAATTTCGCGCAAAGCTATACGAAGGCTATCTGCGCTAGCTGTCCTTACTTTAGCTGTGTAAGACTAGAGGAGAGGCAACTAGTCATCACCACCCACCACCAACTCTTGGGCTACTCTTTTACCAACGAATAGTGACATTAACCGTAACATTATAACGTCCACATGGCTGGAAGGGCGAGCATGTTTGGTGCGACCCTCGGATTACGAGTCGAGTACCTTAACCACCTGGCCATGCCAGATCCATATTAGAGAGAATGAGTTAATACTTAAATTACTAATCATCTGAAATAGATCATTATTAGATCATTTAAATATTTAAAAGGCAGAACACGTTACGGTGCCAAATCATAATAATATCATTATTACTGGATATACAAAACAATCCTTTCTTTATTCATTCAGCATATATGTAAATGAAAATTTTATCCAGTTCACGATTTCAAACTAGAGGAAACTAGGGGTACTACTGTACCCCCTCCTGAAAAACTTTGCTTCTTGTAAACATTTCTGTATAAAGGAAGGGAAAAACGGTAAGTCAAATTGATAGCTTTGTATGGATAGTGTGGGGTTCTGACTGGATGAGTTCAAAAACTAGAAGTCGTGTAGTTAAAAACAAAAACAAAAAACAGTAACAGAGAACGTAAATAAATGATAATTTTACTGTAGTGAATGTTAATTAATTATCTTTAACTTTATATTTAGAGTTATCAGTTTTGATTAAGGGTGTATAGTGTCGTTATTCAACGGTTACAGGTGTTGGCACTGAAAACTAATTTTTATTCCGCTCACTAAGAGCACAAGTAATGTAATAATTTTAAATTCTCCACCACTATTTGACGGTAACAATAAAATTGATTACACAAGGATTTCTTCATGTTTTTGTTTTCTAAGACTGAAAACTGAAAGTACAGTATGCTAAAGCTAATTACAAAAGAGAACCATTATTGTTGAAAAATATTCTTTATTACAAACATTGTTGTGGTAAACCACTCTACGTTATTATAAGCGGCCTGGCATGGCCAAGCGCGTAAGGCGTGCGACTCGTAATCCGAGGGTCGCGGGTTCGCGCCCGCGTTGCGCTAAACATGCTCGCCCTCCCAGCCGTGGGGGTGTATAATGTGACGGTCAATCCCACTATTCGTTGGTAAAAGAGTAGCCCAAGAGTTGGCGGTGGGTGGTGATGACTAGCTGCCTTCCCTCTAGTCTTACACTGCTAAATTAGAGACGGCTAGCACAGATAGCCCTCGAGTAGCTTTGTGCGAAATTCCAAAACAAACAAACAATTATTATAAGCATCAGTGAATCTTTAAGCAATCGTTTCCTTCTATGTGTTACCATTCGTATAGTTATATATTTCAACCTATAATTTTTCTGTTATTGTTGAACTAACAATGTAGTTGTACACACTTTTCATATTTTATTGTTGTTGGTAAAGACAATACTGTGGAACAGCGTGTGTTTACCGCGGTGTTTGTGCAGGTGTAATAACATGAATTACAGTGTGTTGTTTGTTTATCCTTTGCTTTCCTCTGTGAAGAACACGTAGTTTCAGCAACCGCTGTGTCTTTGGAAGTTTTTATTACAAACAGGGATTAGTCACGTGGTCCTGTTTATTGTGGCTCTGCTTCCCGACACTGAGCTGGAATTATTCCACCAGAATCCCACTGCACCAAAGGAAACCGGTAATGTCCTGTTCGTGATTGACTACTGAATCACACGAACTAAAATAATGTCCATCCAACCGTTGCTTTGGTCAATAAAAACCAGTGACCATAATGTAGTGTTAGGGTGTAGTTGCTACTACTGTAACTCTGTTAAAGGAATTAATGAAACGCCAAACCCTGAGATATAAAAAACAACAGGGGAGACTCAGGTTACCAAGATTTGGGGCCCTATTAAAACGTCTCAGCGACATGAAGATTTGTTACTTATAAAGTAAAAGAACATAAATTATGGTTATAACAGTTTCGTTACCTAGATAATCTTACGAGCGAAACGAGAAGCTAATATCAGATGTAATGAAGGTACATGCAAGGTCTCACAATTCTTGACCCTTGTCTAAACCCATCGTGATAGCACCTGGGAGGTAAGGGAGAAGATAAATCTATTTCAGATCTTTGTCACAGTAAAAGGTTGAAATGCGTAACCGAATTGACAGCGAGTTTCTAATTTGTACAATTTAGAAGAAACGTCATCACAAGAAGCAAAGGCCGAGTGGTTAACTAAAGCTACTATGCCAGTTTCTTCAATTGCTCATGGTTTAAAGTTCCCAATTTCATTACTATTAACCGTTTCGTTTTTATTTCGTGGGGATTCTATAAGTGTAGTTTCTATGCAAACAAACAAAACGAAGCCACCTTCACTTTGTTCTCTCTCAATGGGCGTATTAAATATACCGAAGGATTGAAGGTTCGCGTCTCCTTCGCTCAAACACATGCGCTACAAGAATAAATGGTCAAATTTCGAAATCGCTTAGACAAGAGTACCTCAGTAGAGGACAGCGGGTACTGCTTTTCTTGCCATGTCCACAGCGGGTGCTGTTGAGTAGCGACTTTCCCACTAGTTTATCAGTTCAAAAATCAAGGACCGCGGCGCACAGATGATTCGTTATGTAACTTTGCTTACAAATTCCAAAAATACAAATAAACAAACTATCACTTTTATAACGCGCTCGCAGCAGTTCAACAGCATCACAACTCGAACTCCAGCCTTTTCGATTTGGAGCCAAGCACGCTAACCACTCGATTACCCCCTTCAATGAAGCTCAAACATGGTCAGGTTGTATCCATTGTCAAAAAAGTGCGTAAAAATGTACTTTGTGTTCTTTCATTAAGGGCCCGGCATGGCCAGGTGGGTTAAGGCGTTCGACTCGTAATCTGAGGGTCACGGGTTCGAATCACCGTCACACCAAACATGCTCGCCCTTTCAGCCGGGGGACGTTATAATGTTACGGTCAATCCCACTATTCGTTGGTAAAAGAGTAGCCCAAGAGTTGGCGGTGGGTGGTGATGACTAGCTGCCTTCCCTCTAGCCTTACACTGCTAAATTAGGACAGCTAACGCAGATAGCCCTCGAGTAGCTTTGTGCGAATATCGTTAGAGGGCGCTAGCAAGACACACAATGTACATAAATATATATATATAAGAAAGCATCAGGAAACTTCCATCCCCATGATATAATTTTAAATAATATTACTCTAACAATATATTATTGTTTTCTATGTAGCCACATTCGAATAAAGGTTAAACCCATCTAAGCGTGGATAAAACATAAGGAAAGGAGAGCTTAAAAATAAAAAAAAAAGTTTCTTAAGCTCTCACGCTGTCAAAACTCCGCAAGTTTTGCGACTTTTTATCATATGTTTGACTGATCGAACTGACAGAATCCGACGTGAATATTCTACGAGATCAATACTTATATCTTCACGAGATACAAACGTACTTCAAAAATAGCGAAACTAAAATCATAAGAGATATTTTTATGTAAGGTTTTGTTTTCTACCTAAGTGACAATTTAAAAATTTGATGTTGAAGAGACGTCAGACGATTTTTGCGAGATGGTGTGACGTCCCATTTACTCTCATAACAAGGATCATTAGTCATATCTGGTGACGAGATTAGATTGAGGGAGATTACGCTGCCAGGCGTCGTGAGCCTTTCAATGAATTAAATCCGAGTACAACAGACTGAAGGAACAAAATACAAAATGTTGGCTGCTGAACTCTAATCTTGAAATGATGGAACTCTACTAACAGTTTTTGTTTGTTTGTTTTTCTTTTAGAAAAAAAAACCCTTCAAGGATAGACTTAAGTTTCCTTCTAAAAGGTCATGGTCGTGATGAATGAAACTTATAGATTTGCGATCCAATTCCAAAGGAAAGCTCTGTAAAATGAACTCAGTTCAAACACAAACAGCAAATATTGAGTTAATGATAGAGAACTGAAAAGTTAATTCAGTAAGTGATTCGATGCTTTCCAAGCTTCCAGTCAAGTTTTGCGTGTTTTTTTTTCTTGTTTTTTTTACATGGCATTGTAAAGTGCATTCAGCTATGGGCTGTAAGTACGCGTGTGTTTATTTACAGTTTTCTTACAAAGATACATAAAGCCTACTTGGGCATAGATTACACAGAAATATAGTTTAAGACGGAACAATATGAGCAGTGACAGTATTTCCTTATTTATTTATTTCGGGTATTTGTGGGATGTTACCCACGAGCTATCTTCGTTAGTCATCCATAATTTTGAAAAGATAGGGGAAGTAGCTCGTAAGCCAAACCCATCGCCAACTTTTAGCCTACTTCTGTCTAACTGAATAAGGAGATTTGACCTTCACTCTTGTAGTACATACACGACCCCAAAGTGCGGAGCGCGTTTTCGTGGCAACAAGAGGCGAAGTATGAACATTCGGAAGCATAAGGTCACATCGTGCCCGGCTGTGAATGCAATTACATTTAAATAGAGTCCTTATGTGAAATCTACTTTGGCGTAAGCCTAAACTATCCTATGTTTTACGCCGATTTTTAATCGGTATGTTAAATAAAGTTTCACTTGCTGTTCCTATAAAAATGCAACAGATTGAACGAAAGATTTCGCTGTACTGGTAGAAATCATAAAGACTTGTTCAGGTCCAAATTGAAACTTCCAAGACGGAACTATCGTCTGTACTTAATGGTGTTAAAAACCGGGGGAATACGGCAAGCACCAAGGGATCGTCTTGGAACAATTTAAACCCCAATCATTACCTAAGCAAAGTACGGTCTTGCAACAGGTGAATCAACAAACACAAAGGATAGTGAACAAAAAAAAAATTGCTCACGTTTCTCAGACAACAGTAAGCAATATATTAATGAAAGTTCTTCATATGGAAAAGCGCCCGGCATGGCCAGGTGGGTTAAGGCGTTCGATTCGTAATCTGAGAGACGCGTGCTCGAATCCATGTCGCACCAAACATGCTCGCACTTTCAGCCGTGGGGGCGTTATAATGTGATGGTAAGTCCCACTATTCGTTGGTAAAAGTGTAGCCCAGGAGTTGGTGGTGGGTGGTGATGACTAGTTGCCTTCCCTCTAGTCTTACACTGCTAGATTATGGAGGACTAGCGCAGATAGCCCTCGTGTAGCTTTGCGCGAAAGTCCAAGACAAACCAAAACAACGATATGGAAAAGCTGTACAAGTCAAATGTTCACAAAGTATTCCATAGCACATCTGTTCAACTGTCGCAAACTTCAAGCTGTGTTCGTTATTTTGTGTTATTGGACTGTTACGACAGGCACTTGGAAACAGTCGTTCTTGTAAACCAAATGGATGGCTTATGGAAAGCATATAGGGAGCAGTAGTAGAAATATACTTTGGAAATGACAACTTAACGATTGAAATGTTTGCAGTGGAAATCACGCATCAGGACTATTATCACTGTGCAAGGTCATCAGATAGAGCATGACCAGACATCACGACACAGATTTCAAAATCGTTTTATTATCCAATATTCAACCACTGTACGCATTCTTGAAAATAAATTATGAACTCGGTTTCATCTCTTGAGGAGTTCACTCGAGTTATATTTCTAGAAAACTGAAATATGTGGGCACTTGAAATGGGTCGGCGTATCCACCTTTTTTCCTACTGACATCATTTTAAAACGTGGCCATAGAAATTCGCATGACACCTTCTGACGTCATCTCTCTGGTAGTTTTACGTCTCTAATCTAATCCGTGTTAGTTTGTCACCCTCTGGCTCCAAAGTACTGTTGATGGTTTCCGAAAGAAAGCAGGAAAATGCTGATTAATGACGTACGACGATATGAGCAAATGAATTGGGAAACATCCGGAAAGAAAACCATTTTGCTGGTGTAACTGCGCACTCTTGCGGAGTTACTGAAGAACCTTGCGGGAATCGATAAACGTGTGGGTTGCAAATAACTGTTGTAAAAATGTGCCTAGAATAGGGTTCTTGTCTTCTCGTTAACGTCGACTTAAATATCCAAGAAGAGATATTTGTCAGACTTATCGTTTTTTAGTTTAACAGTGTCACGTAAAGAGTTCCACCGTGATCAAGTCGGTTCTCCTAGTTTAAACGAAAAAGGCTTATTCGCTCTCGTGTTTAATAATACTAAGAACACACACCAACACTAAGACCAATGAAATCAGCTAAAAGTCAATTTCGAGTTACATGATTTTATTCTCTCTAGGATTATAATAATTTGGGTTTTAGTTTCCAAGCTACCTTTCAGAATCAACTGCTATCGATTCTTAATTATCGTAATTAATTGTTTTATAAAGAGCTTTTATTTTATTTTTAAAGAGCTTTTATTTTATTTTTGACGGCACGTTTCCCTGGGGTGGTTAAACGATTATTTCTTCACTGATAAAACACGTGTGTTCTAATTTTTTTTCACACGAATAATCAATCAAACATGTTTATAATGTTCCACGTCTCTAATTCTTTTATTTTTTACATTTCCCTTATCTTAATTTTATTTCGTAATCTATGCTTATTGAAAAATGTCATGATCAATACATTACGAATCCTTAAATCATCTCTCGAAGAACATTAAATGTTCAATAAAGCTTCTGCTTTTACAGGTCTTTCATTAGAGGGCGCTAGTTTACTGCTTCAAATATGATTTGCCATTAGTATAATTTCGAAATTGTTAAGACTAATTTTAAGGGTTGGTACTGAAACTTGGGGCTGCTTCTACCGACACATCTGTTGTGGGAGAGTAATTATAAAACGTTGTTGATTGGTTACAGGATGTTTGTATACAACTATAGAAAAGATAGTCTGAATATAGCTGTCATTTATTTTGAACTGATGGACTAAGTAAAGGAAATGCAGAGAATCCAGAGTGGCTGGCTACCTGATGAGTGGAGAGAGGCTGCACCTTATCTCCATGATGTATCTCCCACCTTTGTGTGTGTCCCAGGCCACGCTGGTGTCAAGTACAATGAAAAGGTTGACCAACCTGCAGCAGCAGCAGAACCAACAGACCAGATGTCACTCTTTCCTCAAGATATAGCCTAATTTAGCAGTGTAAGACTAGAGAGAAGGCAGTTAGTCATCACCACCCACAGCGAACTCTTGGGTTACTCTTTTACCAATGAATACTGAGACTGACCGTCTCATTATAACGCCCCCACGGCTGAAAGAGCGAGCATGTTTAATGTGACGGGGGATTCGAACCTACGACCCTCATCTGGCCATGCCGGGCCTTTTTCTGATCTACTCCACCAAATCTTTTCATTTCTATTTCCGCTCCATCTATGTAGTTTGACATTTCTAGTTCCAACTAAAGGAAGTGTAAGGCGGCCACCTAACTTTGAATGTGGGTTTGACCAATTAAGGTGACATTCACGAAAGAACTGGAGGTTTTGAAAGGAGGTTTTATTATAAATATTTAGTTGAAACTTAGATTACACATTGATATTTTATTAAATATTTAAAAAAACGTAATTTATTTTGGTTGGATTTTTTTTCACATAAATTTGATTGAAATTGACTACCAAGACGATGTAAAATATTTCACTTTAAACCCATAACAACCGCAATTTAGTATCTGAAGTCACTCACCGTAAAGTAATCACATTATATTTTTAAAACTGAATTTGGAATTCGTTTCTTTTGTGGCATGTTTGGCTGTCTATAATTATTCGTTGTTTAAAATAAATGAAGTGAAATTCCCCAGTTAATACACACTCTCTAATCATAAAAAGTCAAATTGCTTATCTTAGGTCAATGTTGTCCAAGAAAGAAAATAACTAGTCGAGCCAGTGTGTTTATGCATTGCGAGACTTGAAAAGCAGTTATATATTATTCGCTCTAGATGGCAGCACATTGTACCTGATGATGTAATCGCGCAAAGCCACACAACAGTTATCTGCGCTAGCCTTCCCTACTTTAGCAGTGTAAAACTACAGGGAAGGCAGCTAGTCATCACCGCCCACCGCTAACTCTTGGGTTACTCTTTACCAACGAATAGTGGGGGTTGACCGTCACATTATAACGCTCTCACGGCTGAAAGGGCGAGCATATTTGGTGTGACGGGGGATTCAAACCCGCGACCCTCAGATTATGAGTCGAACGCCTTAACCCACCCGCCCATGTCAGGCTTTTCACTTTTTCCATATCCGAGTTAGTTTCTTACTTTGCAAGTTTAATTAATATGTGCCTGTGGTTTCATTGGAACCTGACTATAGTTTCTACGTTCACCGATTCCATATGAATGTTTAGTTTTACCTTAATCTGTGATTTTCACTCCATGCTGATTATAGCTTTGTAAGAATAGTCATCACTACCCACCGCCAACTCTTGGGCTACTTTTTACCAACGAATAGTGGGATTGACTAACATTATAGTTCCCCTTCGGTTAAAAGAGCGAGCATGTTTGATGTGACGGGGATTTGAACTCACGACCCTCAGACTACAAGTCGAGTACCTCACTGTAAATTCCCACCGAAAATGTTTTCCTAATTAATGAATAATATTGATTCTACCCTACGTTTATCAGTAATACCATACTTCGCTCACCACATTGTCTCTTTCATCTGTAAATTTCTAACATAAAATGTTAAGAAATAAATCTTTAAGATAATACCGATCAGACAAACATTGCGGGTTCGAATCCCCGTCGCACCAAACATGCTCGCTCTTTCAGCCGTGGGTGCGTTATAATGTGATGGTCAATCCCACTATTCGTTGGTAAAAGTTGGCGGTGGGTAGTGATGACTAACTGCCTTCCCTCTAGTCTTACATTGTTAAAATACCATTTAAAATTGATATTAAAATTGATAAGAAAGTAATCTTAAATTTTAAAAGTTTAACTCGTGCTTGCGAAACCAAATGTTTATAAAGAAAAACTCGGGGAGGTTGAGGGGGATTAATATGTTGTTTTTTTGTGTGCGTTTTTCACGAATGTGGAAATATCATAAATCTTTTTCACGGCTACGAAAAGCTAGCTCAAATCTGTATGGAGATTTTGATCCAATAATCTCCACTAGCAATAGGTGACCAGAGCTGAATCATTCCACAACGATAGAGTATCTCATCCCAAGAAGACTAGACGGTCGTATACCATCAGAGATCATTAGCTTAGCACCTGAAACCAGTGTTATATACGCAGAAGCACGAGATGCGTGCCTGCTGCGAGCTTGCCAGTTCTTTCCGAATGCTTTGTTAGATGCAATATTTAGTTTCCGGTGATATATGGCTGGTACATTAAACTTGGTTTTGAAAAATGACCTATTCTAGGTGCATAAAGAAATTAGAAGACGAAATCTGAAGGTGGCTGTATCGTGTCTTTATTTTTCCATAAATTTAAAAGTGTCCGTCTAGAAACAAGAAAAAGGAATAAATTTGAACGTAAGGAGACAGCAAAGATATTTATTTACGTGATAAACTAGAAATGGCCTATTTATCTAGAAAGGGGAAAATTAGACGGATAAGCTTGCACACGATAAGACACTTCTGTGTTCTTTTCTTTTTTTTTTACTGTTTTTTAAGTTAAGCACATAACACAATGGACTATCTGTGCTCTGCCCATCAGGAGTATCGAAATCCGGTTTCTGACGTTGGAAGTGCGCAGAAATACCTTTGTTTATGTGTTTATTTTGAAACAACATATTGTTACCTGCTGGTACAGCGGTAAGTCTACAGATTTACAAGGCTAAAATTAGGGGTTCGAATCCCCTTGGTGGACTTAGCAGATAGCCCAATGTAGCTTTGCTATAAAAAAAAAAAACAAATTTATTTTTGGCATATAGACTAACTTAACAGCAGTGATTGAAAACAGTAGGATCGTGTCTATTATTTACCTCTGTATTACGCCCCAAAGTGGAGATGTCACTTGGCGATGGGGTGAATTTTATCAGCTAATGTTACATTATATGTTTTGCACATCACAGTTCACTGCACTCAACCCAAACGTGAAACAAATTCTGAGCACAATTATTTGAACCACGTCTTTTCGGGAAAGAAAGAGCTTAATCAAAGACTACACAACATACACAGTCAGACGACAAGGCTTAAACGAAACATAATCGTATTTACTTACCTGCTAAACTTAACTCAAAGCCCCCTCTCTCAAAAAATAGTATATATATTAAAAATATTAAAATAAGAGACGTAACAAATACGTTAAAATAGAAACTAAGGATATTTGCGACCCAGGAAAACAAAGGAAAAACATAAAATGGATCCAGGACGTGATACAATAATAATGAATTTTGTTATTACACTTAAAGTGCTGTACTTGTAGCTGTGGGTGCTGTCAGCTAGTTGTTCGGCCTTTAAGCTTTACGTTAAAATTAGGGATGGCTATACCTGAACCATATTCAGGTTGCTTCCAGGTTTTCCTACATGTTTCACTGTACTTATTAAAAATAAATTTATATATGCGTATGTATTCACACAAAGTGATTCAAAAATCTATTGACCTGTTAATAGCCCAGAATTAGAGTGGCACAACTGAATAACTGATATGGAATAAGTTGTTGTAATGAGCCTACAATATGAAAGTATTAAGGTTAATTTATTCAAGACCATGCTCTTCGGAAGTTGTTGGCTTTGTTTTTTGAACCTCGTGCGAAGTTACACGAGGGCTATCTGCGCTAGCCGCCCCTAATTTAATAGTGTAAGAGTAGAGGGAAGGGAGCTAGTCATCACCACCCACCGCCAGTTCTTGGGTGCTACTCTTTTACCAACGAATAGGGGGATTGACCGTCACATTATAACGCCACCGCGGCTGAAAGGGCGAGCATGTTTGGTATGACGGGGATTCGAACCCACGACCACCCTCAGGTTACGAGTCGAGTACCTTAACCACCTGGCCATGCCGGGCCTTTCGGAAATTGTTTTAATACGAATTATTTAAACAACATTCATAAATAAATAAAATACCAGTTAGTCCGCTGAGTAATAGTAGATTGGTTATTGTAACGGTGTAGTCGCGTGCTATTCAAAAACCTCAAATATTTTATTTATATCTGTTGAGTAAAGGATTATACGTTATATAAAATAAATACTTCAAACGTTTTTAATATAAAAAGGTGTAGATAATAACAGAGAAAATATTTTAAACCGAAAATTCCAGTAATTGTAATCAGAAAATAGTTCTTAGGCATGTGTGTGGCCTTTCCATCTAGCCACACTAGATATACCCAACCATAACAAAGGTTATTGCACAAACCTAGGTTTGACGTGCTTACACAAACTACCGACATTTTACCTCAGTCTGTCTGTGAAGGACCTAAAATGGTAAGTCCACCAAGCATACTGACCCTTTCAGCCACGAGATTATTATAATGTTACAGACAATTACACTATTCGTTGGTAAAAGAAAAGCCCGAGAGTTTTGGTGGGTGACGTTGACTAACTGCTTTCCCTCTAGTCTACTACTGTTAAATTAGGGACAGCTATCTATAAGTGAAATTCAAAAAGAGACGAAACCAACCTAAAACGTTAAAGTATTCAAATAAACGCCCCTACATAAAATATCACACGAATGTGATGCAGATGTTCTCGAATCATCTGGATAATAACACAATTCACCTGAAAAACATTTTAACGTGGTCTTACTGTATGGGTAATATCCCCAAAATATCAACGCCGCTGTCAGACTACACGATAGAGTTGTTCACAGAAGAATGCCTTTGTTTTTTAACGCCGGCTGCGTACTACAAGCTCATTTACCCATAGATACCGTGCGTGTAGACTAAGAACAGCAACCAGTACTTACAATGAAACTGACATATTACTGTCAGGATGTTTACCTCATCTGCTTGTAACTATTGTTGTTGAGCGACTTAGGCAATTCTCTGTTTAAAATAAACATTTCTAAAAAATATTGTTTATTTCTATACAATAGAGATTTCTGATATATGGTGCGTATTAATATAGGTTTCGAGGGACATGACCACGAAAATGGCACTGAATGGCCTCAATTATATTTCACACTTTGAACTCGCAATACCCATTTCCTTACCATTCACAAATATTCTTTTATGTATCTCTTCACTTATGAATTACTGGAGAAATTAAAACTATGGGCACGTCACAAGTTCTAATACTTGTGTGTTGTTGTTTTTTTACCTCCAGTTACTATTATCACACGTTCCGGCCCGGCATGGCCAGGTGGGTTAAGGCGTGCGACTCGTAATCTGAGGGTTGCGGGTTCGCATCCCCGTCGCACCAAACATGCTCGCCTTTTCAGGCGTGGGGGCGTTATAATGTTACAGTGAATCCCACTATTCATTGATAAAAGATTTGGCGGTGGATGGTGATGACTAGCTGCCTCCCTCTAGTCTTACACTACTAAATTAGGGACGGCTAGCACAGATAGTCCTTGAGTAGCTTTGCGCGAAATTCAAAAGAAACAAACATCACACGTTCTCAAACAGAGAGAAACAAGAAACTCGAATTCTGGTAAAATAAAAGTATTTATTCACTTAATACAAGCCCTCCCAGTAACACAGCGATATGTCTGCGGACTCACACTGCTAGAAAACCAGGTTTCGATGCCCTTGGTGGGGAGAGCAATGACAGCTCTTTGTGAAGGTTTCTGCTTAATTCTGAACCCAAATCACAGAAGCGGATACGATCCATGGATGTAGCTTTAATGGTCCTTCAATGACGGTCGGATACTTGGTCTTTCAGACAGAGCCATGACCAAATGTTTTGCATCGCCCTAGAGTTATTTCTTTGTTTGTTTTAATTTCGCGCAAAGCTACACGAGGGCTATCTGCACTAGCCGTCCCTAATTTAGCAATGTAAAACTAGAGGGAAGGCAGCTAGTCATCACCACCCACCGCCAACTCTTGGACTACTCTTTTACCAACGAATAGTGGGATTGACCGTCACATTATAATGCCCCCACGGCTGAAAGGGCGAGCATGTTTGGTGCGACGAGGATTCGAACCCACGACCCTCATATTACGAGTCGAACGCCTTAACCCACCTAATTCGTAAATTCGAATAAAGCTCATGAATAGCGTTACGTTTAAAGGCTGGATGGATGAATCTAAGAGATAATTAAACTCATCAGCGCCTCGTTGAAACCGTGCTTGAGAAGGTTAACGTAGCATTTAAATCATGGAAACTACTGCAAATATCACGAACTGCCTTCTGGGAGATTTTTACGATGCCATTTTATAGTTTCATTGTTTGAATATTAAGTTTGAAAAAGTCTAAATTACGTTAAAATAGTTTTTTTGGTTTTTTTTATTATCCCTCATTTATAAAATTCTAGTTATGCGGAACGTTTGGCCACAGCCGCTCACTGAATTTTATCTAAACAAACATGCATTTCTCAAAGAATGTTGTTCTTGTTTGAAGTCGAGCGCAAAGCTACAGTGGGCTAGCTGTGCTCTGCCCACCATGGGTGTCGAAACCCGGTTTATAGCGTTGTAAGTCCACAAAAATACCGCTGTGCCATTTGGGTTTCTCGAAATATCGGAATAAATAGGCTTAGGGAGAGATGTGCAACTTTAATGGGATATTTAGAAGATATAAGGATAACTTTTTCAGTGAGAGATACAAGTTTAATCGGGTTTTTAGAAGACAAAAGGATAACTTACTTGGAGGATACTTAGCGGGCGATGAAACTTCAATCGAGTTTTCAGACAATTAGAGGATAAACCTCTTGCTCTTGAGATATCCCAGATATTCTTGAAATAAACTGACAGTGATGTACGAAACAAGCCAGTAATTCAGAGTTCATGGTTCTATGAGATAACATCAGGGTAAGAAATGAGTCTCCTATTAAGGAGATAGAAGATAAATCAGTTTTTACAGTATGAAGGATAAACATACTTAATTTTAAGATAACTGAGAAGTCTTTCTCTGTCATGGAGGTAGGAAATAAAGCAAATGTCGTTTGGCTAAGGGTTATCTTATCCGATTCTACTATGATCAAAAGTTACTACTTGAGTATCCTGCAAAAATGTTTATAGTTATAGAATTAATATTTTGTTTGTTTTGAAGTTGAGCACAAAGCAACAAAATGGGCTATCTGTGTTCTGCCCGCCACGGGTGTCGAATCATGGATTATAGCGTTCTAAGTCTGCAGAAATACCGCTGTGTCACTGGGAAGCATCAGAAGTCATCAACAATTCACTTTATTCTGAGGTCAGAGCTGATTGTATATACAAAGAGTATTAAGTTACAGTTTGGACATTTGAACGAATTTTGCTTATTACTATGTTTTTGTTTGTGTGTGTCTAAAACGTGTATACATTTCAAAGGTGGGCATTTCTTCTTGACCGGGTG